>NC_092872.1:499095223-499433556 GCF_028372415.1 Notamacropus eugenii | reverse complement strand
GGCCTCCACACACGCAGGAATACTACTACAATTAATGAAAACAATATTACTTAGGGCTTACAAATTACTTTGCATCCCTGAAGTTCTAAGTGCTTTACAACATCTGCTAATTAACCTCCTTGTAAGGTAAGAAGAAAGAAAATGCTGTGCCTGTTTCCAAAGAGAGGAGACTGGCTTGGAAAGCTCCACTGATTTCCTAAATGAAGGACCAGCAGGGAGTTAACACAGAATCCTTACCATGCCTTCCTGTCTTCTAATTCAAAATTCTTTTTCCCCGCAGCTTAAGTCACAGTCTAGATTTCAAATTGGTTTGGGTTCAAATTTAAGCCATTCTCTATAAGAATAAATTTTAGAGATTGGTAATTATAGCCTTGACCTGTACATTTTATTCATCAATAGAAACTCACTATGCAATAATTATTGGGGGGGAGGGTTGTAGGGAACAATGTCAAACATTTAAGAAATGGAAGGTTGTTTCTGGAGGGAAATGAAATTCAGTGACAGCAGCAAACCTTCATTGTTTGATGTATCCTTAAATTTCTCTGACTTCCAAGATTATACTATTTCTGCTGAAACTTAGAAGTCACATTATATTCAAATAACTTGTAATCATGAACTTTCTCTAGCAGAGAGACATAGTTTTTTTCCACAACGTAGGGAAATCAATCAAGGATTCTAGTTATGAGAACCACTTCCTGTTCATTCTGAATGATGGACAACTTTGTCTTTAGTCTGGCCCCACTTTAGGAAGGTTATGAAGGATGTCCAGTGGAATAAACCACATTCACTCTATGTACGAAAGCCATGGCCTTCCACAACCACTAGAGCCCTAGGAGAACAAGGGCATGTATTTTATTCTGTACCATCTTAGTTCGAGGGTTCTTAATCTTTTTGTGTCATGAATCCTTTGGTAATCTGATGAAGCCAATGAACCCCTTCTCAGAATGATGTTTTTTAATACATAAAATGAAATACAGTGGGTAGCAAAGGAAATTCAAAGTTAGTGATGAGAAAAATGCATTTTCCCATTCAAATGCAGGAATCCCCTGAAATCCATCCATGGACCCCTGAGAGGTCTCTTGACCCCAAGTTGAGAACCCTTTCCTTAGTGGGAATTCTGAGTTCCTTGGTGACTTGAGCAAGAGTTAGCACCTCCCTGGAGCATCTCAGAGAAGGATAGAGCTACTGAGCTGAATATAGTTCCCTAACTCTTTTGGCTCTAATCATGCTTCTACATTGAAAAACGTAGATTGGAACACTATTTTTGACAGTCTTAGCAATGGAATCACAGCAACAGCGCAAATATCCTGATTGATTGCACTGAAGGAAGTACTTGTGATGGTTGAAAATAACTGTTCCAAAAACAACCGTTTTCTAGCCGTGTTCTTGCCTACCACATTTCTTGTTCATGTCACCCATTTGGCCTTTGGATCGTGTAATAATATGGGTCTTTATCAGATACTGTCTCATATGGTTTCCTAACAGTTTAATGTACACAATTTTGCCTCCCAAATGGGGAATGTAATGGCACTAAGCTGCCAAATAAGTGTGCACATTTCTTTACCCCAAATGAATATAAGCTTTTTGAGGCAGGGATAGTTTCATTTTTTTCTTTTGTATTTTTAGTGCCTAGTACAGTGCCTAACACATAGTAGGCACTTAATATATGCTTATTCAAGCATTTATCATTGAAGTATGACATAAGGTAGCATAGGTTATTGATGAAGAAGAGTTGTAGATAATGTAATCTAAAAAATCTGAGGAAGGAGAAATCACCATAACCTAGATAGAGTTGGATAAGCAAAGGCTTTTTGGAGATGACCCTGATGTTCTTAAAGGAGAGATTTTGAGAAGTGCGTGTCAGAAATGAAGGCCAGGCCACATAAAGGTATAGAAGTGGGAGAAAATAGGGCAAGATAGACTAGCTAGTAGTCTAATGTCATTGGAATGAGGTTTCATGAAAATGTATCTCATAGGTATGAACAATTTCCCGAGTAATACACATGGGAACTCATCTATTCTTGCCAACTTTGTTTACATGTTGTCCATTATATTCCCATAAATTTGCCACTGAGGGTTCACCCAACATGTGGGAAGGCTTCCTCAAATTCTCTTGACATTAAAAGGATACTAGTGGAGTACCTAGGTTGTCCACTGTTCATCTTTCCCTCTCACCATGTGACTAGCTTCCCACCATTCCAAATTTCCTCCGAATCATTTCTTATTTCATCCTGCATTTCTTTGGTGACCAACATTACATCACTTTTCCTGAATTGTTCTTTGTTGGCAATGTCACAGCCTTCTCACGCCCACAATATAAGGCTGGAGAGATTGGTAAAAGATAGATTGTAGAGAACCTTTAATGCCAAGTGAATCAGATGCTAACCTCTGCTAACCAGCTGGTTTCTCATACTATCGAATTATGTAAGAGTCTGGGTGATGCTTGTACGTCATTGCTACAGTAAGCTAGCCTGGGATGAGCCCTATTGTTGGTTGAAAATTACTATTAGTGCCACTAAGTGTAATCTTTATTAAATTCTTTAAGAGTTGTAAAGAACTTTTCCCAGTGTCATTGTGAGATGAATAATGCAGATATTGTTCTCTCCATTTAGTATATGAAGAAATTATGGCTCGGGGAATTTAAATGACTTGGTCAGGATCACATGGTGTTTACATTGGGACAGACACAGAGAAACATTCTATCTTTGAAATCATAGTGGGACAGATCCTCCTCAAATTGAAAGAGGCAATAGAATGGCAAGATGGATACATAATGAAATATGAAACTTGTTGAATTACACACAGAGAGAACCCTCAGAGCTGGAAGGAAACTCAGAGGCTATACAGTCCAATCACTTCTTAAGCAAAAATCCCTTCTATAACTAATTAATCAACAAGCATTTATTAAGCACTTACTATGTGCCACATACTGTGCTAAGAACTGGGGATAAAAAAGAAAAATAAACATAATCCCTGCCTTCAAGAAGCTTACATTCTAATGGGGAAGGTAACATATAAGTAGACACATGCAAGATACTTGCAGAGTGGATGGAAAGTAACCTTTGAGGGGAAGGCACTAGCCCCTGGGGTGGGGGATGACTTAGAAAGGTTTTCTTCATGTAGAAGGCGAGATTTGAGCTGAATCTGGAAGGAAGTCAAGGATCCGACCAAGCAGAGGTGAGTAAGGAGAACCTTCCAGGCATGGGAAGTAACCAGTACAGGTTTGTGGAGATGGGAAATGGTGTGTTGTGTGTGAGGAAAAACAAATGGTCCTCTACTTTTTGCTTAAATACTTACAGGGAAATAGAATCTAATGTGTGCCAAAGGAATCCATTCTAATTTGGGGTGATTTATTTGCTTTAAAATGTCTCCTTACATCCCACTGAAACCATCCGCTTTACAACTTCTACTCATTGCTCCTGCTTCTGTCTTTTGTGGCCAAAGCAAGTCTTCCACATGCTAGCCCTTCAAACACCTGAAAGCAATCACCATGTCCTTCCTAAGCCTTCTGTAGACTAAAATCTCAGTTCTTCCAATCAGTCCTAAGAGGGCATGAACTTGAAGTCTTTCACCATCCAGATTGCCTTCTTCTGATCACTCCCTAGCTCACCAATATCCTTCATAGAATTATGGTGCCAGGGACTGGACAGAGTACTCTATCTAGATTTGGCCTGACAAGAGCAAAGGACAAAAAAAATTTCACTGAACTATATCTCTGTTGTATGGCATGGCAGAGAAACAGAAGGAGGAAGGGAGTTTTCCTGAATCATCAAATATTCTAGTTAATAATGTTATCAGATGTAGCATATGTAAATGGTCAATTTTCAAAGAGCAAGGAGATAGGTAAACATACCTGATATAGAAATTATACTCAATATAATTAAATATGTCCTTACTGATCAAAAGGTGATATTGCAGCACCCCAGGGCCATCATTAGGCTTTGGGAGAGGGGAGTACTGAGGAAGCACAATTAACCTTTTGAAACATCTTTTATTCTACTGTAAGATCCCTGAGGACAGAAACCATGTCTTGTTCTTTGATCTCTCAGAGCACACAGAGGCTTTCACATTATAAGTGCTTAGTATTTGTTCAATGAATGAGCAACTCACCATTAAGAATGCTTATGAATCTCAAACTGCAAATACCAGCCAAAAGCTCTGTTTAAATATGCATGTATACATACATATAAAAGATGGTTTAACACCTGAGAGGAAACATTAGTATGTTTATTTAAATGGTTTTCAGAATGTTGTTTCTTCTCAATACTGAGTTTATTTCTCCCATAGCAAAATCCAGGTGAGGAAAACAATGAGCTGCCCAAAATTTATATATACCCCCCTTTCATCTTTATTAGTCTCACTGCCAGATGATCTGAATAGGGGAATGAGGGAAGGGTTTGGATTTATACCTTTTAACTTTTCTTGTTAGTAGCCCCTCCCCCTCTGTCCCAGAGAGTTATACCAATTACTCCCTACACTGTTGGATCTCTCCCTCATCCACTGTCACCTAGCCTCCTAGGGTCCCTGGAAGTCAAGAGGGAGGGATTAAGTTCCATGCTGGATCACTGCAAGAGGAAACTCCAGGAGGGAAATAACCAATTCCTGTGCAACCAGGCTTATATCCTAGTGTTCTCTAAACCTTCTTACTGCAGCTTTTAAGTAGGCAGAATTGTAACAAATTGTATTGCAGGGCCTCCCCTGCCATCTACAGACGTACCATTCGGATCACATGAACTGAGCAAGTTTAGTTCTCTCCCTCCCATTAAGTGATTGGTGGGGAGTAAGAATGGAATTGAGCTTGGGGTCACTGCCAAGAAGGAATTTGAAGGAGATTAAACAGATGTGAGCCTGCCAAGGGTGCATTAGCTACAACTAGGAGCAGCAGGTGGGATACAGTGAACAAAGCCTTTAGGACAAAGCATTGTTTTTTCTTCTGGTGACTTCTATGATTTTGTGTGGTTCCTTGAGATGGTGAGGGTTGGCGGTAGATTGAGACACAGCTTCTCAGTCTGCCACTTTGTGAAGTCAGACATCCTAAATTTATCATCCCTTTTATACTATTGTTATAACCTTCCTCAGATCCCCTTCAGACTTAAAGTATCCTAGTCTAGAGATTTCTCATTTTATAGATGAGAAAACCAAAGCCCAGGAAGTTTTCAAGAGCAAAAGCAGAGCTAGTTTGGGATCAACAGAGTCCTGAGAGCAATGGTTGTCTTTATCACACACCTCCCCTGCCAACTAGGCAGATAAGTCAGCAAGTTATCGGCTTGGCCAAAAGTATTGGGTCAGAATGACATTTATAACAATTCTGAATGTAGCTACAGCCCAGGTTTGTGTCAACAGCTGAGCCTGGGGAAAGGATCCCACAGAAATAAATCACAGGAGGTATCATTGTGCTAAAGATCCCCATCCATTTTAATACCCTACAAGTAGCACATTATAAAGTCCAAGCAAGGAGAGTTAATTTTGATGTGTTCATAATGCATTTGCAGGGAAGAGTAAGAAGGCTGAACAATAGGAGTTTGTAAAATGATTCCTAGATTCAAATACCTGCCATTTAAAAAAAAAACCTAACAGCTATAATCAGATGGAAGAGATGTGGAAGATACTGAGTGACAGATTCCTTTGTGTTGGAAGTTCAATGCCATTAGTAATTCTAGGCTGCTACTCTGTTTTGCTGAAAATGGCTTAATGGTAAATTGGCACATTCCATTTTCCGTCCCTCTCTTAAGATTTCAGTAAATTGCCCATGCCTAAGCATTTGTTGGGTGGGAGGACTGAGCGCCATTGTTCTGAAGTTTCCTCTGTGGATTTCCTAGTCTATCAGAGCTGATTTCACTCCACTTAGGGATTGTGGGAGCACAACAACAAGTCATTAGTGAGCAATCTGACTGACAGAGCCTGGCAGACACAGTTAAATTACTACAAGAGGATTGAGCTAGTCAATAGGGTTATAAAGTTTCCTTGTCCAGGACAGACTTAAGGGAATACTGACTTAAAAAGTACCCAAAGGATTTGGGTTAGCTTTGAGGAAGAAGTATTTGAATGCAAAGATAAGTCTTGTAACCAAAGGAAATAATTAAATCTCCTTTGTAGGCAATCTTTTACACTGGGCAGATATCCATTGTCTGGAATGATTTCACAGAATCATAGAAAGTTAAAGCTAAAAGGAAACCCAAAGACCATCTAGTCTAAACTCCTCAGCTTAGAAATAATAAAACTGAGTTCCAGAAGAAATTCAGATCACACAATTTTGAAGTTGGAAGGGACCTCAGCAGCTGTCTACTCCAACCCGTCTCTGAAAGAATCCATCCCTATGATAACATACCCAAGAAATGGTCATCCAGGCTTTACTTGAAGATCTCCAATGAAGAAGAACATGTAAGGACAGGGCCAGGTTATAGAGGGACTCCAAAAACATACAGAGGATGGTGTTTGATACTAGAGGTAATAGTGAGCCACTTTGTTTATTGAATAGAGGAAAGGGTAATTATCAGAACTGTACTTTACAAAGATCTGTTTGACAGCTGAATAGAATATGGACTGGACTGGGGAGAGACTTGAATCAGGAAGATCAACCAGTAACCCATTATAATATTCCAAGCTTGAGGTGATGAGAGCCTACATCAGGGTGGTAGTAGTGTCAGAAGAAAGAAGGGGTTGGAAATGTATATGAGAGATGTTAAGAAGGTAGAAATGTCAGGATTTGGCTATTGATTGGGAAGTGAGAAAAAGTGAGGAATGAAGGACACCTGAGTTGCAAAGCTGGGTGACTGGGAGGGGGTACTTTGAACAATAATCAGTCAGCCAGTCAGTCAATAAACATTTATTAATGTGCCAGGTACTGGGCTAAGTACTAGGAATATAAAGAAAAAAATAAGTAAAAGACAGCCCCTGCCTTCAAGAAATTCATAGTCAAATAGGAGAGACAACAAACAAATATATACAAATAACCCATATTCATAATAAATAGGAAATATTTAAGAGAAGAAAGATACCAGAATTAAGAGAGATTAGGAAATTCTTTCTGGAAAAGGTGGGATTTTGGTTGTGACTTGAAGGAATCCAGAGAAGCCAACAGATGGAGATGAGGAGGGAGAGCATTCCAGTCATGGGGGACAACCAAAGAAAGTACCAAGAGATGAACTGTCTTCTTCAGCAGTAGGGATGTTAGGAACAGGGGAGATTTGGGAGTGCAAAATGAATTCAATTTCGAACATACTAAGTTTAAGACATCTACAGCATCCGTTGTGAGATGTCTAATAGCAATTGAAAATGTGAGATTGGAGATCAGGAGAGAACATAGGGATGGATAAATAGATCTGAGAATTATCTGCATATAAATATTGGTTGAATCCTTGGTAGTTGATGAGATAACTCAATGACATAGTACAGAGGGAGAAGAAAAAAGAGCTGAGGATATAGCCTTGGAAGATGCTCAAGATTAGCAGATGTGATATGGATGAAGAGCCAGCAAAAGAAACTGAGAAGGAACAATCAGACAAGTAGGAGAACCAGGAGAGAGCAGTGTCATGCAGACCTAAAAAGAAGGATCAATGAGAAAAAGAGCAATGTTGACTATTGTAGAAATCTGTTCTCTAGTAAGTCCCACTCTAAGCCTTCATTGTGTAAGGGAAGTGATGCAGGGTTCTTACCAGCATGGCACAACCTCTAACGTAATCTACCAAACTGATAAGGCTTCAGGTATAAGCCCATGGACTATAATGTCTACTGTTGAAGGAACAGGGTGTCTACATTTGAAGAGGCTTAGTATAGGATTGGCTTGGAATCATCAGGATGATGATGTTTTGGCTATCACAACTCTGAAAGACCACCTACTAAATCACCGAAGGGAGATATATATTTGTGGAAGAAATAGTTCTACCAATAAAACTATAGATCTTTGGAATATTAAGGAAAGTGCAGTTGTCTATGTATTTTCCTCTTAATCCCCATGAGGGCTGGGACCATGTTATATCTAAGCTCCATATCTCTCCTAGGGCTTAAAACAAGGCAATGGAAATAGTAGAGACTTACTATATATTTGTTGAATTAAATTCAACCAACAATCACTTTAGTGCTTGAGACTATATGCAGGAGACACTATGCTAGACACTGGTGATATAAAGTGATATATGAAATGATCCCTGCCCTTGTGAGCACTGTGAGCCCAAAGTGAGCCATAGAGCTCACATTCTGCCAAGGGAAGATGACACGGTTGTATGGAAGAATATACAAAATACGTTCCCAAAATACAAAGTCATTAAGAAAGGGGAATTCTAAGAGCTAGTAGGATCAGAAAAGGCTTCATATGGAAATTAGCACTTGTGCTGAACTTTGAAGAAAACTAGCAATTCTAAAAAGTGGAGGTAATGGGGGGAGTACATCCCAAGCACTGAGGATGACTTTATGCAAAGGCATGAAATGGGAGATGGAGTGCCCTGTGTTGAATTGCTTTGTAAAAAATTGCTAAGGAGAGTGATATTTTTCAGTTTACCTCAGCAACTCTTGTACCTGCTTTGTACTGAAACCTGGGAAAGGCAAAGGAGCCTCCCACCCTCAAAAAACTTCCAGCCTAATTGGAGAAAGAACACTTAGGCCACTAGAGAGCATTTCAAAGCAGTATATTAAAAACCCTCCAGACCTGTTCTCTTGGCTACTACTTCACATATGGTTTTATCGTGGCCCCTTTCCCACACTGACAAAAGGGAAACTCTCATAGAGGAGAACTGCCCAGTTCTGAAACCTCAGGAGCTGGAAATGTCTGAATGCCATTACTCACCACTTTTGTATGCTGAACCAATCCAGCTCTGGGAGGGGGCTGATTGACTCAGAAGGGAACCTCACTTTCAAATGGTGATGCTGGGTTATCTGGCTCATATGCCAGATTTTCCCTGTATTTTCAGAGAATGTGCCTGCTGTCTCCCATCAGGTAATTTCTTCTAGGAAAGACTGAGAAAGCTTCAACAAATCATCTATCTCCTTTGCTGGGTCAAGCCCCAATTGCATCAATGCTAAGTGCTTCAAACTGAGAGGTTACGCAGTGTCTCCTGACTACTGCCATCCATACTGCTGAGATCACTGATTTTTCTCAGAAAATGATCTCCTGGGATAGGGGGAAGGTCACTGGATCTGAAGTTGGACAACCTGAGTTCAAATCCCAGCACTGCCATGTATTACTTGTGTGCCCTTAGGCAAGTAACCTCTCTGGACCTTGGTTTGTAAAATAAGCAGGTGAGGAAGAAAAAACTTCCTAGTAATTAGCACTGTCCCAAAATATAATGAGTTGTCTCAGAAAGTAACAGATTCCCCATAGCTAGAGGTAATCAAGTAAAACCTAGATGATGAGTTAGAGGTGTTAGTTGAGTAGACTCTTGCTTAGATATGGACTGGACTAGATAATCTCTGGGACTCCTGGTCCTGAGATTCTGTGACTGTGTGTGTGAACGATTCCTAAGGTTCTTATGATTTCCTAAAGCAGAATAATGAGGTGTTTTTTTTAATTCCTAGAATGCTCTATGGCTACACAAAACATTCTAGTGCTTTTCTAATTCTTTTTTGATTCATTCATATGACTCCCTAATCTAAAAATTTGCAATGGTTCACCATGACTTATTGAATAAAATATAAACTCCTGGTCTTAATATAGGAGGAGGCAGTGTGATGTGACTGGGTGGAAAGAACACAGGGCTTGGGATCAGAAGACCAGGTTGGAATTCTCACTCTCCTACTTACTATATGACTTTGGACAGGTCACCCGACCCCTCTGGGTCCCAGCTTCTTCATCAGTAAAATAAAAGAACTAGAAAAGGGAAAATGCCTAATTGTTAGAGCAGCCCAGAGGAAATCTGAGTACTGGGGTGGGGGTGAGGGGGTAAGGCATGATTTTCTCATCATCAAACTCCCACTGCTATACACACATACACTAGCTGTGAGAATCAAGGGAGATTAAATGTAAAGGACTTGGAAAACTTCAAAGCACTAAGAAAATATGCTATTATATACATTATTAATATTAATAATAGTATCATCATATAAGGTCCTCTACAGTATTGCTCCAACCTAGAAATACTTTGGATTTCAAGTCAGAGGACCTTGGTTTAAATTTTGACTCTTCCTCTAGGACCTTGCTCTATTGATAAATGCTTCCACCTCCCATTTTCATTCTCTCTCATTCTATTGGCTCCTTCCTCACTTTTTTTTTTTGTTACTTTCAGTTTTATTGATAAATTTTGCTTTTACATTATAAACATTTACAGATTATTTCCACTTCATAAAAGGATGCTTATAACAAGATAAAACAGTAAAGTAAAACTAATAATACAGTGACCTTATCTGAAAGTACATGCAATATTTCACATCCATAGTACCCCCCTACCTCTCAATTTAAAAAAAATAGAAAACTATTTTATCACCCTACTACTCCCTGTTCCATAAAAAGGGAAAAAACAAATTTATTAAAGCAAACATAAATAGTTAAGCAAAATAAATTTCTTCATTGGCTATATGCATATAGATGAATATGTATCTGTACATTTTATGCAAATATATGCCTGTATGTACATAACTGTACAGGTATGTCTGTATAAATATACATAACTATAAATACACATATCTACATACGTATAATTCTACAGACTAAATCTGTCACCCCCTTTCTAATGGATAGCATATTTTATCTTCAGTCTTTTGAAATCCTGAATGACCATTGTACTGACTAGAGTTGTAGCTTTCAAAATTATTTGTCTTCACAATATTGTTGTCATTGCATAAATCATTCTCCTGTTTTTGCTCATTTCATTCTTCATCAGTTCTAAAAAGTCATCAAAATTGTTCATTTTTGTAATATCAGTGTTATATTAGAAATATAGTTTAGCTTATTTCACTCTGTATCAGTTCATGTCTTTCCCTGCGTCTTTAAAATCATCTGTTTCCTCATTTCTTACGGCATAATATCTCAATCACTTCATATATCACAAGTTATTTAGTAATTCCTCAATTGTTGGCTATCCTCTTAGTTCCAGTTTTTGCTTCTCCAAAAAAGGAACTGATATATATATATATTATATATCATATATATCATATAGGTTATATGTATATATATACATATATATATACATAACCTAGAGAACCATTTCTTCTTTTTCTTTTATCTCTTGTGAGAATAGGCCTAGAAGTGGTATAGTCAAAGGGCATTTACTCTTTAATAACTTTTTGTGTGCAATTCCAAATTGCTTTCCAGAATGATTGTACCCATTCACAGGTCCACAGACAGTGTGTTACACTGTTGATGTTTTCCCACAGAGCCTCTCCTACATTTATCAATTTTCTTTTTTTTTTCCCCAAAAATGTTATCTTTGACATTCTGATGGGTGTGAAATGGAATCCCAGAATTATTTTAATTTGCATATCTCTACTAGTGATTTGGAGAATTTTTTTCATATGGCTATAGATGAAAACATTCTAGATCTTGACCCTGCCATCATCCCTGCAAGCTATGACATTATATTACAAGCCATTTTCCTTTATTTTTTACTCCCTTTTTTACTGCCAAACTCCTAGAAAAAAACAAACAACTATTTTCATTGATTCCATATCCTTACAATCTATACATTTGGCCTCTTATAATCTGGCCTTCTACCCAACCACTTAACTAAATCAGATATCTCAACTGATAAATCCTGCATCCTTTTCCTTGTCTTCATCCTCCTCAACCTTGTAGCTAGCAGTTCTTGACACTATTAACTATGTGTGTGTTCATCCTTCATTGCTGAAGAAGACCATGCCATCAGAGAAATGATGACATGACTTGCACTTGACTTTTTGTCTTTTTGAGTGAGGGAGGGCTGTGCAGGTCACCAGTCTCACTTCTCCTCCAGAGCCATCTGGATCCAGTGACCAGATATTCATCAGGATGACTGGAGATGATCCAGGATGAGGAAATTGGGGTTAAGTGACTTGCCCAAGGTCACACAGTTAGTGAGTCTCAAGTGTCTGAGGTGAGATTGGAACTCAGGTCCTCCTGGCTCCTGCACTGGTGCTATATCCACTGTACTACCTAGCTGCCCCCATACCCCTCCTCCAGAATACCCTCTTCTCCCTTGGCTTATAAAACACTGCTCTCTCCTGAATTCCCTTCTATTTCTCTGACTGTTCCTTCTCAGCCTCTTTTGATGAATCTTATCTATCTCCTTTCCCCCAAGTATGGATATACCCCTAAGGCACAGATGTCTGACAGGACTTTGTTCTATGCCCTCTTCTCTCCCCACACACCTATCTAGGTAATTTCATCAGCTCACATAAGTTCAATTATCTCTACACAAATGACTCACATCTACATATATAGCCAATTTTTTCTCCCCTGAATTCCACTCCCTTTGCCAACTGTCTACTGGACATCTCCACCTGTATTTCCCATAACCATCTTAAACTTAACATGTCTAAAACTAAGTTCACCATCTTCCAACCCCTCTAAATATGCTTTTCCTCCCTTTTGCTGACAAGAGTATCACCATTATCCTGGTCAACTAGGTACAGAATCTCAAAGGCAAATTTGACTCTTTCCCCTCCCTCACCATTTACACTGAATTAATTGTTGCCAAGTCCTATTCATTTGTCCTCTACATATTTTGCCTCATTCCCCCTTTTCTCCATTTACATGTGCATCATCATAGGTTATACCCTATTGTTAGAGCTACTATACATGTATACCCCCTCAGTAGATTCCAAATTCCTTGAGGTTAGAGATGATATTGTTTACTTTGTGTCCTTAGTTCCTTGCACAGAATAAATACATTTAGCTCCAGAGGCCAGAATTAGGAGAAATAGGTATCAGTTGAAAGGAAAAAATTTAGGCTTGATGTCATGAAAATCTTCCAAATAATTACAGCTATTCTAAGAAGAAATGAACTGCCTCAGGAGGTGGTGGCTTCTTCCTCTTTGTATGTCTTCAAGCAGAAACCATAGGACCACTTGTTTAGTATGTCTTCATGCATGGGTTGATTCCATAGCTTTGAGGTCCATTCCAGCTCTCAAATTCTGTAGTCCTGTGATTCTCTCTGGAAACAAGTGGGATTTAGGGTGGTACTACAAATGGCATCAGCCAAATTGTGAATTAATGTGAATTAGAGATGTTCGTCTTTTGTCCATAGTCTGGCCAATCTGTACCTTTTTCCTTCATTAGTGAGGCTTCTTTCCACCCACCTTCCCTCTTAGACTTAAAGGCCCTCATCCTCTCTCCCTATAGAATTCCCAGATTCTACTGGTTAGTTCTGCTTCCAGATTGATCATTCACACTCAAGTGTGAATAACTAAGAACCTTAGGTTGTGGTGGGGGTAGGGGGGATGGAGAGCATTTTAGTAGATTGTTGTTCAGTCACGTCTATCTCTTCATGTTGCCATTTGGGGTTTTCTTGGCAGACATACTGGAGTGGTTTGCCATTTTATTCTTTAATTTTAACCAATTAGTATGGAACAAAGCCTTCACCTAAAAGGAGGAAGCAGTGACAAGAAAATTTAGTAGTTAAAACTGGACACAGATGATTTATTTTATTTCAAGAAGCAGAAATAAGTGGGAGAGGAGTTCTGAGCTTCAGAGCTATTAGGCAGCTAGGTCAGCAAAGAAGAAAAGGAAAAGAAAGGGAGATTAAAATGATGTATATGAAAGATACATTACATATTTTAATAGAGGAAATACTTAAGAGATCTCTGATGGTAAATCTTCTTAAGATGAGAGGAAAGAAGAGAAACAGAGGGCAAAACCTTCAGCTCTGACCCTAAAAAAACAGGAGGAAAAAATCTTAAATTGATACCAAAATGGTTGACCTTAGACCCAAGGCAGTAGGACTTTATGCTTATTCACCGTTGGCACCAAGGACCTCAGCAACACTTTCTGGCTATCACAAAGCTTCAAGCCTTTAATCCCCATCTGGAAACTTCTAATATTCTCTTCCCAAAACAGCCCATGCAGTCGACTGCAGCTACCCAACTTGAATTTTCCACTAGCATAAAGAATAGAAGCTATAGAGAAGCAGATTTCAGTCCCATGTACAGCATGAATTGTGAAGAAAGGCTTCCTGACATTTAGAGCTATCTAAAAGTAGTAGAAGGGGCTGCTTCAGGAGATCATGTGTTCCCCCTCACCAGAGGCTGTCAAGGAGAGGCTGGATGAAAACTTCCCAGGGGTATTATGGAAGGGGTTCTTTATCAGGTATGTATTGAACTAGATGATCTCTCAAGCTCCTTCCAGCTCTGAAATTGTGTGATTCCTTGGCTCCTAAAACCTTAGAACATGATAGCTTGAAGGGGCCTGAGAAATCATATTGTCCCGTTCCCTTCTTTTACAGATGATGAAAATGAGGCTGAGACGGGGGAAGAGATTTTTCCAAATTCACACAGGTAGCTTTGTCACATCTCTCCTGACATCCAGGCTAGAATTCTTAACAGGGTTAAGAACTGGAAGTATTATTTCATAGGAACAGGGAACTCTCAGGTAAGGAATCTCCCTCTACCAAAGTAGATCAGCAACTTCTCAGAAACTTTTACTCTTAAAGAATTACCTAGAGTACCAAGAAGTTAAGTGATTTGCCCAGTCATATGGCCAATAGACAAGACTTAAAGTCAGGTCTTTATGGCTTCAAGCTATTTCTCTATCCACTACATTGTGGCTGCTTCTCATTCTTCTTTGTAAATAAGATAAATTCAGGAGTTTGCTCTGAATGAAGGACAAGTTTGTATTATAGAATATTTTTTATGAAAGTCAAGATTAAGCCCAAGTTGAAAAGGTTCAGATCATTTTGGGGTCACTGTTCAGTTTGGGAAAAAAGAATACAGTACACAAGGTGTCAAAACCATGTTCCCCAGAAGACAATTTCCTGTCCTTCCTAGTCCCTGGAGAACACAGCTTATGGATCATAGCTGTGTCCTGCTAAGGTTGGTGACAAGTCTCCTGGAAAAGAGCCACACACAGATCCAGGACCATCATAATCCAATTGTCCTAGAGCTGAGGCAGAGCCATCATTCTGCTGAGATAGGTAATCAAGCCAGATGTCTGAGGGGGCAGCCTGATAACCAACTTTTCCAAGGGACAGGGATCAGAAATTGGGAGAAAAGAGAATAATTGCAGACCTGAATGACTGCTAAACACTAACCCAATCCTACACAATTGAATAGTAAAAAATAGCAGGACAGGAAACAGACATATGCCAAATGGTTAGACCAATACCAAAAAGAGGAAAGTAGACATTTCAAACGTAGGACCAGTGTCACATGCCTTCCCTATCTCTTTTTTCCCAGAAATGACTTGATCTCAAGTCACTGGGCATTCTAAACCTGCTGAAAAGAGTTACTTCCTTGAAACGAATGCTAGGAATATGTAATTCTTTTCTAAATGCTTGTTCTGAAATATAAGAGATATGATGCTTAGCTGGAAGAACTCATGTGCCCCCTTAAGCATCATTCATGTTATTTCAGAAATTCAGAGTTTTTATGTATACAGCTTCAGAGCAAACTTGGAGTCTTAGTAAACTATATTCCTTCAAGCTACAATGCTCTTCTTCCAGCGTTGTAGTTTCCCAAAGCCAAGCAACAGTCAGTACTTTAAAAACGTTTGTCAAATTCAATAGAATTGAATTTTAATTTAAATAAATTAATTTTGATTTAAAAAAACAACTTTCTGTAATGATCCCACCTGTTAATGGCATATATTCAATGAATCATAAAATTTCAAGTTAGAAATGACTTTTGAGAGGCACTATGGTACAATAACAAGAGTAATGGCTTTGGAGACAGAACATCTGTGTTTAAATCTATTTTTGTCACTTACTTAGCTGTGGGACCTTCAGCAAGTCATTTAGCCTCTCTGGACCGCCTCAGTTTCCTCATCTATAAAACAAAGAGGTTGGACCCAGTGAACTTCAACATCCCCACTGTTCAGGGTGACTACTGTTGTCCTGGTGAGGAGAGAGCTAACTATTCCCTCTTTCTGGATTCCACCCAAATTCAAATATTCACTTATATTCCTTTATAAACTATAGACTATAGACATTCTATGCCTTGGTGAGAATGGTTTCTTTTCAGTCCCAATGGGAAAGAAACAGTGGAAAAGGAAGTACCTGAAGGGTCACCGTATAAACCAGCTCCAGCTCACCTTAGTCTCACCAAAACCACTAAACTCATTGCAGAGGAATCAAAGTCCACCAAATGCTCTGCATGAGTCCTTGCCAACTTCCTTACATCTCTTAGATGTTCAATTTTGTCAGAAATGTTGGGGAGAGACAATCCAAAGAGGCAGTCCAATATTACTTTAGTTATTTATTTTAATTAATCAGTAAGCATTTATCAAGTACAGTTATCCCTTCCACATAGAGACTTTCCCAAAATTTAATGGGAATTTTTGGGAGCTTTTGACACATGAAATCCAGCAAATGGCAGGAGCCTATGACAAAATACTTAACCCAAATTTTACAATAAGGTACTGTAAAAATTCCATAAAAGAAAAAGAAAAATTTCAGACTTTCTTCTCTGGTCCAAAGAGAGGGCCAAAAAAAGTTTACACAGATTTTCCTGATTACAGGGGTATAGTGCTCCTAACCCCCCTGATGTGAAAGGGATAACTGTACTTATGTGCTGGGCATTGTACTAAGTGCAGAAAATATAAAAACAAAAGCAGAATTGTGCCTTACTCAAGGAGCTATATTCTCCTGGGAAAATAGAGAATGTTCACAGATAAGTAAACACATGATATATACAAAATAAGAGTTAGGCATAGGAATAGAACCTATGATTCCATCACTCTACAAAATCTCCCAGATCAGGAAACCACCAGCCTGTACCTTCTTTGTATTCTATAAACAGTCAGTTAAATCACTGGGAAATTAAGAGATTTTCTGCAGGGTCACACAGCAAGGAAATGTCAAAGATGGGACTCAAACCCAAGTCTCCCAAACTCTCTCTCCTCTGTACCACACAGCTGCTCACAGAAAATCAATACAAGGTCTTTTTGAGTTGGGGAGAATCAGGAAAGATGTCTTCTAAGAGGTGGCAGATAAAAGGAGTCATAAAGGGAGCTGGAATGACATGGGATGGAGGTGGGGGAAGAGAGATGAAAGTGAGGAGAAGTAGAAATTTTAACAAACTAGGAAATAAACAAGGCAAGAAATAACTTCCTAGAAACAATAACTCTAAGATTAATTACATTTCTCTAGCATTTTATAGTTTACAAAGCATTTTCCTAACAGCATCCCTTTGAGGGAAATAGCTCCAGTGTGATTGTCTCCATTTTGCACAAGGGAAGATTGAGACACAAAGAGGTTAAAATGACATATCTGTCATTATTTGGCTAATAAGTAGCAAAAGCAAGGCACCAAGTTGTGAAGAATGAACAGGATAATAGATAGAAAAATATTTTTTTTTAAATGGACAGTGCTATAGAAATGGAAGGACTATTAACTCTGCCAATATCAAACAGGTGCACTAGCCAAGAACCATAGAAATAAGACCAAAAAGTCAAGCTCACACTTCCAATTCTTTGTTGCCTAGAGAAATATTAAGGACTATATTAATCCTGGTTTATTACTGCTAAGCAGATGCCTAGCTGATTTGAAAATTCCAATGATTTCTTTTAGCCCGCAGATATTTGAAAGTGGTGTAACCAGATCCACAGTCCCCATGTCTCCATCAGAGCTTAATGTAATGGGCAAATTTCAGTCATGCATTTTTAAGAAGGGCATTAGTGGAAAATCAATGCAGAAACACCTTCTACTGTAATCATATGGAAATAATTCCCCTATCGCATTGCTGCTGCTGAGAACCTTTAACCAAACCTAACATCAATTCTCTCTCAAGTAATTCTCCATGTTTTCATACTGGGGAGACATACTCTTTAGAGTGGAGGTCATTCATCCATCTATAGTTGTGAAAAACTCAGCCATCTGCTTGGGGCCCCTGCTGGTTTGCTCAAATGGAAGGGAATAAGAATGGGAAACTTCTGGCTAATCCCCATTTTATTCCTTGATTCCATTAAGGCCCCTTTGTTGAGTCGGAGTTTTTGTTGCAGCAGTGATTGGAGCCAATCCCTCCACCAAATCATCAGGAGCAGATGGGATGTAGCTATTGCTTCTTTCTGCTTCATCCTTTGGTTTGCTACCACTGGTGTGCCAATAGGCCAAATTAAGGATAAAATAGAAGGAACAGAATAGAAAACAAGGAAGAATAGAAAACAAGACTCAAGTGACTAGATGGAACCACATCCTTTTCAGAAACGGAAATAATATACAAGTAAATCCAACTGAAATGCATAGCTATAACCAGAATGAGAAGTTGAGATTCATCTGACAGGATGCTTATACTGGAGAGGGCAGGCTAGTTTTTTTTTCAAATATCTAAAAGGTCTTCAAAGGGAAAAGGAAGCAAAATTATTCAACTTAGCCCCAGCAAAGAGAACTACAAACAAAACAGAAGTTATAGGGAGGTAGATTGTAGCTGAGGATAAAGAACTTCCCAACAATCTTAATTATTTAACAATAGGATGTTTTATGAAGTGGCAAAATCCCAGGTTAAGTTTGAGGCTCAATAAACACCCATCAGCAATAATATTGAAGATATTCCTAAAGTGAATGTTAAATTGTGAGTTCCTTGAGGTCAAAAACTATGTCGTTTATCTTTGTTTAGATACCAGATGACCATGCCAACCACTAACCTGGTCCTGTTTACCAAGGGACCAGTGCCTGTGAAGACCTGCACTCACCCTGATGGTTAGGCGCTATGCTTAATCCACAGGAACCACTAGAGGAGTACCAAGTCCTCTAATGCTCTCTGAAAGTGAGGAAGCTTCTTTCCTTCAGCTCTAACTCTCTCTGGGAAGTCAAACTCTTAGTCTAAGGACTATGGTTGGTGCGGATTTATCATGAATAGAATAGTTTTGAGCCCTCATCTACAACAAAACTTTTCCTCCTTTGATATATATCTATGAGCTCTAGTCAGCCACTGCCAACAGATAAACATATTTAGTTATATACGGTATTTTTACTTTGTGTAGAATCAACAAAAGGAATAAGGCAATGTGTAATAGAATATCTACTATGTGACATTGCACCCATAGCTTCTCTTAGATGTGACCCACCCTTAACCAACATAAAACCCCAAAGTTTTAGGATAGTTCAAAATGCCTAAGCTAAGACTCAGCTGCTCACAGAACAATGGATGTCCCCAATTCAGGAATCAATAATACATCCTCAATTCCAAAATCAGAAAACCTTTCCAGTGAAGCCAATGGCACTCTAGACCCAATCACTGATTTAGAGCTAGAGTGAGAGAGATATAGATAGATAGATAGACAGACAGACAGACAGTATAGATAGAACAGGAAGTAGAAGTGAGGTTAGGGAATCAACTTGTTCAATCTCATTTTACAAATGAACACACTGAGGTCCAGAGAAGGGAAGCAACTTGTCCAAGGTCAAAAAAGCTACTTAAGGATCAGAACTGACTAGACACACTTCGTTCTGAGCTAGTGTACAAGGGTTCAGTCAGCTCTCTGATTACTGGGTCTGTATGTGGGCAAATATCGTGAAGCTACACTCATCATGTGGAAGTGGGATTATCTGGGGTCTCTCTGGATCTTGCCATTTCACAAGGCTGTTCAGTGTCCTGTTGCTGGCAAAGATTTCTGAATACTTCTTGGTTCAACTGGCTTATTACTTGTGTAGCAAGGAGAATGGATTCAAAGGCAGGCTCCAAAGAGAGACTGTACCGGCGTTCTACCTGCTGAGCCACCCCTCTTTCTATCCTCCCTGCTACCTCTCCCTGGCTGCCATGGCATTTGACCCTGTCAGATCATTCCTGTTTATTCACAATGGATCACCCATCATTAGCTCCTCTGACAGTCCCAGCTCAGCCACTAATTAGCTGTGTGAGCTTGGGCAAACCACTGCTTGTCTCTGGGTCTCATCTCCCTCATCAATAAAGTGAGAGGGTTAAAACAGATGATCATCAGAGTTGCTGTTAATTTAAGAATCTGAGATGTAGCCTCAGAAGCATTTTCCCAGATCTATAACTGGCATTTACATAGGCTCTAAAGTTTGTGAAACACTTCAGACACATTATCTCATTTGAACTTCTCCATAATCCTTTGAGATAGGTAGCATAAACATTATCCCCATTTTACAGAGGAGCTAATTAAGCTTTAGAGGACTTAAGTGACTTGCCCAGAGTCATATGTCTAGTATGAGTCAGAGGTAGGATTTGATCTTAAGTCTTCTTGACTCCAAGACCACTATTCTTTCTGTTATAAAACATAATGGATCCTTTTACAGGGTAAAAATATATAAGTTCTAGGTGAAAGGGAGAAAGAAATTTTGGAAGACTCTAAATGTCAACCTGAGGAATTTGGATTTTTTTCTCCTAGGTAAAATCATGAATCACTAAAATTTCAGAGTGAAAAATCTACAGAGATCATCTACTCCAGTTCCCTCAGTTTATAGTGGAGGAAACCGAGGCACAGATCGAGGAAACTTGGTCTTGCTCAAAGTCACACAGCAAGTTAGTGGCAAAACTGGACTTTACATTCAGCTCTCCAGCTTTCTCCTTCATGACTTTTCTACTGTATTAGGCTTTCTTTCAAGGTGACATGGCAAGCACCAGGCATTGGTTGAGTTGGGACTAGAACTCGGATATCCTCACCCCAAGTTCTCACAGTAGGCAAATTAATTTAGTTAAAACAATGGTGAAGAAGCAGGTGTTAATTAAAAGAGGCTATAACAGGCTATAACAGAGGCAGCATGATGTCGTTGACAGAGGAGCATGGAAGTCAGGAACACACGAGTCCCAGTACCGTCTCTGACACACTGAATGTAAATGACCACTGTTGACACTTAATCATTACAGTGGCAGCTCCCTAGACCAGAGGTGTCAAACCCAAGGGACCAACAACTATCTCCAGTAAGCCTGAACCAAACCTAAATGTAAATGGGAAATATTTAATAAAATAAATAAAAAATGTAATAAACTTAGATAACATTACATTTTAAAACTAAGTAAAGACGTAGCCTGCAGGGATCCTTATGTTCCAGTTGGTGGCCTTTATTTAACACCACTACTCTGGGAGTCACTAATCCATACATAAGGATCCCTGTGGGGTTGCATTTTTAGTTAATTTTAAATGTAATATTATCTATGTTTTCTTGTATTTTTATACATTTTATTAAATATTTCCCATTACATTTTAACCTAGTTTAGACCAAACTTACAAAATTGTCTGCAAGCCATGTGCTAGAAACTTTAACTCTAGACACTAAAGAAAGGTCCTCAATAGTATCTCCCCATGCCAGTGAAATCATAGATCCACTTCCCCATTTCTCCACCTCTACCTCCCCCCCAAAAAATAAATAAATAAAGGTGAATAGTCCAGGAAACCTGAAGTTCAAAGCATTTATCTTACCAGATAATTTACCAGTTATTTCCACATAAGTTTATCTTCATCCACACTCACCCATATGCAGACCCAGCAATGGTACAGCTGAATGAACCCTCATACTCTAGCTCTGATAGAAGCTCAGACTAGTTACTTCTGTCCCTTAACAAGCTTTTCAGTCTTGGGCAAGTTCCTTCCCTTCTCTGGACCTCAATGTCCTCGCTTGTAAAATGAGATTGGACAAGATAATCCCTACCTTCACTTCCACTTCCCTTTTTAACCCTCTGTAATTCTCTGCATCACTAAACCCTCACAAGTTTTGGGGTTTTGTTTTTTGGTAGAAGATTCAGGAGGTGACAGGACCATTGCTGCCTCTCACAGCGAGGCAGTACAGTGGATAAAGAGTGAGGCGGTTCATCAGGAAGACCTAAGTTCAAATCCTACCCTCAAACATTCACTAGCTGTGTGACCCTGGACAAGAGTACTCAGCCTCTACTGCCTTGTTTTTCGTATTTGTAAAATGGGAATAATAATAAAAACGCTACCTCCCAGGACTGTCATGAAGATCAAATGAGATAATATTTGAAAAGCACTTTGCAAACCTTAGAGCACTATATAAGTGCTATATACAGGAATCTTTTAAATAATGCAAGTCCAATATTGAATTTACTCGTATTTAAAGTATATAAAGGACTTGCATCACAAAAACTTTGTAATGTAAGTAGAGCGAATTTTGTTTGTTGTAATTGTCAGGACCAGTGGTTTCATTGAATGGATAAGGAACTTCCCCGCTCCGCAATTTCTAGTTTTAGAGATTTGCCTGGGACACAAGAAATTTAAATGACTTGGCCAGGGTCATGCAGGGTCAGAGGCAGAACTAGAAGTCAGGTCTTTATGAATCCAGGCTGAACTTTCTATTCATTGTACCTTGCTGCCTCTCAAGTGCGATTAGCCCATTTTAACAGATAAGGAAGACAAAACACAGGAAAGAGAAATTCCTTCCGGAAGGTCGTCAGCTACACAGTAAGAGACAGGACTCAGGCAGCAAGGCAGGGAGGGTCTCTTGACTCCAAATGCAGCTCTTTTTCCACTGTACCTACCCTGTCTGCCAATTTTGCTATTCTCCCTAACAAAAATAGAGCTGACACCCCATTGAGAATCTAGGGAATGTTTGGATCTCTTTGTCTCTGACTGCCTCTATTTCTCTCCTCTTTTTCTGTCTCTCTCTTCTGTCTCTTCTCTTTGTCTCTGTCTTTCTGTGTGTCTCTCTCTCTCTCTTTGTACATCTCTGTCTTTCTGTGTGTCTCTGTCTTTTTCTCTGTGTGTCTCTGTCTCTCTTTATGGTTTTGTCTCTGTCTTGTTCACTGTCTCTGTCTGTCTCTCTATCCCTGTAGCTCTCTGTCTCTTTCTTTGTCTCTATCTCTCTCTCTATCTCTCTCTGTCTCTCTGTGTGTCTCTCTGTCTCTGTGTCCCTCTCTCTGTGTCTCTGTTTCTCTCTGTCTCTGTGTCTCTCTTTCTCTCTGTGTGTCTCCGTGTCTCTGTCTCTGTTCCTGTCTCTGCCTGCCTGCCTGTCTGTCTGTCTGTCTCTGTTTCTCTCTCTCTGTCTCTCTCTGTCTCTCTGTCTCTGTCTCTGTCTCTGTCTCTCTGTCTCTTTCTCTCTCTCTCTCTCTCTCTCTCTCTCTCTCTCTCTCTCTCTCTCTCTCTCTCTCTCTCGCTGTCTCTCCACCCCCCAAAATTGTTCCATGGTGAGCCAGAAAAACTGTTTCCAGCAACTTACATCCTAATGACATCTCTGCTTCCTTACTGCTAGAAGCCAAACCATTTCATTGAATCATTGTCTGGGGCTTTGCTGTTCCCAAACACAGCTTCTTTCTCCCCAGCTTCTTCCTGTCCAGATTGTTTTTGAATTGCAAACAGGGAGGGTTGGAAGGTAAACATAAGTGGTTAAAATATGCTGCTAAGTGGCCTGAGTCTCTTGGATTCTGAATGTTAGCAGGTTGATAAAGAGTGCAATCTTTTTTCTCCCAGGCAAGTATAAAAACACAGGAGCTAGGACTACTTGAAGTGATAGAAACCAGTTTGCTTGGTGTAGGCAATGCAATCATTCTGTGACTCTTGTCAGTGTCAGCTGGCTGATTGCTCATTTCAATCATAGTGTATTGGCAGCACCAAGGAGGTAGAAAGAGAAGGTCTCCCAGAAAGCAGGCGACTTTGAGAAGTTTAGCTTGACAGCACAGAGTATCTTACAAGAAAAAGGCAGAAAGGAAATATTGGCAATTTCACTAGGCTTCTAGGTAAGAATTCTAACTGCTAAGTTATCCAAAAAAAACCCCCACTAAAGCAAGAGCTCGTAAAAGGACAAGAAGTACTAATGATGTACCAATTCAAAACAGTAAGCATCACCAGAATATAATTTTAAGATATAAAGAAGCTGATCATATTATACAATTTTGTTTTCTAAGAGTCTATCCGGCTGTTAGTTATAGGATGGTCATGGGCATGTTTCCATGGCAAAGTCAAAGCAAAGAGAGAGTGCACACAGATAGCCTTCAGGACAGGCGACCATCTGTCCAACATGGCTCAGACATGCTTCCGACCTTCCTCCTGCCCCCACTCCAAGTTGCTGAGTCTTGATGATTATAAGCCAGCTTCTTCCCCACCACCTCCAAACACAGATCTCTCCTATCTTTGAGAATCTTTAACTTGGCATTTTTTTCTTCTCTCATTCATAGGCAACCTACTAGATAGGGTTGTCTACGCTGGTATCCTTCATTTCCTTAATTTCTGCTCACTTCTCCAGCCTTTAAAATCAGGTTTCCACTCCCGTCACTAGATTAAAATTGCTCTCACTAAGGAAATAAATCTCATAACTGCTAAATCCAATGTCCTTTTCTCAGCCATCATCTTACTTCTCTGCAGTTTCTTATGTTGTCAACTCCTCCCTTGGCTTCTATCACACCCTTCTTGCCTCAGTATCACTTGCTAGTCACCCTCCTCATATCTTTTGGATATCTCTCAAGGCTCTGTCCCTGGCTCTGTTGTTTCTCTACAGTTTCTCTGTCCTCTCTCTACAATCTCACATTAGCTCCTACATATCCAGTCCTTCTGCTCACCAAAACTCTCGATTGCCTGCTGGACAGTTCCATCAGTATTTCCTATAGGTGTCTCAAACTGAACATGCTTAAAATAGGTATTATCATTCCCAGGAAAGCCTCCCTTCCCCTAAACATCCCTATTTCTGCTGAAGAAACCACTATCCTTACAGTCACCCAGATTTGCAACTTCAGAGTCATCCTTAAGGCTTTAATCTCCCTCACCACTACTCACCTCTCATCTTGTGCTGCTGAATGGGTAGCATAGAGGGGAGAGTGCTAGACTTGAAGCCAGAAAGACCTAAGTTCAAATCATGTATCCAACACTTTCTACCTGTATGACTTTGGGCTAATATCATCTACCTCACAGGGCTGTTGTGATGATCAAATGAAATAATATATGCAAAGTATTTCACAAACTTTAAAGTGCTATATAATTGCTAGCTATTGTTCCTATCATTATCATTCTCTTCTAGCCACTAGTTGAGGCACTTGTCACCTCTCCCTTAAACTTTTATAATTGCCTTCTAAATGATGTCCCTGCTTCTACTTCCTTCCCTTTCTCATCTTATAAGACAAAATAAATCAACAAGCATTTATGAAGTGCCTGTTACATGCCAGGCACTGTGCCACTTACTGGGAATCCAAATACAATAAATGAAACAATCTCTACCTAAAAGGAATTGCATCCTAATAGAAGCCTGTTATAGTTTCTATTTTCTGCACATGGCATTACCACCTCCTTGCCTTTGTACTGGCTGTTTTCTCATGCCTGGAATGTTTTCCCTCCTCATCTCCACTTGGAATTCTTAGCTTCCTTCAAGGCTCAGTATAGATCTGGCCTCCTAGAGGTCGTTCCCAATCCCCCACGTTATTAGCACCATCTGCCTCTTGAAATCATTTTCTTTGTGTCTATTTTGCATATATATGCTTGGGTGCACAAATTGAATTTCACTGCTCATTCTTCAGAATCAACAATTTGATTAATTCCCTCAAAAATCTCTGTGAGATATTTTTTCTTACCATAGCACATCATAAGTGAGTCAGAATAAATATGTTGTCCCCATATCACAATGTATTAGTCTCACCTCTCCCCTAGCACTGGCAGTAATATATAATGGGAAGAATGTGGACTGAAAGCCATGCTGTGTGATTTTGGACAATCTATTTTCCCTCTCTGTGCCTCACCTTCCTCTGTGGTAAAAATGAAGGGGATAGACTACGTGGTCTCTAAGATGTCATCAAGCTTTAGCATTCTGTAATTTTTTTGTGTTGTTTTTCCTTACTCCCTATGACCTGAATATTTGTATTCAACTGAGTCATTTAACTGATTGGGATTCTGTGAGCAATAGTTTTTCCTCAGTGTCCTCTCTTCCCAGTGAGAAATGCAAAACTCTGAACAAACAGCTCTGGGGAACAATTTAGTCATACAAAATGAGAAAGGAAGGAAGAGAGATACTTTCAACAAAATGGTCTA
Organism: Notamacropus eugenii; assembly: GCF_028372415.1. Classification (NCBI taxonomy): domain Eukaryota; kingdom Metazoa; phylum Chordata; class Mammalia; order Diprotodontia; family Macropodidae; genus Notamacropus; species Notamacropus eugenii. The sequence goes on along the minus strand of NC_092872.1, from coordinate 499,407,578 downwards.
ATAAATATGAAGTTATAGTTCAAAGGAAGTCAGGTGATCCCAGCGGTGAATCAGACACAGTAATTATGGAGTATATGTAAATTCTCCTTAGAAGGCCTCCATGAAGTAGTATATTCCCAAAGAAATTTTCTAGAGAAACAAGAGTACAGAGAAGAAAATTAAAGAAACAACCAGGGATTGGGAAGTAGCATGGTCAGACTCAGAAAGGCATGTTCAGAGAACCACAGAAATCTAGAGCTGAGAAGAAACTCAGGGGCCAGCTAATCTAACCCATTCTTTTTTTTTTTAGTTTGTTTTCAGCGTTCTACAATCACTTCCATATAACTTAGATGTTCTTCCCCCTCCTTCTCCCCTCCTTTCTCCTTCCCTCCCCAAGTTGGCACACAATTTTATATAGTTTCTACACATACTTTCCTATTAAATACATTTTCACCTTAGTCATGTTGCATAGAAGAATTAAAATGAATGGGAGAAATCAAAAAACAAACCAAAATGTAATACAAAAGAAAATGATCTGCTACATTCTGCTATCGAGTTCCATAGTTCTTTCTCTGGATGTGGAAGGCATTTTGCCTTAAGAGACCACTGGGAATTATTTGAGTCCTTGCATGGAAATGAAGTTCTAAGTCTACCAGAAAAATTCCTCACACACTGTGGTTGCTGCTGTGTACAAAGTTCTCCTGGTTCTTCTCCTTTCACTCAGCCTCAGTTCATATAAGTCTTTACAGGTCTCTCTGAAGTCTTCCTGTTCATCATTTCTTATGGCACAATAGTATTCCATTACATTCATATACCACAATTTGTTCAGCCATTCCCCAATTGATGGGCATCCCCTTGATTTCCAGTTTTTAGCCACCACAAAGTGCTGCTATGAATGTTTTTGTACATGTAGGACCATTTCTCATTTTTACGATCTCTTGGGGATAAGTCCTAGAAGCGATATTGCTGGGTCAAAGGGTATGAATATTTTTGTAGCCCTTCGAGCATAGTTCCAAATTGCTCTCCAGAATGGCTGGATCAGCTCACAGCTCCACCAACAATGAATTTGTGTTCCAACTCTCCCACATCTTTTCCAACATTTATCATCATCCTGTTTTGTCATGTTAGCCAATCTGATAGGTGTGATATGATGCCTCAGAGTTGTTTTGATTTGCATCTCTCTAATCATTTAGATTAGATTTAGTGATTTAGCGCATTTTTTCATATGACTATAGATAGCTTTGATTTCTTCCTCTGAGAACTGCCTGTTCATATCCTTTGACCATTTATCTCAATTGGGGAATGACTTAATCTAACTCATTCTTGAAAGGAACTCTTACTGCAACAAACCTCACAGTCTTTGCTTAAGTACCTCCAATGGAAGGGAACTCAATTCCCCTTGAGGCAACCCACTCCACTTTTGGATAGCATTCATTATTTGAAAGTTTTAGCTGATATCTAGCCTAATTTTTTTTCTGGCACCTAGATCATACAGTGCACAGAGTACTGGGCCTGGAGTCAGAAACATAAAAGTTCAAATCTCATCTCAGACACTTACGAGCAGCATGATCCTGGGCAAGTCACTTAACCCTGTTTGCCTCAGTTTCCTCATCTCTAAAACATGGTAGAGAAGGAAATGGCAAACCAAACAACGTTGCCAAGAAAACCCTAAATGGGGTCATGAAGAGCCAGACACAACTGAAAGAACTAAACAATAAGAAGAAACCTAAATTTGCTTCTTTGCAACTTCAATCAATTAGTCCTATTTCTGTCTTCTAGAACCAGAGATGCGTAACATCCCTTCCACATGACAGCCCTTCAAGCATTTGAAGGAAACTATCATGTCCCCCATCCTCAGTCTTCTCTAGGCTAAACATTTCCCATGCCTTCAACCCATCTTCACATGACTTGTATTAAAAGCTCAAGTTTGCCCCTCTGTGGACATTCTTCACCTTATCAGTAGTCTTCTGAAACTGTTGCGCTCAGAATAAAATGTGGTCTAATCAGGTCAGTATACAGCTATGTGATTATCTCCTTATTCCTGAAACCTATGCCTTTCTTAGTGTAACCCAAGATAACAGTCTCTCTGTCTCTGTCTCTCTCTCTCTCTCTCTCTCTCTCTCTCTCTGTCTCTCTCTCTCTGTCTCTCTGTCTCTCTGTCTCTCTCTCTCTCTCTCTCTCTCTCTCTCTCTCTCTCTCTCTCTCTCTCTCTCTCTCTCTCTGTTGTTCTCTCTGTCTCTCTCCATCTGTCTATCTGCCTGTCTCTCTCTTTTTCTCCTCTCCTTTGCTCTCTCCCATCCCTCCTCTCCTTCCCTTTCTCCCTCCATCCCCGTTCTCTTTTTGTTATCATATTGCTTTATTAACTATATTGGGTTATCAGTCCGCTAAAACCCCCAGATCTTTTTCAGGCAAATGCCTTATTTATCTTGAACTTGTGGTATTGGTATTTTGAACCCAAATGTAACCCTATTTGATCATATTGAATTTCATTATAAAGATTCAGCCCAATGCTTCCACAAGCTTTTGGATCCTTACTCTGTCATCCAATGTGTTGGTTGACCCTCCTAGGTTTGCATCATCTTCAAACTGTATAAGCATACCACCTGTGACTTCATCCAAGTCATTGATAAAAATATGAACCATCACAGAACCAAGCACAGATTCCACAAAATACTCTTTTGAAGTCAAAATTGAACTATTCCTCCAATTCAGCTTTTCAAATTATTCCAAATTCATCTGACTGTATTGTCATATTAACTTATATCTCTTCCACAAGAAGACTATGATATATTTTACCCAATACTTTGTGGAACTATATCTACAGGATTTCTCTGTTCTATCAATATAATAACCTTTCAGAAAAAGAAGATAAACTTAATTTAGCATGGCCTGTTCTTAAGAAAGCCATACTGGCTCACTGTGATCATCGCTTTCTTTTCTAGATATTTATGAACTATCTCTTTCATAATCTATTCTAGAAATTTGTCAGGAATTAAAGTCAAGCTCACTGGCCTATGACATAAGGGCTTTATTCTCTATCCCCTTTGAGAATCAGGGCATTTATGGTACCTCTCTCACTCTCTAAATTATCTAAATACAATGACTGACTTAGCAATCATATTTGGCAGTTTTTTTTCAGCACATGAGGATGGAATTCATCTGGACCAGGAGACCTGAATTCATTCAGGACATTTAAGTACCCTCTTACTATTGCTTCAATTTTGTTGTGTCCTTTCTATTCTAGAGATTATTGTCCATGGTACAGAAAACAGGAACAAAGCAAGAACTGAGTGGTTCCATCTTCTCCCTATTGTTCCATATCATCATCCAAACTACCCCAAGCACCAATCCTATCTCTTCCTTCTTTGGTCTTCTTTCTTCCAACAAAATTTTGAAAAACTCCTTTTTGTTATCCTAAGTTTCCCTCAGCACCATAGCTCATCTTAGATGATGCAGTTGATAAAGATTAGACTGGCTTCAGATCCTTACTAGCTGTGTGACCCTGAACAAGTCACTTTCTCTCCAGCTGCCTCAATTTCCTCATTTATAAAATGAGGATAATAATAGTAGCTACCTTCTAGGTTGGCTATGAGGAACAAATAAGATAATACTTGTAAAGTGCCTCACATGTTGTAAACACTATATAAATGTGAGCTATTATTATCAATCTGAACTTTAGTACCATGTCACATCTTTGTATGCATACTCCATTGTTACTTGGTCTTGCTTCCATTTTCTGTGCGTATCTTTAAAAATATATTCATGGGTTGGGGAGTTCTTTAGATATTACACAGTCTTTTGAGATAATTTCCAGTTTTCTTCTTCATGGAAATTGTTTCCCTTTGTGTCTTTAGAATTTCCTTCTTGAAAACTTCTCATTCATCCTAAACTCACTTCTATTACCTATCCTTCTCATGAATCCTTTAAAATTTGCTCCCCCAAAATCAAGATTTAACGTCAGACTATGCCTAGCTTTTCTCTCTTTCACTATCACAAAATCTTACCCCATAGAGTTCCCACCGTTTCAAACTCAGCAACCAGTTCTTCTTTGTTAGTGTGAATGGAATCCAAAATAGAATTTCCCCTTGATGGTTTCTTCCCACTTATAAGGATGAAATAATCATCAAGACAAGTTAAGAAGGTAAGAATTTATTTGCTTTTGGAAGATAAAGAGCTCCAGCAGATGTCTGAATGATTGAAGTTTCTCATCACCACTATATCATCAGATCACTAGATCTGTTTTCCAAACTCCTCATCTATTTCCTCTTTGGGTCCGTGTGGTCTGTAGTATACTCCAGTAATAAGATTACTTTAATTTCTCTACCTATTCTCAAGCAAATGTTCTTCATCATGCTTTCTTCCTCCAGTTTCTGGATTTTCTCACACAAATAAGCCTTTGTAATATGCAATTCTATCTCACCCCTACCCTTTACCTATTCTGCTTCTTTTGAGTGAGTTTTACCCATGCAGAGGTTTATTCTACCCATAGCTTGCATCAACCAAGTCTCGGTGGTAAAATTTAACTTTGTAAATTGTTCTGAGGCAGATACACACTGGTCATAAATACAAGGTCAGAATTTGGTGACGTAGAACCAATTAAGGCAATTAACAAAAAAAGATGGTTGTTAGATAACAAGGATATAAATACCTAGGTATTTATTGACAGTATCTCTGTTCTCTGGGATGTACCTAAGTTAGTGGTAATAGCAGCTTGGTTAGAAATGAGCAGTCTCTCAGGTAGGAAAAGACTTCTCATCTCTAATTTATGTCAGTGTGGTGTTACCAGCATAAGGGGCAAAAAACTGGGGAAAGATTAGTTAAGAAAAATGATTTACTGCTTCTTGAGTGGCTGGCCACCCTTGTGAAGGTGACAAACCCCTGTTCTCATTTTTCAAAAGGTTTCATTAGTCATTGCCTTCATGCTCTTCTCCTTGGGGAAGGAGGAGGCCTCTCTATTTTTTTAAAAAATGCTCCAAGATGGGGAAGGGAGGAATGTCTGGGTGACACCTCACCTATCAAACTTCACCTAATTTATTAGCTCTTTTTGTATTCTGGGGAATGCAGAACAGATTAGATTAATTTAATCTTTCTCCTGGTTTGAGAGTGGTATAATATATGTATCAATAAAATTTCTTTGGCTCATTTTGAGCCCCCCATCGGCAATTCTGGCAATTAGAAAAAGAATCTTCCTCTTTCTCTGTCTCTCTCTCTCTCTGTCTGTCTCTCTGTCTCCCTCCCTCTCTCTCTCTCTCTCTCTCTCTCTCTCTCTCTCTCTCTCTCTCTCTCTCTCTCTCTGTTTCTCTCCTCTTTCTTTCTGTGTAGCTCCATCTCTCAGCTGCAATTAACCTGCCTGAGAATATGTGGGGACAATGAACTATATATCTTAAGGAAAACAGTATCTTTTGAAAATGCATGATAAATGTAGAAAGTAGACTTGTTTTTCAAAGACATGAGGAATGGGATACAGAGTTAGTGTAAGTCAGGGCATGTTAAAAGGAGGAAGTATGAATTTTACCTTTGTTTTCAGTAACAATGATAGGCATCTCCATTCTTTAGTGGCTCCAGGTGGCCCTAAATTATTGGTTATACATCTTTTTTCTTTTTATCTTGGTATTTGCAGGTTTGCACAGTCACAATTGCCCACAGCTATCTCAGCAATACTGGTGGCAGCAACACTGGGGGGTGGTTGCTCTTGTATCTTCTCCCCTTCTCTTGGTCAGGCTGACAAAGACTTCATCTTTTCCCAATCCCATTGTTTATCCTTACTTCTCAAGACATTTCCACTGTCATCCCTTATGATGAGGGGTGAAAAGAGGCTGTATTTTCAGTCACATACGGTAACATATCCCATGGTCCTTGAATCAGAAAATATGAATGAGTTCTTCCCATTATGGAGACATCCACCTATCACTCATTGGGGTGTGGGGAGAGATGCTAAAATTTGGATTGACCATGTCGCCAAAAGCAGAATTTAATGTTTTTAGGCAACCAATCAACTAAAGAGCAATACCCCACCGTGTTGTTACCTGTATCCTCAGTCTAGATCTTCATGACTAAGGGCTATTCATGCTCCTCCAATCATTAATGTCATCTATAGACCAATCAATTATTTGGGGCCCGTAACCAGTGCTATGGTTAGTCCCCCTCTTGTTGCCTCCAGAAGCCCTTCCCTCCTAACTTCCCTCTCACTGCCATTCTTCTTGCTAGTTGCCGAACTTTGGACATTTGTACAGAGATATTTGATGTCATGAGTTTTATTACTGTGGAGAAGTAGAAATCCATCAGGTAAAGACAGTAAATGACTAATGCATAAAGTTGTAACAAAAAAAGAAAAGGAGAGAGACAGAAAGATCCAGGGCACCACATTTTAGGAATAACGCTGACAAAAAATTAGTACTAATACAGAGGAGGGATGCCAAGAGAATGAGAGTGTTTAACCTTGAGATGGAAGGTTTTGGGGAAAACAGGAGAATTTTCTTTAAGTCTTCTTATGGAAAGGACATTAAATCTATTCCACTTGAACTTGGAAAGCAGAAATAGGAGCACTTGAGGCACTGTGGTAAAATAGAAAACTCTAAATCTAGAGTCAAAAAACCTAGATTCCAATGCCAATTCTGACACTTATTAAACTAACTGTGTGACACTGAATAAGTCCATTCACTTTTCTAGGACTCAGTTTCCTTATCCATAAAATGGGGAGATTATACTCATTCCAATACAACAAGCATTTGTTAAGCACCTACTAAGTATAATAAGTCCTGCTAGACACTGACCAAAGAAAGGGCAAAACAGAAGTGGCCCTTGTTTTTAAAAAACTTACTCTACTGGGAGGGTGCAATATATAAACATGCAAATTTTTCAAATGATCATTTGAAAATTAGGAAGAAGCACTAAAGAGGAGATTAAGAAAGATTTCAGTTCTTGCTCCTATGATGAGGTGGGCAGAGGCAGATTTTGACTTTATAAAAGGAAACTATTCCAAACAATTTGTACAGATTCAGTGATACTGATCTCCCCAAGCTTGTTTGGAATCCTTAAGTGAGTTCACCTCTCCAGTAACAGCCAACTTGCCAATAACATCTCTTTTGAAAGTAGTCAGTTTATTGTTCAGACATGAGTGGAGCCAATCCACTAGAATCTCATTCCAAAATCCAGCTCAAATCCCTCTGCCAAGGACATAAGCAATCTCTTGATCTTGCCCCTAACTCACAATGTAGTGGATAGCCATAGTGGGTGTTCAGTCAATGTGAAGGTTCATATCTTAAAGAGCTCCCAAGATGAGAGTTAATGGCTGTCCCCCAGTCTCCAATAGAGCATTAGCTGAGCCAGTATCCAGGGCACTATTAAATTTGCAAAGTCTCTCTCAAAGACCGAAACAAGTTGCTGAGGATGGCAAAAGTCCATGCTGGGAGCAGCAACCCATGAAAAACTAGAACACAAGTTCAAATAGGCTATAAAAGACTTTTCCTGGAAAGGTTGGGAATAGTTCTTTTTCACTATTGAAAAGCCTAACTCAATCACTATAGTTCCTGTGACAGTGCTGGATGTTTGCCTAAAAGGGGGTTGGAGGTGTTGAGATGAGTTTGAAAAGAAGTAGGCAAAATAGATAGATAGATAGATAGATAGATAGATAGATAGATAGATAGATAGATAGATAGATTATAGTCACCTAGATAGATAGTCAAAATAAGATTTAAACTTGAATTCAAATGAGCTCATATACTACCTCAAGGAAGCCATAGCATATGTGTGTACAAATGTTATATTTATGTATTGTTCATGTGTGTGTGTAAAGAGATTTGCAAGCCTTAAAATCCTAGCTATCATCATTATTCATAAATTTTTCAGGCAATGAGACCAACCGAGAGAGGACTGAGATGACAGTAGACACACTACACAATTAGAACCATTCAATCAATCAATAAGCATTTATTAAATGTCTTTTTCATGCCAGGCATCATTCTAAGCACTGAGAATGCAAAGAAAAAGAAAAAAACGGGCTTGTCCTCAAAGAGCTCCCATTTTAAACTGTTAGACACCATTTTTTACCTTGATTCAGGGTTTGCCTGTGTCATTGTTTACCATCCCTTTGCTTAGCTAAGAAAATTCAGATTGACAGTTGATTCTTCCCTAGAGTGGATATTCACCTTAGAGAATGCTAGAAAGATTAAGGACTCAACAGACTAGCTAATGAATCTTCTGTGGGAAGTTCAGCTAAGCGGATTTCATATCAGGAATGACCAGAGTTCCAATGGTACTAATTTGATTTGGGGATTAGCCCACACACCTCTAAGATGCCTGGGGAATTGGGAAGAGTTTGTCTCCTTTTATAGTATCCTGGAAAGTAGGGCTAAAGTAGAAGGCTCCACCCCAAATCTATCCCTAATTCTGAGGCTTTCCTGGAAGTGTCAGGAGTTCCCAGGTTATTCTCTCAAAATAAGGAATCAAGTGTTCCAAATTTTTTGGAAAAGTAGAGAGGAAAGTTTTTTTGTTTCTTAGCAATTCATCTCTATTGCTTTTGGGGTTCTGATTAGTTTTTGTTTCAGTATACATGGATACCTTTCCATTTTGCTAGTGATAATAGAGGTTGGGGCAGCTAGGTGGTATAATGGATAGAGCCCTGGGCTTGGAGTCTGGAAGATTCATCTTCCTGAGTTCAAATCTGCCCTCAGACACTTAACTAGCTGTGTGACCCTGGGCAAGTCACTTAATTCTATCTTAATTTCCTCATCTATAAAATGAGCCAGAGAAGGAAATGACAAACCCCTCTAGTATCTTTGCCAAGAAAACCCCAAGTGGAATCACAAAGTGTTTGACAAGACAACAATGGAGATTGGTTTGAGTCATTTGACAAAAAGTGGAACTGACTAGACAGAAAATTATTGGGACAAGGTGAGAGAAAGGGCAGTACACAGTAATCCAAATTGGGGGCAAAGCAAATTGTTTACTTTGGATAGCTATTTTATACTGAATAATTTGAGAGAAACAATGGCAGGTGCTTGTTTAGGGACTCAAAGTATTGGTCAATTCAACAATAAGAAATTTTGGATAACTTCTTTATGCCCAGATCTATACTATGCCTTGGATGGCACATAAGAAAATATAGATCTCAAAAAGTCTTAGAGTCAGAGGTGGCAACTTAGTACAGTGCAAGGAGAGACCTGGGAAAGAGTGGCTTGTGACACACACAACTTCGTGACCAGGCCAAGCCACTGAACTCTTCTAAACCTCAGTTTATTCATCCACAAAATCAGAATAACTAACTATACTTATCATGCCTATCAATAAAGCTATTGTTACGTCAGATAATATAATGTACTAATGTACTTTTCAAAATTCAAAAAATTTCAGCACTTTGAGAGAAGACACATTTCGTTCTAGATTCTTTTCAGAGAAATAAAAGAGAGGAAAAACTTTGGGAAGAAGCTAAATGTCAATGGATTTGAACCCTGGGTTATAGGAGAGCAAAAAAGAGCAAGTTGTCATTATCTTGGATTTTAGAGTCACAGCTAATAGTTTTGGCATCCAGAGCAAGCTTTACAAAATGAGCCTGGGCAAAGGTCATGAAGTATACACTATAATCAACTTTTTTTAAAGGCAAATTTAGTTGAAGGAGGATGAGAAATTCCAGGCTTCAAGGAAGCCATGAGGCAGAGGGACAGGGGAGTAAGTCTTCCTTACAATGATACCATGAAATAAGAAATACATGAATTATTATCCCTATTTTACAGACAAGTATGCTGAGTGAGTTTCAGCAGGGATGAGTGATTTCACCAGGGTCACACCGGGGTTAAGAATCATCACACCCAAATTTCTGACTCTAAATCAATCCCATTACAGCATTCTGAGAATAAGACTGGACAGAGGAAAATTGGTTCCTGTGCCATTTCTCACCTAAAACATCATCCTGGTTGAGGTATCATGGTATAGTGAAAAAAGCCAGAGAATTAAGTCAGAGAATTTACATTTCAACCCAGGACTCTACCATTTACTTATTTACTTGTGTTCAGTCGTGTCTTCAATCATGTCCAACACTCCATGACCCCATTTAGAGTTTCCTTGGTAAAGATACTGGAATTGTTTGCCATTTCCTTCTCCAGCTTGTTCTGTAGATGAGGAAAGTGAGACAAACAGGATTAAGTGACTTCCCCAGGATCACACAGCTAGGAAATGTCTAAGGCCAGATTTGAACCCAGGAACATGAGTCTTCCCAAGTCCAGGTCCAGCATTCTATGCATTGTGGCGCCACCTAGCTGCCATCTACTAACCAAGGGAAAGAAAATGGGCGAATTTCTTTTTCTTTCTTGGCCTTAGTTCTCACCTGTGTAAAATTGAAGTGTTTAAAATAGATGATTTATAAGAGCTCTCCTGCCTCTAACCTCCATGACGCTCAGGTTTGAAGTGTTTTCCTGGCCAAACCGAGCTGCTCATTTTGACTACCTACTTGTCAGAAGATAATTACACATCTGGTGGGAGAACCCCAGTTGAGACCACCACCACTCTTTCCCCAGTGGTTGCAGGTGCCACATCCACAGGCCTCAGACTCTAGCCCCAACACAGACTTAAAAAGAAAAATACTGTAACCCTGGGTGACTCCATTTCTTTTGTTTGTCTCCAGAGGCAGCAATTTCGGCTGCTTTGGTAGCTGGTGAGGAATGGTATTTTAAATGTTTTGACATTTTAAAGGTGTGTTGGATACATTAGTTCTGCTTAAATTACACTCTGGCTATGGTGACTCACATGGAGTTGATTCTACATTACAGGGCTGCCGACACCATCAACCATTATGTCATGACAGGGGGCCCAGTATTAGCCCCTGATCACCAGGGAAAATTAGTTCCAAGCACTCATTGCACCATCCTTCCATTCCTTCTCCTGGGTCCCCCAGCCTCTGAGACCTGCAGGAAGTCCTCTGAAAATAGAGCTACCACATAGAATGGGGGGTGGAGTTTGTAGTAAAGGAGGCAAGGTCCCGAAGCGATCTCAGTTCACTACTCAATTGTCTCTTAGCTCCAAAGCAACAATTTATCACAAGGCAAGGAGTATAAGGGAAAGAAAATAAATCCTACCTATCCAAGGTCACTCTGGGGCTGGAACCTATTGCATCAAAATGTGCCCTTCTAAATAGGCTCCTTCACTGAGAATAGGAAACATGCTAATGGTGGCACTAGCCAATTTGGACTAATTACAGGGAAAGCCCACGTGAAGAATTGAAGTCTGAAGTACACAGTCTTTGTAAAGAAATAGAGTTTTGTTGCTTTCAAATACTAGGCCACAGAGTTTTTTGATTTTGTTTTGGTTTTTGCTCCTGTTGTTGTCTGAGACAAGTTCTTGGGGCACCACCTTTAGTGAATCAATAGAAAGGGTTTGGAAGGCCTTATCAATTACTGAATGAATTACTGACAGGAGGCTGGGAATAGAAACAAGCAAAATTATGAGATAGGAAATGATCGTACCCAAGGGAGAAAGAAGGGATGGGGAGGGAAGAAAATCAGAGAAAGCTTCATGAATGGATGTAGGTGGGTGCTTCTAAAATGTTTGATACCAGTGTGTTCTCTGAAAGGATTTAAAACATTCTTCTTGTTATTAGTTTACACCATGGATTTAATTAGAAAGTGATTTTTAGGAGGGGCGGAGCCAAGATGGCGGAGTAGAAAGACGCAAATACACATAGCGCCAAACCCACAACCCATAGAACATTTGTATAAAGTAACTCACGGCAAATTCTGGAGCAGTGAGGCCACAGAATAGTGGAGTGAAGGAGACTTCTGTTCCAGAGGGACCTGCAAACCTCTCGCAAAAGGTCCATCGCGCTGCAGACGCGGAGCCCAGCCCAGCCCTGCTGCGGCCCCGGCACCGAGAAAAACAGATACGAGCAGGCTTCAGGGACGAGATCTCCAGCGGCCGCACAAGTCCCTCCACCCACAGGTGACGGGGGTCGGTGAGAGAGTCTCTTTGGCGGGTCGAGGGGGGAGTGGGGTGCCCCCATGGCTCGGGCCCCCTCGGGAGACAGAAGCTGAGGGGCGGCGGCAGACTGGGGGTCCCCAAGCAGGCAGGAGCCTGGATCCATTGTTGAAGGTCTCTGCATAAACTCCCTGAGGGAACTGAGCCTGAGAGGTGGCCCTGCCCAGACCTGAGCATCTGAACTTAATCTCACACTGAATAGCAGCCCTGCCCCGCCAAAAGCCCTGAGGCTGGAAGCAGCATTTGAATCTCAAACCCCAAACGCTGGCTGGGAGGATCAGGAGGCAAGGTGGGTGTGAGGAAAATATTCAGAGGTCAAGTCACTGGCTGGGAAAATGCCCAGAATAGGGAAAAGAAATAAGACCATAGAAGGTTACTTTCTTGGTGAACAGGCATTTCCTCCCTTCCTTTCTGATGAGGAAGAACAATGCTTAGCATCAGGCAAAGACACAGAAAGCAAGGCTTCTGTGTCCCAGCCCACCCAATGGGCTCAGGCCATGGAAGAGCTCAAAAAGAATTTTGAAAATCAAGTTAGAGAGGTAGAGGAAAAGCTGGGAAGAGAAATGAGAGACATGAAGTCAAAGCATGAACAGCAAATCAGCTCCCTGCTAAAGGAGACCCAAAAAAATGTTGAAGAAAATAACACCTTGAAAACTAGCCTAACTCAATTGGCAAAAGAGGTTCAAAAAGCCAATGAGGAGAAGAATGCTTTCAAAAGCAGAATTAGCCAAATGGAAAAGGAGATTCAAAAGCTCACTGAAGAAAATAGTTCTTTCAAAATTAGAATGGCACAGATGGAGGCTAAGGACTTTATGAGAAAGCAAGAAATCACAGAACAAAGCCAGAAGAATGGAAAAATGGAAGATAATGTGAAATATCTCATTGGAAAAACAACTGACCTGGAAAATAGATCCAGGAGAAACAATTTAAAAATTATGGGACTACCTGAAAGCCATGATCAAAAAAAGAGCCTAGACATCATCTTTCATGAAATTATCAAGGAAAACTGCCCTGAGATTCTAGAACCAGAGGGCAAAATAAATATTCAAGGAATCCACAGAACACCGCATGAAAGAGATCCAAAAAGAGAAGCTCCTAGGAACATTGTGGCCAAATTCCAGAGTTCCCAGGTCAAGGAGAAAATATTGCAAGCAGCTAGAAAGAAACAATTCAAGTACTGTGGAAATACAATCAGGATAACACAAGATCTAGCAGCCTCTACATTAAGGGATCGAAGGGCATGGAATAGGATATTCCAGAAGTCAAAGGAACTAGGACTAAAACCAAGAATCACCCACCCAGCAAAACTGAGTATAATACTTCAGAGGAAAAGTTGGTCTTTCAATGAAATAGAGGATTTTCAAGCATTCTTGATGAAAAGACCAGAGCTGAAAAGAAAATTTGACTTTCAAACACAAGAATGAAGAGAAGCATGAAAAGGTGAACAGCAAAGAGAAGTCATAAGGGACTTACTAAAGTTGAACTGTTTACATTCCTACATGGAAAGACAATATTTGTAACTCTTGAAACTATTCAGTATCTGGGTACTGGGTGGGATTACACACACACACATGCATACACACACACACACACATAGAGACAGAGTGCACAGAATGAATTGAAGAGGATGGGATCATATCTTAAAAAAAATGAAATCAAGCAGTGAGAGAGAAAGATATTGGGAGGAGAAAGGGAGAAATGGAATGGGGCAAATTATCTCTCATAAAAGAGGCAAGCAAAAGACTCATTAGTGGAGGGATAAAGAGGGGAGGTGAGAGAAAAACATGAAGTCTACTCTCATCACATTCCACTAAAGGAAAGAATAAAATGCACACTCATTTTGCTATGAAAACCTACCTTACAATACAGGAAAGTGGGGCATAAGGGGATAAGCAGGGTGGGGGGGATAATGGAAGGGAGGGCATGGGGAGGAGGGTGCAATTTGAGGTTGACACTCATGGGGAGGGACAGGATCAAAAGAGAATAGAAGTAATGGGGGACAGGATAGGATGGAGAGAAATATAGTTAGTCTTATACAACACAACTATTATGGAAGTCATTTGCAAAACTACACAGATTTGGCCTATATTGAATTGCTTGCCTTCCAAAGGGAAGGGGTGGAGAGGGAGGGAGGTAAATAAGTTGGAACTCAAAGTATTAGGATCAACTGTTGAGTAATGTTCTTGCCACTAGGAAATAAGAAACACAGGTAAAGGGGTATAGAAAGCTATCTGGCCTTACAGGACAAAAGAGAAGACGGAGACAAGGGCAGAGAAGGATGATAGAAGAGAGAGCAGATTGGTCATAGGGGCAGTTAGAATGCTTGGGGTTTGGGGGAGGGAGGGGAAAAAAGGGGAGAAAATTTGTAATCCAAAATTTTGTGAAAATGAATGTTAAAAGTTAAATCAATAAATTTAATTAAAAATTTTTTTAAAAAGTGATTTTTAGTCACTCAAAATTAAACCTACTGAATGCAGATCAAAGCATAGTTTTTTCTTGACAGGATTTTTCTTCTTTTTCTTTTTTTTGTCTGTATCTTCTTTCACAACATGACTAACATGGAAATATGTTTTGCATGTCTGTGTGTGTATAACCTATACCAAATTGTTTGCCTTCTCAAAGAGGGGGAGGGGTGAATGACAAAGGGAAAGATTTTGGAACTCAGAATTTTAAAATGAATGTTAAAATTGTCTTTTCATGTAATTGGGGAGAAACAGTAAATTTTTAAAAATAAACCTCCTGAGTGCAAGTTTCTAATTATTGCAATCCATATTTTTAAAAATGGTCCTGTACCTTTTTATTAATACTTAAAATATCTGTAAGTACCCTCCATTTCAGAAGTTTTTATTAGGAAATATACATGAAACTATACAAGATATAATTCCTGCCTTCGAGGAGTTTACATTTCAAAGAATAGGCACATGTGAGACAAAGATCCACTTAAGACCTCTCAGAACAGTATTTCTTGGACTATTCCATCTTTTCTTAAGATTAGAGTATTGCACCATTAAAGGAGACCTCAGAGATCATCTAGTACTATATTGAGATCATCTAGAGAGGACTCTACAATATCCCTGATAAGCTTTAATTTGAAAATCTCCTAGATTAGGAAACTTCCCAAGGGAACTTCTTCCATTCTTAGCTCATTAGAAATTCTTTCCTAGGGCTAAGCTAAATCTATGTCTTTTCAATATCCACCTAAACTTCCTAGTTCTCCCTCTATGGCTAAGCAAAGTCTAACCTTTCCATATTTTTCATAGATTTCACATGATGCAGACCTGAAATCATGCTTCATTTTACCATGGAAGAAATTGTTGTCTAGTCATTTCAGTCATGTCCTACTCTTCATAAGCCCATTTGGGGTTTTCTTGGCAGAGATACAGAAGTGTATACAAGAGCTAGCTCTTTCTCCAGCTCATTTTACAGATGAGGAAACTGAGGCAAACAAGGTTAAGTAAATGACTTGACCAAGTCCATGGCTAGTAAATGTCAGGCTGGATTTGAACTCAAGTTTTCCTGACTCTAGGTCCAGCCCTCTATCCACTGAAATGCCTATCTGCCCAACATTTCAAATACTTCTAGGCAACTACTATATTCACAATCATACTCGCTCAAATCTTCTGCTCTAAGCATGGTGTTTGGTACAGAGTAAGTGCTTAAGAAATGCTTTTTTCATTTATTCTCCAAGTCCTTCAAATATGTGGTAAGGTTTTAAGTGTCCTCCGAATCTCGGTCACTTTCCTCTGGATGTATTCTAGTTTATAATTGCCCTTCCTGAAATGTGGCATCTAGAACTGAATACAATCCTGCACGTATCACTGGACCAACATGTATTACCGTAAAACTATTATCTCGTGGTTCTTGACACAGTGCTTTTATTAAAGTTACTTTTTTGGTCATCATGTTGCACTGTTGAGTACTATTGCAATGACCATTCAGATTTTTTTTTTTAACGTGAACCACTGTCTGGCCATTCTTTCCCTTCAGGCACTCGTGTAGTTGATATTTTGAACCCAAGTACAGGATTTTACATTTGTCTCCTTTAAATATCATCTTACTAGCTTCAGGCCATCATTTTGGCATGTTGAGAACTTTTTGGATATTGACTCATTTTCGAAGTGCTTGTTATAGTCAACTCATATTGACCTTGCAGTCCATCAAAATAATTAAAATGATAAACTCAGAAATAGGTCTTGTTCCCTCCTATTGTAGCTTCTGAGCGGGCAAGTTAGAAAGAACTGAGATAAATCTGAATAATTCCATATTTGTCCTTCATACTTACAGATGTAAACCTTACAAATGAATGTCTGAGTCCGAAGAAAACTAATTCCAGGAGAAGGGAGCTCTTGTTTCCTCCCATGCTCAATGTGATGCTTTAAGTTCAGACAAAGGCAACAGTAGAAAGAAATAAATTCTAGTCTGAGTTTATATTCAGGAAAAATCACATAGGTGCAAATGCTCTCCGTGTGAATTTTATAAATCTAAAACCGAAGTCACAGACTCCAGGGTTTCACATATCTTCCCCTAATATGGCAAGAAGCATTTAGATCTGAAATTCAAAATACATGTTAAGAGCAATTCAGAAGAGACAAAAATTTAGCAACTTATTTTTTTCCCCTGTCATGAGATTGCAAGCCATATGTACTTGGAAATAAGAAATGTCAAAATATTTTAGGAAGAAAGAAGTCTTTAAAAAAATCAAAGGAAAGTTATAAAGCCACTTAAAGCCATTATCCACCTGCCTGGGGGAAAATATGTTAATATTTATTGAGGACCAGCTGTGTGGGAGGTTTAGAGAGAATAGTAATTTTATTAATGATACTTCTTTCAGTATCTGTGAATAGTGTTCTTTCTTTTTTTTTTCTTCCTTTCTTTCTTTCCTTCTTTCTTTCCTACATTCATTCAATGAGTTATTTAATCTCATTGTGTGTCCAGGCTAGTGCAAGCCTCTGCAGGGGTAGGAGTTTACAACTAAATTGAATTGTTGAGAAGGTATATATATACACTGGAGAAAAATGAATTAACAGTCCCATGGTAGCAAATGCCACATGGCAAACTGAACAGTGAAATACTCTGAGATCAGAAGAGGAAGAAAAGAGTACAGTAGAATGCAATGATCAGTGAGGACTCCACGGAGCAAGTAGGGCATGAACTAGACTTTGAATGTTATATAAGATTAAGAGGGGTAGGGGAAAAGTGGAGAATGGCATGAATAAAGAAGTGGAAGTAAGAATTTATAAAATTCATTTGTTCAATCAGTGAATGATAAGACCAATAGGGCTGGGATGGCTTTTATTTTATAGTTTATGTTGTGGCAGTATGGGAGATGAAGAGGTGAGATACTGACAGATGAGGCATTTGGGGGCCAAATTTGTAGGACTTTGACTTCCAAGCTAAGGATTATAGACTTTAATCTACAAACAGGGAAGAATCACTGAAAATTTTTCAATAGGGAAGAATCATGGGATCAGAGCTATAGAGCAGAAGGGGCCTCGAAGGCCGTCTATTTCATATTCTGCATTTTACAGATAAGAAAATTGAGGTTACAAGGCTTATGTGACTTGATCAAGATCAGACAAGTTATAAGCATCAGAGAGGAAATATATGTTTTGGAATAATTCTTCTGGCAGCTGCAGCACAGGGAATAGAGAATTGACTTTAGAGTCAGGAAGAGCTAAGTTCAAATCCTGATTGCAGTATTTATTAGCTGCGTGACCATTGGCAAATCATTGAATTTCTCAATGCCCCCAAGTAGCTCTCAAGTAGTTATTATTACAAATGAATTGAAGATCTAATCACCATCCGTGAAGAGTTTACATACCAGAAATTTCCTGAATTAGTGAAATAAAAAGTGCAAACTCATTTTAGAGGCTCACCTCCAAAAACAAACAAACAAACCTAGAGATCTCTGCAAGATAGACTGGAGGAGAGAGAAGCTGGAGTTGGGGAAACCTCAAGGAAGCTTCAGCAAAAGTAATGGTACAACATAATGAGAACTTTGTACAAGAGGATAAAATAAGTACAATCATTCTGCTTGTTTGTTTTTTCCTTCCACAGGTCAATGCGTTTATCTCCTTCCTATTCCCAATGGTGGTCATTTCAATCCTGAATACCATCATTGCTGACCAGCTTACCATCATGTTCCACCAGGCAGCCCAACAGAACCAGGTCTGCACAATTGGAGGACAACAGACCATGCTCAGTATGTCCATAGAACCCAGCCGTGTCCAAGCTCTAAAACATGGAGTTCGAGTCTTGCGTAAGTATCCAAGTGTACTCAGAGGAGGCAGAACAGTATATATTGAGAAAAGGTAAAAGAATCCAGGTAGCATTAGAGGAAGTTGTTCTTTCAGAAACTATCAGAAAGGACTGCTCATTTCCTCTGTGCCCCATTAAAAGAGGGGTAAGTGGAGCTTAGCAAAATTCATCAGACTTTAACAACCTGTAATCAATTTAATTCCACTGAATGAACATGTTTTAAGTTCCTGCCAATAAAAACTGTGCTAGATGCTGGGAATAAAAGGAGAAAACAGACAGTCTCTACCCTCAAGGAACTTGAGTTTTACCGGGGGTGAGGGCTGAGGGGAGATAAAACATGTGAATGGGTAAATTAAAAGTATGTACAAAGTCATTGAAAATAATTTGAACAGAGAAAGTTAAGGTTAAAAAAGGCTTCCTGTAGAGGGAATACCTGATGAGAAGAGGAGGTTTATAGAAGGTTGTATATAGAAACAAGGATTTTGACTAGAACGACAATCATGTGAAGTAGAGTAAGATGAAGTGAGACTGGAAAGATCATTAGGTCATTTATAACCAGAATTACAGGGTGAGTACATAGAAACATGTGTGTGCATACGCACATATATACATATACATATATACACATAGATAAATGCATGTGTGTATATGTGTATGCACATAAACACATACACACATGTATTTATATATAAAAACTAGCATTTCTATAGTGCTATAAGATTTATAAATTACTTTATAGATATTATCTTATTTGCTCCTCACAACAACCCTGGGAGGTAAGTACTATCATTATATCCATTTTACAGATGAACAAACTGAAATGGACAGAAGATAAATGACTTGCCCAGGGTCACAGAGCTAATAAATATCTGAGGATGGATTAGAACTGAGGTCTTCCTGACTCCCGTTCTAGCATACCATCCACTGTGCCACCTACCTGCCTCACATCACATTACATATGAAGTCCTTATGTCTTGTTCTTTTCAGCATTATTCAAGGATAGAATCATTGTGTGAGTAATTTAAAGGGCTAGTGTAATATAGTGTAATAGAAAGAACACCAGCCTGAGAATCTGGAGCCCTCAGTTCTTGTTCCAACTCTGCCAACGGATCGTAGGATTTAGATTTAGATCCTGAAGGAGAAGAGAAGGGGAATAAACATTTATTGAGTACCTACTATGTGCCAGGCACTATGCTAAACTCTTTACAGATTATAATCTCACAACAACCCTGGGAGGTCAGTGTTATTATTATCCCAATTTTACAGTTAAAGAAACTGAAACTGCACAAGTTAAGTGATTTGTCCAGGCTCCTGCAGCTAGTAAGGGCTTGAGGCCATATCTAAACTCAGGTCTTCCTGACTCCAGATTCAGAGCTCTGTGCACTATGGTGCCACCTATCTGCCCTAAGGGGCCTTAGAGAGCAAATTTTAACCCCTTCATTTTCTAGATTAGAAGTTCATAAAGGAAAAGTGACTTACCCAAGGGCACATAGGGAGTCACAAAAAGCAGTTTGGTGTGTTGGATCTGTAGTCAAATAACACAGATGCAGATTCTCACTTTACTTTGTTGCCTGTGTATGGCTTCTTCCAGTTCAAACATTAGGTGCTATGACTTTTTCATTTGTCCATAGATGGATACTTCCGCTTTTTCAGCTTCTTTTTTCCTTATATTGGTCTCCAAGTCCCAGGCCTTGCCCTCCATCCCAAATCCTTCATCTTACTTCTTAAAAACCTTCTTCCCACTCAATCAAAAACTATGTAAGTATCTACTATACACTAGAGATAGACAAAAGTGATAAGTCCCTGCCCTCAAGGACCTTACGGTCTCATAGAGGAGATGACATATATAATACATATATGCATATGTGTGAGAGACATATTGTGTATTTATTTATATTTGCACATATTTGCATATATTTATATATGCATATACAGAATATAGGTAAAATACCAGGTAGTTTGGAGAAGGAAGGGCACTAGAATCTGAGGGGGTGGGGATCAGGAAGGCTTCACGCAGGTGACACAAGCTGAGTTTCAAAGAAAAATGGAGATTCCAAGAGGCAGAGATGAGGAGGGAGAGTCCAGGCATAGGGAAACAACTAGTACAAAGGTCTCAAATACATTGCCCTCTTGGAAAACTTCCTAAAAATCTAATTCCAGCTAATGCGTCAATGTCTGGTAAAGGTTCAGGTATGACCCTCCTCTTTGAGGGTACTTGCCTTCTAATAGAGAACTCTTAGAGATAGAAAATTTTTAAGACACAAAGGAAATAAATCTATAATGGTGAGATAGGAGATGGGGGAAACCCTGGAAGCGTTTCTATAGTCCAGGGGCTCACAGCAGAGCAGTCCTATTCCATGACTGGTCATAGAGCTGTCCCTGAGTTTTGCTTAGATAAATTGGGGCTATCCCCAGTTGTACTGATCTATATCTTGCCAGATGAGATGGCTTCAGATGAGAAAGTAAGGCTGGTGACTTTGCATAGCTCTCCATCACTTAAATCCAATTCGGTTGCAAATCATGGTATCACCTTCCTGATGTCATGGTCCTCTTCAAGAACAGAAGACAATAACAAGATAAATTGCTTATTTCTGGGGCTACATTTTAAATTCCTCCATTTTCATCTAAATCAGAGCTTATGGATGATGTCACTCACTATCCAAGAGATTAATAGCATGTCTTGGGGGTTTTCCCCTTCTTTCCTTCTTGGTTTTAAATGGAGATACCTTGACCTCTCATAAGTGATATCATTGAGATTAATCACTATGGATACAGGCAAACCTAGACTCAACTAGGCCAGGTGAAACAGAAAAGATCATGACATTCTCCAAAGCCACCCACTGGTAATCCTGTCTTAAACTGCTATCCCAGATTAATAATCAAGATGAATCATTTCAACCTCAGATTTCTGGGTGCTAAAGATTAAGCCAGATCACTTTAGAATAAAAGCAGTTTTCTCCAGGGTCAGTGCCCCAGCCTCCCCAATCAACAAATCCATTTCTCTGTGTCTGGAGGCAGCCAACAAAAGGTTTGGAGGAGGTCAGGTTAGTTTCCAACCATGACATGAAAAAGAGTAGGGATGTGGCACAGACATCAAAAAAATTAAAACCCACACTCTGGTCCCCAAACCAGCCCACTGTGGCTATCTTCTATGACTCTCTTTAGTGATAATGATGGCTGAAATTGTTAACCTTCTGATGAGCTCCTGGAGAGAAAAAAATCAAAGGGAGCTGTGCGAAAGATCTCACATCTCACTAGTCTGATCTAGACGAGATAGCTAATTTCTGGGAAATTTCATGCAGCTACAACACTTACAATCCATTTTGGATAGACACTTTGAGATAATAAGGATTGTCTCTGCAAGCCTCTTCACCAGAACTTGGTAATAACTTGAGCTCTGGGGAACCTGTGGAAAAAATCAAGAGTATTGGTTTTGTTTCCTATGTTAAATGGTGCAGGACTCCAAGAGACTTAACAGTCCATTCCAGCAGGCAGGGCTGAATGCTTGCAGTTTCTTCAGAATGGGAGGAAAGTAAGGGCAATTGCCAAAACTCCCTCAGCCCATTGATTGGAACTGGATATGAGTACCTGGTTTATCAGTGAAGGTTTAGCATTGAAGGTAATGTATTTTAGATACTCAGGAGCATTGGAAAGATTTATGGGGAAGGATGATAATAATACCTAACATTATATAGTGTTTTACCATTTGCAAAATGCTTAACATTCTAACCTGACAACAACTATATGAGGAACATGCCATTTTTATCCCCATTTTACAGTTGAAGAAACTAAGGCAAGCAGAGGTTAAGTAATTTGTCTAATTTACATAACTAGTAAGTCTTCTTGATTCTATCCACTATCTGCTACACTGCAGTAACAGCAGCAGCAGCAGCAGCAAAAATTCTATATGACTTGCCCAGATTCACACCAGCTGGCAAGTGCCTGAGGCTTGATTGGAACTCATGTCTTCCTCACTGTGTGTCCAGCCCATGTACTTTGCTATCTAACTGCTTGAACAACCCCAGGAGATAAGTATTGTAAGTATTACCTTTTTCCAGATGAAAAAAGTGAGGCTTAGAGGAAACATACCCAAAGTCACATAATAAGTGAAAGAGCTAGAATTCAAAATTCAAATTTTGGTCTTCAAAAAACTGTAAGATGTTTTCTCCTACAAAAGGTATAAAATAGCCAAAAGTCTTCACACTCACAGTGGACAAAAGGGACTGTGATCCTGTAGCCCCATCTGAAAATCCACATCACAACAATTGACAATAAGGTTGACTTGCCAAGGAGTAGTGAGATCATCAATCTAGTAGCTTATATTTGCAGAACTCTGTCCTCACAACAATTCTGCTAGGGATGCAGCGCTGGTATTCTTACCCTTGTTTTACAGAAAGATAAAATGAGGCACTGAGTAGTGAAGTATTTGCCCAAAGTCACATAGCTAATGTGTGACAGGCAGGGATCATATGAAGGTGCTCAGACTCCAGGCTCACGATCTTTCCTCTATGCCAGGCTTTCCCTGTTTGCAAGGATCTCCCTCATCTCACCTCTAGAGTACCCTTAGAACTTAGAGAGAGCCTATGGCATAGACAGTATGGTTCAATCTGCTCCCTTACTATGTGACTTTGGGAAACTCAACTTCCATGGACCCTTCATTTCAGTTTAACCACAAATATTTATTAAATGCCTTATATGTGAATGCACTGGGCTCAACACTGAGAAATGCAGAAATTTAACAAGAGACTATCCCTGCCTTTAGGGAGCTTACAGTCTAGTAGGCAGCTAGGGGAGACTGGGATGAAAAACAAATATACAAAATAACTAAATAATAATAAGCATAAGAGAGACATCTGTGACAATAGCTTCTTCCCACGGTCATGTGAGAGCAGGCAGTGTGGTAAATATTGTGAGGAAAGTACTGAATTTGCAGTCTGAGGGATTGAATTTCATTAATATCCCTGGTCCCTGAAGTCACTGAGAGATGATGAAAAATTTGACTTCAGTCCAGCATCATAATATTGAGCTATAAAGGAAGGAAGGAAGGAAGGAAGGAAGGAAGGAAGGAAGGAAGGAAGGAAGGAAGGAAGGAAGGAAGGAAGGAAGGAAAGATTTATTTAGTGCCTACTATGTGCCAGGCACTGGGAAAAGCATGTTACAAATATTAATTTATTTGATCTTCACAAAAACCCTGGGAAGTAGGAACTGTTATTATCCTCATTTTACAGTTGAGGAAACTGAGGTAAATGAGGTTAAATGATTTGCCTAGGATCACACAGCTATTATCTAAAGCTGGATTTGAATCCAGGTTTTCCTAAATCCAGGCCCAGCACCACTGTGCTTGCCTACCTGACTCCATAAAGACTGCCAAAATCAATCTGTGAGGAGGAAAGGTAAGAGGAGGGATAGGCATCACAGTGGAGTAGAGTGATTACTGGATCTGAAGTCAGAGAACCTGGGTCCAAACCACAGCTCTGCTGCTCACTATTTATGTGACCTTGGGCAATTCCCTTACCCTTTCTGGTTGTCCTCAGGTTCTCTCCTCTGTAAAATGAGCAAGTTAGGATAGATGAACTCTAAAATGCCTTCCATTTCTAAATCAATGATACTGTTGGAAAGGACATGTCTTACTGTTGTGTCTCTTTCAAGTTTGATCATACAGCATAAAAATAAAGTTAATAAATAGAAATACATGCACATTAGTGAAGTACAGGGTAGTTTGAGAGGGAAGGCTTGAGTAGTTGGAGTGAAGGGGAAGGGGGAATGGGAGAACAGGAAAGGTTTTATGCAGAAAAATTGTACTTGGGCAGCAACTTAAAGGAAGAAAGAAGCTCTATGAGAGTGTATTTTCTCGCCATGGGAGATGACCAGTAGAAAAAGCCTTCCAGGACCCCAAAACTTGCCACAGAAAAGATTGTGAGGCATCCAGAGATACAACATTACAGGTTCAAAAGGACCTCAGAAATCATCTCCGTTTCTAGACCAACCAATACCTGAGCTGGAATCCCCTCTACAATAGCAGTAATGAGTGGCCCTCCAGCCTTTGCTTGAAGACCTCCGATGTTCTGCCCATTTTTGGATAGCTCAAAATAGGCCTATTCTAAAAGAGTAGCTCAAAGTAGGAAACAAACCAGGGAGATCTCCAGAAGTGCCCCGCCCCATCCCCGCCACCAGCAGCCTTATCTGGGAGTAACAAAGATAACCAATGCAAGCTAGGTAAGACTTTGGATCCCTTTATATCTCTGCCATCTTACTATCAATGCATCAAAAACTTGGCTCTGGAGAGGCAGAAGAAGTGGTGAGTACAATTTTCTTTAAGCTCAGGAGACATGGAAAATATAAGGAATTTAAGTCTACAACTCCAGAGATTGCCCTCATTATTCTAAGGAAGCTGCAAGTTGTTTGCCCTATCTTAACTCAAGCTGTCAGTAGAATGAATGAAAATAATACTTACACTTTGTGGCTTGGTTAGCACTTTTTAAGCTGTGGACCTTGACCCCACAGTTTAAGAAGTGCTGAAGGTGTTGAGAGTGGAAAAATTTAAGAAGCATTGGCTTAGATGGCAATGGTAGCAGACAGAACAAAACTAAGATAGAGCCAGATAAAACCTTTCCCTTCAGCACAAAATGATGCATCCACATCCCTGAGTGACTAATTTTAGTTCCATACCCCTGGAGGTAAGGGTAGGTGAGGGACAGGATTGAGTCCTGAGATAAAAAAAAATATATTAGCAAGAGGGGTGATTGGGTCATATATTTGGACGTGGCCAATGAGGGAACTTATTTTGTTTTTCAATGTATTTTGTTATGAGAGTTTTGCTTTTTCTTTTTTTTTCCAATAGAAAGGAATAGGAGGGAGAGAAAATAGTTTTTATCAATTGAAAAAAATTAAGTTAAAAAAGTAATGGCAAAGAAAATGCAATGTCAGTCATACCAGTGTTATTTATAGTTTTTGCCCCTTGATCAACATCCAATTGTCCTTCCTTCTGCCATGGAAGTGTTCTCCTTAGCACAGCCTGGGGCATATCTGTCTGTTCCCCCACAGGCACCAGCCTTCCCAACAAACTGTAGTTCCAGCTGGGTTTCCAAGTGAATTGGAGCAGGAAAATCCATATCTATCTATCATCCCACCTACCTATCTGTCTCCTTGACAACCAAGATCAGGTATAGAGGGAGGTCCCTGATAAACCAAGAAGCATGAGTTACCTACAGAAGACAAATTTTTTCCTGCACCTCTTGCATCCCCTAAGGTCAAGGTTCTGCTCTCACTAGCAAGGAAAGGCACAGGTGACAATCAGACAAGTGATGGATAAACCCAGACTTTTCCCAAAATTTTGTAGATTTCTCAGCAAGCACTTCCATTTAACAGGAGCAGAGAGAAAGAGAACTAGTACATTTTAATTTAGATTCTATTCACTCTCTGTTGTCATCTCTCCTCACACCAGTCCCCCATTGGTCATGGCATAGAAATGGCCATTGACCCCTAAGAGCCGGACCAGTGAAACACAAGCTTTGGCACCTTATTTTAAGGAGGAAAGACTTTGCATACAGTCTTTGCAATGCCTTGTGTCTGTCATCTGAGGACCAGCCTGGCTCAGTGCAACAGGCTGAGTACCCAAGGAATCACAGACTTTGAAGTGTGAAAGTACTGCCAACTGTTATCACTTAGCCTGGTGTGATGGCAGCCTGTAATCTCAGCTTCTGAGGATGCTGAGGCTGGTGGAATTCCTGAGCTTGGGAGCACTGAGCTACAGTGGGCTAAGCCAATCCACTGTCCACACTGAGTCTGGCACCAGTATGATGAGTTCTTGGGAAGAAGGGGCCACCAGGATGCCTTAGGAGGGGCAAACTAGCTCAAGTCAGATGCAAAGTGGGTCAAAGCAGCTTTGTCAGTTAGTAATGATATTGGGCTGGTATGTAGCCCCCGCTTCCAGCCTGGGTTAGATGGTGAGACCACTCCCCCCCTTTAAAAAAACAACAAAAACATTGTAATCATTTGTTTGAATCAAATTCTTCTGACTTCATTAGAGATACTCATCGTGTCAGTCATCAAATGATAATATTTTGAATTTCTACAAATATATTTTCTATTTCTATACCTTGTATTATGATAGTGGGATCCAAACTCATTATTTTCCTCTGCTGAAATTTTCATTAAAACAAGAAACCTATTTTTAGGTGTTAGGTGTATGTATATGTAGGTGTATATATATGCATGTATATGCATTCATATATAAGCATGTACTAGAGTGTACATTTATATGTATGTGTCCATATATATGTACTATGTAGGTGTATATGTATTGTAAGTATATGTGTATGTATGTGTATATATGCACTGTATGTATATATGTATGTGTATGTGTGTGTGTGTATATATATATGTTCATACACCTCACAATATAAGCAGAAATAGGTTCCTGGTAAGCTAAATTCATTAATTATTCTTCAAGCACCCCTCCAATAGTCCCTATTCCTCCTCAACAGTAACACAGACCAAACTATTTTACCAAGCTAGTTTTAGATTGAAGAGTACCTTTCTCTTTCTCTTTCCTACATGGCTGGGTCTGTAACAAGCCCATGTTTCTAAACAGTTTTCTTGATTGGCCTTTGAATTAGACTTTTGTTGAGTCATTTTTTAAAAGCTCTGACTACAACTATCCAATTACATTAAACTTGGGTAGATTTACCAAGCAAATTCAGGATTTTCTGCCTTGTTTTAAAAGGGAAACAGAGTCCTTATCCTCCTCCAGCTCCAATGACTCATCTTGGCCTAGAGCCAGACCTGAAATCTGAAAGCCTAGTCAGTAGAGAACCTTTGTCACATTCTATTGAGCTGGTGAGTCTAGTACCATTAACAACCTATTACGTAAAGAGAAATTTTGCTGTGTCTATAGGCTATAATAGGAGGCTATAATAGACTGAGGTATAAGGAGAAGCTTTGCCCTGTTTATAGGGTCCCTCACTAAGAGGCCGTCATAGTCTGAAGGGTAAGAAGCTTTACTCTGTCTGTAAGGTCCCTCACTAGTAGGCCATAATAACCTGCTGTGTAAAGAAAAGCTTTGCTCTTTCTGAAGGGTCCCTCACTGTTATTGCTGCTATTCAGTTGTTTTCAGTCATGTCTGATCTTTGTGACCTGATTTGGAGTTTTCTTAGTAAAAATACTTGAGTGGTTTGCCATTTCCTTCTCCATCTCATTTTACAGATGAGGAAACTGAGTCAAGCAGGGTAAATGACTTGCCAGGATCACACAGTTAATAAGTGTCTGAGATCAGATTTGAACTCAGAAAGATGAGCCTTCCTAACTCCAGGCCCAGCAGTTGCTTCACCAGCTGCTGCCCCTCACCATACTGGCACAGGACCACTCAGCATGGTGTGCCCACATCAGAGAAGGTGATGTGCTCTATGAGCAAAGCAGAATGGAGACAGCTCAAAGGCAATGTAGGATACACAAATTTGGAGTATCCACCCCAAATGTTCACAGGGACTATTTGTTATTTATGCCCAACCTGTGGTAGAGCATTCCAAGCTTGTATTGGTCTGATCAGTCACAGTCAGCCACATTGAAACTTGATTCTAGCATCGTGATGTCATTTTGATTCTCTTTGAGAGCAAAGGACAACAACCAACCAACCACCCCTCGCTAGTTGTCCATAATAATCTGTCATATAAGAATAAACCTTGCTGTGTTTGCACAGTCTTTTACTAAGAGACCAGCCACCAAAGGATGAATGGTTTGGGCCAAAGCTCATTTACTAAGACAAGAGGTTATGATTTTCATTGGTAGAAAAAATATCCAATACGATCTTAACAAAAACTCTACCATGTGGCTGAAACTGCTCTGGCCGAGGTTTACTAGAGATCTCTTAACTGCTGAATCTGATGGCCTTTTCTCAGGCCTTATCTTATTTGACTTCTCTGTGGCTTTTGGAATTTCCACCTATTCCTCCTGGATTCTCTTTCCTTCCTTGAATTCTATCATATCACCCTCTATCCTAGTTTTCCTTCTACCTGTCTGACTACTCCTCAGTCTCCTTTGCTGAATCAACATCCAACTCTCATCTACCAGTCATGGATGTTCTTCCAGAGTCTGGGCACATGTGTCTGCTTCTCTCTCTACATATTCTCTCTTGATGATTTCATCACCTCCCCCTGGGATTTAATTAGTATCTCTATGTTAGGACAGTAGAGGATTCTCAAGTCTATATCTGTATGTATACATTTATATACATAGGTGCATGTATGTGTGAGTGTGTGTATACATACACAAACAAACATTTATGCTATATGAACAAACTTGAAAGAAGAGACATATATATATATATATATATATATACATATACACCTATACATACATATATTCACATTTATATACATATGTATTATGTCCCAAATGTCTTAGAGCAGTCTCTCCTTTCAAGTTTGGTCAAATAGCATAAATACAAAGTATGTATTTTAAGCTTAGTAAAGCTTAAAACCACACTAGGATTTTTAAGATACCCTGAACATACGTATATGTATATATTCCTGACCTGTCTTTTATACTCCATTCCAATATTGCTAATTGCCTATTGGATATCTCAGAGACACCTTAAACTCAGTATGTCCAGAACTGAACTCATCTCCCCCCAAACCAAACCTAGCCCTTTTCCAAACTTCCCTATTTCTGTTGAAGTCACCACCATTCTTCCAATGATCCAGGTTGGTAAGCTCACAATCACTGTTTACTCTTCCCTCCTCCTCACCCTCTATAGCCAGTCAGTTTCCAAGTCTCAGTGAATCAACTTCCATAGCATGTCTCGTTTCTATTTCCCCTTCCTGTCTACTCACACAACCCCTGCCTTAGTTTAAGCTTTCATCACCTCATTTTTGCATAATTGTGGTCATCTCCAAATTGGTCTCCCTGCTTCTAGTCTCTCCCCTTTCCAATGCATTTCCCACACAACTGTTAAATAAACTTCCTAAGATTAATCATGTCTTCTAGAAAATCTTCAGTGGTTCCCTGTTGTCTCTAGGATAAAATACAAGCTCCTTAGCCTGACATTTAAAGCCTTTCACATTTGAGTTCTTGACTACTTTTTCAAATACATTTCAAACAGCTCCTCTGGGTTCATTCTGTATTCCAGTCAAACTATACTAACAACCTCATCTTGAACTCAACATTCTATAGGTTACATGGGAGTAAGTGTGTTGCCAGATTCATTCCATGTTATTCCAATCCTTTACCACACCATGGTTCATAAGATGGCCAGCAACCCCCAGTGTTTCTCTGCTTTGGGGCCAATGAGGAGATCTTCTTCTAGTACCCAGTTATACAATGTATATGCGTTAGATACTCAACATAATTCGGAAAACAGTATGTAGGAGTCTGATCTGCAGCAAAGCCAGCTTTGTTTCTCCTAGAACCATTGTTCATCATCATAGGTCAACAAAGTTGTGTGAATACATAGGCTTTCTCCCAAGTCCATAAAGTACTTCCTCTTCACCTCCACCTAGTGGTGTGCTAGAACCAGCTCTAACCAGCTCAGAGCTGATTATTTAATTTTCACTGTGAGTATTGACACCTCAGAAATTGGAAAAGACTACAATCAGAGCTTTATTTATTGTCTAGACTTCAAGAAGTAATGGAGAAAATGTTAATAATATAAATTAAACTTAAAATTATGTTGTGAGTACATTTATTTTTCCAGAGAGCTCACTGTTAAACATTTACCATTATACTCCTGCCCCTACCTCTCAGAATCTCTATTTCTTTTGTTGTTTGTCTTTCATTCTTGAAAAGGACCACAACATCAGGAAAGTGATGCAATGACTTGCAAATGAATTTGATTTAAGTGAGGGAGGGCTATGCAAAGTCACCAGCCTCATTTTCTCCTCCAGAGCCATCCAGGTACAGTAGCAAGATATAGAACAGGATGATACCTCCCACCCCATGCAATGCAAGACCTTTTAAAGCTAAGGTCTTTCCAAAGTCTCAGTGATCAAGGCTAGGTAAGAAATGAGACAAAGAATTCCTATAGGAGGGGAAGACTCTCAGGGTTTCTGACCAAAACAGAAACAGTTGTTATTTACATTCACTCTGAGAAATCAGGGTTCAAACAATGGCTCAGTGGGCATAGGCTGGGACTTATTCTTGCCCAAACAATGAGAGCCAGAGTGATTTGCATTTAAGGCCTGGTCCTTAAGAAAGAAATCTAGCACATAACCCCCAAGATATCTTGCAAGGTATTCTTTCTCCCTCTTTAAATTATCTTATATTTACTTACGTGTATACATGTTGTATTCCACTCCACTCTGAAAAAAAAAAAAAAGGTAAGGTCCATGAGGGTGGAGAATATTTTGTTTGTCTTTTATCCCCAAACTCTAACTAGGCACTTCACATATAATATATACTGTTGACCTGAAAACTTGTTGAAGAAAAGGCAACATGGCTAAATGCATACATTTTATGATTTAATTAATTAATTGATCAATTCCCCATAAAGAAAACAGTTACATAATGCATTATGGAGCCAGAAATGTTCTGGCTACCCAGTGCAGAAATCTTCTGGCTTATATACATTTTGCCGTGAGAAAGGAACTCTCCTAGTTGAACAAATCATAAATTTAGTAAGACAAGACAATTAACAAAGTAATGTTGGTCAGGCCTTGGGATTCCAGCTGGGTAAACATATGTCTTGGTGATAAAGAAGGAAATCCCACCACTAGTGAGTGGCAGGCTTCCTGCCCTAAACAGATAACTGACACAGGAAGGGGCAAACAATGTTCAATAGAACCCAAGATGTCTATATTCTCTTTACCACTAACATGCCACAACATAGTATGTGTCTATAGATAATAAGATACAAAGGAAAGACCCATTATTCAAGATATGTCATAGGTTAAAGGTCTCCAAGGAATGCAGAGTCAGCCCTGGCTGGCCTCTGCCAACACAGGAAGAGACATTCTCTGAGTTTGCTTCAGAGAGAACAAAGAGATTATTCCAAAATTTTATATTAAACATTATCAATACTTAATAAATGTCCTTTCGGTTGGGTTTTGAAATAACTGATGCATAGCTCTTTATACCAGCTGAGGTATAATTTGTTGCCTCGTCATTAAAGACCTCCCCAAAGAAGTCTCCAGCAACAGATTGGGGGGTGGTAGGTAGAAGGGGTGGGGAGGTGGGAGGAGGGTCTGCACCAATGCATTGAATGGCTCTACTTGCCAAAGGTCAAGTGGGACAAAAGGTTGTAACAAACCCATCTGAATGGCTGCTGGCTTCACTCCACAGTCCGTATTGGATGTGATTCATACCTCGTTTTAGGAGGAAATGCCCACAAATCCCTAAAGAAAGCTCAAACAGCACAACTTGTACAGATTCTGAAGAATCCAAACTACTTTTCCCCTTGTGGAGGAATACAGCCAATATAAGGAGACTATCTCTTCCCTTTGTCAGTATTGAATGGGCATCCTGGCAGTTATCTCCTGCCCATTGTACCCGGGGTCCTCATTGTGGCACCTTTGAGCCATCCTCAAACCCATCCCCAGCTTGGCTTCCACATAGCTTAGAGAATATTCTGTTGTTGAGGCTTAGTCTATGCTTTTGTGCTTCTCCTGTCTCCTGCCAGTATATTCAACATTTGAATCAGACTCATTTGTTTCACCATTGGTCACTTGCCCAGAAACTAATCACATGCAAGCAGTGAACAGAAATTGCTCCAAAACCCACAAAACAGGTTCATTCTTTCCTTCCATGGGCCTCTGTTCCCTGTCATGTTTCTGACAGATTCGACTTCATTCTGCTTCTCTCCAAACTACTGGAGAAAAGCCCATCAGTGCATCTGGCTTTGAACAGGTTTCCATGTCTCTTTAAGTGCATGCAGGAGACTAGAAGCCATCCTATTAACCCAACAGACGTTTGGAGGAAGGAAATCTACTCCAACAGCCTAATTAAAAACCACTCCAATGTCTGAAAACAGACCCTCTCTGGGGCTTGGAATTGTAATCCTGGATCATTCTTTGGTGAGAAAGGAAGATATTTTTATGGACATGCCCCATTCAGGAAGAAGTCATTGTAAACACTGTATGTAATAAAACACTGTATGTAATAACACAGAGGGGAAGGGACCTGAGAGATCTCTAGTCCAGTCCCTACTTGAAACATAAATCCCATCTTCAATATCCAGCTTCTTCTTGAAAATTCTCATTCAGAGAATTCACTACTGCTGAAGCAACCCTGAGCTTTAAATTCTTGCCCTGAAATTGATCATACTGATTATTAAGTGACTACAAAATCACTAACACCACACCCCCAACCCCTACCTCCCATTCACCCAACCATCTACCCAGATGTCATGCTATCTGTTCTGCCACTGTGGACGTAGTCACCTCTCCAAATCCTTTTCCAGTTCTTGTTCTGGAAATAGTAATGAGATCAAATACTACCATTGCTTCTGAAAAGGGTGTAATAATCATCACTTATGGCTCCATTCCTCATCCCTGTGATTCCTCTTTGAATTTAATTCCATACTTAAACTATCACTCCATTATGTACTGTCTCCTTTCTTTAGAAAGTAAGCATCTTGAGACCAGGGACTATCTCATTTTTGTATTTGTATCCCCAGTACCTAACACCTAGTAGGTAGCTAATAGATTTGTTCATTCATTTGTTTACTCACTATTGGATAGCTCTCACAGCTAGAAAGTTTTTCTTTATTTTAAGCAGAAATGTCCCTCTTTATCGAATTCATTGCTTGGTATTAGTTCTGCCTTCTGGGATCAAGTACAACAAGTCTAATCTGTCTTCTTGGTTAGGATCTAGAGAATCCATATAGACTTCCCTATAAGCTGAATGGCCCAGCCCTGATGCAACATTATGTCTGTATTGTGGGACTCTTTATTTTCCTCAAAATGGAACATTTTTCAGATTTTAACCAAGTTTCTGAAGTTTTAGCCAGATAAATCTAAATATAATGTATACTCAGACTTGGGTCAGCTACATGGTGAGGATGTCTTATTGAGCCCAAAACCAAAACCAAAACCAAAACCACCTTCCTAATGATTTTCAGTCATTGCTTCCATACAACAGGAAACACACAATATAGTAGATAACCTTGTATATTGTGATGGGAAATCATCTGGTCTAAAATATTTTTCCCCTATTTCCCCTAATAGAGTCTTGTGTTCCCCTCCTACCTAGCTTAAAATTCCCCCTACAGAGGTTCAGACAACAAAGTTTGAGTCACTGTCTCCTGAAAGTCCCAGTAAAAGTACACTAATCCTTTTTCATTAGCACATTAGTGAGGATTCATTGATCAGATTAGCCAAGTCTTACCTTGGGGTCTTTGGGGCTAATATATAAGACTAGGAAATTTGTTCTGGTCACAATTCCTTGATGACTCAGATTTCTAAACTATCTTTAATCTCCTCACAAAATTAGCTATATCCTTTTCTCATTTTCCTCCCTCCGCTGCAATTCAAACCACACAACTACCTCTGCTAACTCATCTCCAGACAAGAAATTGATTCCTGTCCTCCATCCTCCCATGGGAAGCTGGTTGGGTTTACAGAGAGTTATGCTGTACCCTATGTGTGCAGTCATGGAAAACACTACCATATACCCCAGGTAGCTCTGGCTTCTACAGAAAACCATTTCCACCCTGTGGGTCATCAAGATAGATTTTGAACATAAAAAAGTCATCAGTGGAATTCATCCAGAGAGTGCTGAGCAGCTGCTGTTCTAAATCTGCCTGATAGAGTGAGAAACAGTGGGTGTGTCATTCACAGGAGGAGATACAAGTCATTTATGATCCAATTTCACCAGGCAGATACAGAATCAGACACACAATTATAGACAGAGAGACAGAGACAGAGAGAGAAGCAGAGAGATATCCAGGGATACAGACGCAAAAATCCTCAAGCAATAATGATAGCTAAGATCTATAAAGCCTTTTACATACACTGCCTCATTAGATCCTCACAACAACCATGTAAGGCAGGTGTAACAGATATTATTATTTGCCTTTTACATATAGCACCCCCACTGTCACCTGCAGGTTCTAAAGATCTATTTGGCTTATGTATCCAAAAGTACTTCTCATAAGCGCATAAGCCCCCATTTTCTTTTGACCCTCTTCCCCCTCACCAGTATGAAGAATCACATGACCTCATAGT
Organism: Notamacropus eugenii; assembly: GCF_028372415.1. Taxonomy (NCBI): domain Eukaryota; kingdom Metazoa; phylum Chordata; class Mammalia; order Diprotodontia; family Macropodidae; genus Notamacropus; species Notamacropus eugenii. Next base: position 499,373,223 of record NC_092872.1, on the reverse strand, counting down.
AATGCATAGTAAAAGGACATTTGTTTAAAGTAGAATGTAAAGTGAATAACAAGGAAGAAAAAAATCAAACAAAAAAACCCCACACTCAGCTCCCATTTCTTTAAACCAGCTCTTCTCACCTAGCTCACTCCTAGCAAAGCATGAGTTCACTTTCCACCTTATCAACACAGCACTTGCCTGGGAACAGCAGCTCAGGGAGCTCCTGTAGCTGTCACTTTCCAGTACAATCAAGGGTAGAACCTCCAATTAATAGTGGCAGGAGTTAAATGAAGCTAAAGGCAGTCTCCCTGGTTCCATGTTCATCTTCTTCTTGTCTCTCCTTTCATTTTCCTTCTGTCTTTTCTATGTCCTTTGATCAAACGGTTCCACCTTCTAGAGCTCTCACAAAAGTCCATGGTGAGCCTCTTACTAAATACACTGCAGACAACTCCATCTAATCAGAGTCTATTCATAAGGAATCATCACTTGCTGAGTTCTGTGCAGACTTTGGGGGGATATAGTTCCCAAAAAGATCATATCCCTTCTCATATACAGTTGATATGACTAGTTGAGGAAACTGAGGCTCTGAGCAATTATGTGATTTACCCCTAGCAGCAACATCAATGGATCAGGATCAGCATTCAAACCAAGGCTTCTCATGACTATAGGGGCCAGATCTCTTTGCAGTATATCATGTCACCTCTCAGGAAAGGAAAATTCTACTTCTGAGACACAGAAGGAGTTTATTAATGTGTGACCATCTCTATGTACTTCATTCTTTCAGAGAAAGATTAACCATTCCTGGGAAAACACAGTAGGATAGACATCAAATTCACAACATCAAATCTCCCATTTCTCCAGAGGCCTAGAGAATACAGGCAATGTCATCAAATAGCCAATACTCCTAGAACCTTGATTCACCATCCAAGTCAATATCCCAAGGAACCTACACCCATTTGCAGCAGAGTGACCAGGGAGATAGGATGCCAGAATTTCTCCTGGGTCCTTGTATCTAACTTTGACTAGCCATAAAGTAGTTCAGTGCCTCTTGGCCCATGTCCACATGAAATGCTGATCCCAGCTAGAAGAAGGCTTGAAGCATCACATTATAAGGAAAAGTACAGAAGACTAGGAGTGCTGGTGCTGCTCCCAAATCTAGTCCAAAGAGTAGAGTGAGATGATTTGGGTTCAAAGTCTCTAATACTAACTGGCTGCATGACTAACAATTTATTCATCTCTAAAGCATTGATAATAATATACTATCTAACTTGTCCTGTCCACACTATGGATTGTTGTAAGGAGATGATTAGGGATAAAGAGGGGATAGAGATGAAGAGAGCACTAGACTTAAAGGTCAGAATATCTAGGTTCAGGTTGTTTCCACAAATATCAATGGGGGTTTATAAGAGTATTTTTATTACCTACCACATGAGGTGAGAAAAATATTTTCTAAACTTTATGGTGGCATAGAAATCTGAGTTCATATTATGATGGATATCACAGAAACATAGCTAGGAGAGACCTTAGAGGTTATCTAATCTAATCCACATGTGTATAAAAATCTCAATGCTGTGGCATCCCTGGACATTCAGCGTTTGTGCAAAAACCTCTGGTAATAATATCCCAAAGCATCCCACTCCAGTGTTGGACAACTTTTTGGCTAGGAGGCAGCATAAAGACATGAAAAGTGTACTGGATTTATGTCCAAAGGATTGTAATTTAAACCCTACCTCTGTCTCTTACTGTCTTTTGACTTTTGGAAAGAAAGTCACTTAACCTCTATGTGCCTCAGTTTTTCATCTTTTTTTTTTAAAAAATGAGTTTTTATTAAGTGTCTACTATGCACTAGGTACTATGCTAAGCACTTTATAAATATTACTTCACTTGATCCTCACAATAACCCTGAGATGTAGGTGCTATTATTATTCTGAGTTTACAGCTTCAGTAATTCAGGCAGACAGAGATTAAGTGACTGGTACAGGATCACACAACTAGTAAGTATCTGAGGCCAGATTTGAGCTCAAGTTTTCCTTAATATGGGTTCATCACTCTATCAGATGAGCCACCTAACTACCTCGTGTTGTACAAGATGGTTCCTACATACTCTTCCAGATTTAAATCTATGATGCTCTAAACAGAGAAATTTAGAAAAGAGGTTAACCGCATACTGACTGGGTAGCCAACAACATGGCCCTTGTATCTAAGATAATAGCTCTAAGTTCATGAATCAATTGCCACTGGACTGCTTCCCATGGTAAACAAAGGAGAAGATTCCCACATGAACCATCCAATCCCTTTTCTCCTTCATCCATAGCTTTCTTCCTTCAAACACTGGCTTTCCATATATTTTGGACAACTCCTGGGTGACAGTAACCAAATGCTCTAGGTATATACACAATCTCTACCCACAGGTAACTAAAAGCTTCCTCTTTTTTTGAAACCACAAAGGGTACAGAATAAGGCCACAGCCCCAATTGTGTTTGCTTCAGAGGTTCCCAAAGTAGATAATCCTGCCCTCTGGGATCACTCAAATGATCCCAGAGGGCAGTAGTAGCCTCAGGTACAATTGGGGAGCATTGAATAAAAATAAGGGAATGGTAGAAGTATAAGAAGAGAAGAAAATTTTGAAAAACCATTCATACACGTTTCATCTGTTGGGTAACATAGCTAAAGTAATAGTGATTATATTATTTTCCAAATATACACACAAAATGCAAGTTATAACCAATTAGTGGTCAAGTGCATCAATGGGTCTTAACATACAAGTTAAGCAAGCATGTTGCACCTTGTCAGGAAGTCTAGCATATATCAATGGGAATATGTGCATGTAATGACTTGCTTACAATATAATGCTATACAGTTACATGACAATATTAAAGCATCAAAATTTCAGTGAAGGTAAAAAGTCACTAGTTTAAAATAAATTATTAAATTTAAGAGGCATCATTTTTTAAAGAAAAAATTTTACATTTTTTTTGAAATAATACAAATTTCAAAGGGGCAGAGCAAAGAGGGTGGAGTAAAAAGATGAACCTGTAGAAGCTCCCCCACATAGCCCATAAAATACCTGTAAAAAAATGACTCTAAACAAATTCTAGAGCAGCAGAAGCCACAAAATGACAGAGTGAAAGAGATTTCCAGCACAAGACAGCCTGGAAGGCCTATAGGAAAGGTTTATCACACTGGGCCCAGCAGGGACAGGATGCAGAACAGGCTTCAGGGAGCCACCAGCAGCAGCAGTTCCTACATTGCTCAATTCACAAATGCCAAAGACAGCCTCAAAGGTCAATGAGAAAGCCTTTTCATCTGGGTGAGAAGGGAACCTGGTCTGGCCCCACCAGCAGCAGCCACTACAGTGGCAGTATTCATTTTTTGGAGCCCTCCACCTAAAGCCCCTGGGGTAATTGAGTGGCTGATCTGAATCTCAGCCCTGAGCCTTGCCCTAGGGGAGGAGGATCACTGGTGGTGGAGTTGGAGGCAGTTGTGGAGTGGGAATTCTGCTCACAGACTCTGGGCAGAAAAGTTTTTGGTTGCTCCCAGACCAGTGCACAGGCCAGGAGAGGAATCAAATCCTCTTGTGCCACCTTGATTGTGCCATCTTGGAGGAACTGAGAACTTACAGGTCCACAGAGTATAACTTTCTCTTGACAAAGAATTCAAAAGTCAAGTAACTGGCTGGGAAAATGCCCCAAAAGGGGGAAAAGTATTTTCCTCCATCCTTTTGGATGAGGAAGAACAAAGCATAACATTGGAGGAAGTCAAGGCTTCTGCATCCAAAACCTCCAAAATAAATATCCAATGATCTCAATCCATGGAAGAGCCAAAAAAGGATTTTGAAAATCAAGTAAGAGAAGTGGAGGAAAAATTAGGAAGAGAAATGAGAGCAATGCAAGAAAATCATAAAAAGCTAGTCAATCGCTTGCTAAAGGAGACACAAAAAAATGCTGAAGAAAATAAAACCTTTAGAAATAGTCTAACTCAACTGGCAAAAGAGGTCCAAAAAGCCAATGAGGAGAAGAATACTTTAAAAAGAAGAATTAGCCAAATGGAAAAGAAGGTTCAAAAGGTCACTGAAGAAAGTAGTTCTTTAAAAATTAGAATGGAACAGATGGAAGCTAATGACTTCATGAGTAACCAAGAAATTACAAAAAAGAAAAAACCCAAAAGAATGAAAAAATAGAAGATAATATGAAATATCTCATTGGAAAAACAACTGGAAAATACATCCAGGAGAGAAAATTTAAAAATTATGGAACTACCTGAAAGCCACGATCAAAAAAAGAGCCTAGACATCACCTTTCATGAAATTATAAAGGAAAACTGCCCTGATATTCTAGATATTCTAGAACCAGAGGGCAAAATAAATATTAAAAGAATTCACCAATCACCTCCTGAAAGAGATCCAAAAAGAGAAACTCCTAGGAATATTCCAGAGTTTCTAGGCCAAGGAGAAAATATTGCAAGCAGCCAGAAAGAAACAGTTCAAGTATTGTGGAAATACAATCAGGATATCACAAGATCTAGCAGCTTCTACATTAAGGGATCAAAAGGCTTGGAATATGATATTCCAGAAGTCAAAGGAACTAGGATTAAAACCAAGAATCACCTCCCCAGCAAAACTGAGTATAATACTTCAGGGGAAAAAATGGTCATTCAATGAAATAGAGAACTTTCAAGCATTCTTGATGAAAAGACCAGAACTGAATAGAAAATTTGACTTTCAAACATAAGAATCAAGAGAAGCATGAAAAGGTAAACAGGAAAGAAAAATCCTAAAGGACTTTCTAAAGTTGAACTGTTTACATTCCTACATGAAAAGATAATATTTGTAACTCTTGAGACTTTTCTCAGTATTTGGGTAGTTGGAGGGATTACACACACACACACACACACACACACACACACACAGAGCACAGGGTGAGTTGAATAAGAAGGGACGGAATGTTGAGAATTGTTTTTGCATACAACTGGGAAATAAGAAATACAGGTAATGGGGTACAGAAATCTGTCTTGCCCTACAAGAAAAGAGAGAAGATAGGGATAAGGGAAGGGAGGGGTGTGATAGAAGGGAGGGCATACTGAGGGAAGGAGTAATCAGAATGCAGGACTTTATGGAGTGGATGGAGGGGAGAGATGGAGAGAAAATTTGGAACTCAAAATTTTGTGGAAATGAATGTTGAAAACTAAAATTAAGTAAATAAACATTTAAAAATATAATAAAATTTACATTGTAGCTATTAAAAAATAACACAAATTTCAAAAAAATCATTAAAAGGTTAAAGAAAGTAGATTTCAGAGGGATGGCACTGTGTAACTTTCTTTTTTAAAAAAGGGGGGTGCTAGGCCAAATTAAGTTTGGGAACCTCTGATTTAAACTCACATTTAATTTTTTTTGTCTGGACTTGTGGTTTTGTCAACATAATCATAATGAGGTACTTCCAGTGCAGAAAATCTCTCCAATAATGCATATTAACAGCTTATTTGTAATTTAAAGTCTTAAAGAAATATTTAGAATACTAAAAAGTTAAGTAACTCATTGTCTCTAACATCAGGGTATGTATAAGAGCCAGTACTTGAATCCACATCTTCCTGATTCCAAGGCTTGTCATCTAACACTGTACCTCATTGGTATTTAGTTCACATTGCTATTACTATAACAACCGCTCACTTATATGGCATTTCAAAATTTACAAAGTGTTTTCCTTAGGTGATGCTAGTGTTGCTATGGAGATGAGAGATACTTAAGTATATACTATCCACAAGTCCACCAGCTAGTGTTATTTTGGAACTGAGACTTGTGGGAAGGATTTGTGAAGACAGAGGGGGATAAATAGATGGAATGAGAGAGTTTGGAATTCAAGATGAAGTTCATCCTATATTTTGGGACTACATAGGCAGATACTCTGCTTCCCAGCTTTCTTTCATTGTTGATGAAACTTCTTCCACCAATGAAGTTTTGGTTGTACTGGTGCAAACAGTGGAAAGAGACAGAGGGAAAGACATTCATACTCTCCCCTTTTGACAAACCATTTCTCCCCTTCTTCAGGAAGGTACTCCAATTCACTGAGCAATTCCTCCTAGTTTTTCTTCTCTTCCTTCTCACAAGGGGAATGAGTCCAAAACAGAAAAAGCTAAATTTTTGCAATGAATAGCATTGGCTACTGATATACCCAACAAAGTGAAACTTTCCCCTTGTTCTTTCATTGCTACCATTTACTCTCCCTTTACATAAAGAAAATTAGCACAGCATATGGAGGTTTGAGATCCCACTTCAGTATGAATGAAGGCAGGATGGAGGGAGATAGTGACTCCTACTAAAGGTCAAAAATATAATATGTTGTGATACTACTCCAAAGCTAGCTTAAATTGATAAGCAGGAGAGATTTTAAGCATAAAGAAAGAGGAAATGTAGAAGGTGTCTAGAGAGACCAATGTAGATGCACAGGGGACTCACTAACCAACTTAGATTTTTTAAAGAGGTATACAAAAGATTCATCCAAGGGCATGTATCAGGGAATGAATATGAGAACATGGCATGGCCCTATGTAAACAGTGTCAAGAGTGCCACAGCTCAAATTGAAGGTGAATAAAAATAGGCATAACCAAAAAAAGTCTCTTTCTATATTGAAAAAGAGGATGGTCAAAGAAGGCTTAGAACTGCTGCTTGGATGATGATAACTGATGATGGAAACTCTACGTCCAATTTCAGCAGGAAGTAGCTAAGGAATAAGAGACCTTCTCCACTTACCCCTAGGGATTTTCAGCCACATTCATTCAACGGGGCACAATGGGGTGCTTGAACTCAAGCCCCACCCTGAAAAAGAAAGAAAGAAAGAGAGAGAGAGAGAGAAAGAAAGAAAGAAAAAGAAAGGAAGAAAGAGAAAAAGAAAGAAAGAGAAAAAGGAAGAAAGAAAGAGAAAAAGGAAGAAAGAAAGAAAGAAAGAAAGGGAAGAAGGAAGGAAGGAGTCTAACCAGGAAACTCCAAGTTAACTGGGCAGCTTCTGGTCATCAAAATTTACCTTGTTTTGAAGAGGAAAAGAAGAGGCAGAGGAAGAGGATGAGCTGAGCTACCCAACTAGCTGGATCCTCATTCAGGCAGCTCAGTCTAATCACAGGTTGTGTTTGTCCTAAAATGATTAATGGAGTTGATATCTAAGAAAAGTCAGGTGATTAGAAAAGAACATCTACATCTCCTTGATGAATTCAATTCATCTAACCCAAATGAACTATATCCTTGGATTTTGAAAGAACTCATGGATATGACAGCTGAAAATATCAGAGGTTATGAAATATTGGAGAATGGCAAATGTTACAGTGATTCTCCTAAAAGGGAAGTGAATAGTCTGCCAACTATAGATTTTACCACCATTCTCCAGTAGCCTTCTCCACCTGGAAGATTCCTCTACCTTGTGGGGAGATCGTCTGTGAGGAGATCCTCTGATTAGTCAGGTCCTCCTTACTTTTGAAGGAAGAGCCCAGGCCAGCCATGTTCATGCTTTCATTCTTCTCTGGGCTCTTCCTTTGTCTCTCCAGACTTTTTTCTCCACCCTGCCTCTCTTCAGGTACCTTCCCCTCCTCTCTAATTTTCAACTTCCTTTTCTATGTTTTCTTCTATTAGAAAATAAGCTCTCTGAGGGGCTTATTTGCTTTTTGCTTCTATTGTATTCTGGGCTTTTTGCTTCTATTGTATCTTAGGCTTAATGAAGTGCCTCACCCATAGTAAGCTTAATAAATGTTTTTTGGCTGACTGATTAAGCTAGTGAACTTGAATTTAATTCCTGACAAAATTCTAAAATAAAACATTAAATAGATGGCTGGTGGATTTCTAGAAAAGGAAACAGCAATTACAAAGAGTCAACATGTCTTCATGAAGAATAACTCATGCCAGACTAACCTTACTTCATTTTTTTACGGAATTACTAAATTGGCAGATCAAGGGAATGTTATAGATACAGTTGGCTTAGACTTTTATCATGTATTTGATAGAAAACCTCATATTCTTCTTGGGGAAGGATAAGATGTGTGCTCTAGAGAGCAATAAAAATTAGTTAGAATCAAAATTGATTGAATGTCCAGAGGAGTAGTTGTTCATAATTCAATATCATGCTGGTAGAAGGTCTTCAATAGAGTGGCTCAGAGATTTCATCTTGACCCTGTGATTTTTTAACATAGTTTTGCCAGTGATGGGTCAAGACACAGATGGCATGCTTACCAATGCAAAAACACAAAGCTGGGAGGGCTAGTATTGGATCGTATTGCTAATAAGTGGCAGAATTGACACTAGATGACAAATTAAAGATCCAAAAATAATCTTGACAGACTCTAGCATTGAGCTAAGTCTAATACAATGAAATTAAATGATGATAAATATGTAGTATTATACTTGGCTTCAAAATATAATTTGTACTTTTCACAAGTACAACATATGGAGGGCATAGTCAGCAGTTTGTCTGAAAAAGATCAAGAGGTTTAAGTAGACTGAAAGCTCAGTGGGAATATGAGTTAACAGTTTTATGTGGCAGCCAAAAAATTGAATACAATCTCAAACTTCATTAAGGGGGCAAAGTTTCCAGGAGTAAAGAAAAGATGGCCTCTGTTATACCCTGCCTAGATTATATCTAGAGTACTGTGTTAAGATCTGGATACCACAGTTCAGGGAAAGCATTGACAAGCTGGAGAGTATCCAAACAATAGCAACCACTATGGTGACAGGCCTTGAGTTATGTCATATGAGGAAGATTGATTAAGGAACTAGGGACGTTTAGCCTGAAGAGGAGAAGGCTCAAGGGAAATATGATAGCTGCCTTCAAGTACTAGAAGGACCACCTCAGAGAAGGTGGACTGACTTGTGCTATTTGTCCCCAGGGGACAGAAGTAGGAGCAATGGATGAGAGTTGCAAAATAGAAAACTGAGGCTCGGTGGCAGGAAAAAAACTTCCAAACAATACAAACTATTCATAAATGGAATGGGCTTCTTCAGGATGTAACGAATACTGACTCAGTGGAGGTCTTTGTATAAAAACTGAATAATCAGTTGTTGGGTGTGTAGTGGAAACTCTTTTTCAAGGATGGGTTGGACTAAATGGTCACTGAGTTTCCTTCTAAATCTAAAGTTTATCTAAATCTCAATTGTGTGATCAGTAATCTTCTATAACCATGCTTGGCATTGCATTACTCCCTATTCAGAAGTGGATACTATGATTCAAGAATCTTCTGAAGGGATTCCTATTCAGGAACAGAGTATACTAGGAGAGCTCCGAGGTCCCTTTGCACTGAGATTCCATGAAACCTCCCTCAGAAGCTCATGTGTTTACTCTAAATTCCATTTACTTCCCTTAGCCCATATCCACACCCACTGTTGCCTAATAGGGCAACTCATTTAGATCTTAAATCTTTACAGGCAAAGTAGAATTCACTTACATAGCATTATGTGATAAAGAAAGATTTTGACATTAAATAGGTTAAAGAAATCAGGAGTTTATTTTAAGGAGGAAAAGAAGGGTTTTTCTCTCTAGCTAGTCAGTCTTAAGGCACTTAGTGACCAAGAGTAGCACACAATGGACCCTGGAACTGAAGCAGGTCTCTTCATGGAAAAGATTTCTTCCTGAATTCCTTTTCCTTAATACCGTTAAAGGGATTGGTTCAGTAGGATAGTATTCATTTCCACTTCCTAGGAGAGCTGACAGTTTTTGGCTGAAACTCAAGGATCTATCTAAATATGTTCTGTGACTGTTGGTGAAGGGGTGGAAGGAGGATATACCTGTCAGAGAAAGTAATCAGGCAGGACATGAGTGATAGCCCAAATCCCTGGGCCATCTTGAGAGTCTAACTGAGACTAGTTTCAAGCAAGAGCAAATTAGAATCTCCCTCACATATCAGGTCTATAAAGACATGACATGAAGCTAGAAGAACTAGCTAACAAGATGAGCTAAACAGTAAGGATCATGAGAGATGCTGACAGGCTACAGCTCTGGGCTGAATTTAATGCAAATGAAATTGGGTAAGGATAAATATAAAGTCCTTCTCCAATCAAATGTACAAGTTGAAGATGGAGGAGACATGGCCAGATAGTTCCTGTGAAAAAGACATGAAGAGAATAGTCAGGGATAGGGAGCAGTTAGAGGACAGGAAGCTTAATGTGAAACAACAGTACCCTGACAGCCCAAAAATCTTATGTGATCTTAGGACAAATAGAGAGAGGCATAGTTCTCAGAATGAGAGAAGGGATAGCCCCATATTTCCTGCCATAGTCAGAATATATCTGGAGTATTAGTGTTCATTTCTAGGTGCCACAATTTAAAGATATTGACCACCCGGAGCACATCCCAAGGGGGATCACCATAATCATAGATTTGAGTTGGAAGGAACTTTAGATAACATCAGTTCTAACCCCCTTGTTTTGTAGATAAAGAAAGTGACCATAAGAGGAGCAAAGACCATGTCGTACAAGGAACAGTTGGAGGAAATGGGAATGTTTGACCTGGAGAAAAGAAAACTTAGGGGAAACAAGTATCTTGAAAGGTTAGATACCAGAAGCTAAAGAAATAGAGAAAAGAATAGAGATCATGCCATATGAGGAATAGTTGAAGGAAATGGGGATCTTGGAGAAGAGGAAACTTCGGAGGACAAGTACTCAAAAGGGTACAATTTGGAAGAGAGGTAAAACTTATTCTGTTTGGTCCAGAGCACAGAGAATTAAGAGCAATGGGTAGAAGTTGCAGAGAGGCAGACAGTCTTCATGTAATGAAATATTTTAAATTAAACTATACAAAAGATGATCTATCTGAAGAAGTAATGAATTTCTTAGGAAGTAGTCCTATCACTATCAATCTCAATTAGAGATTGGATAACCATATTGGAGAGGCAGGTTCCCATTATGGTACAGATTGAACCTCTCAGATCCCCCAAGTTTCTTTCCATCACTGAGAGTCTGTGGTCTTGGGAGATGCTAAACATTATGAGTTCTAAAAAAAGTGGTGTGTAAATTGATGCCAATTTTAGATGAATGACAGGAGTTCTGCTATTTAAAGGAATCTTCAACTGAACCTTTTTTTGTGTGTGAAAAGAAGATTCTTTTTGGAAAGCGAAGAGTCTTGGTTAAATCCATACATATTTCCACATAATGGTGTTGCACAAAGTAGGTGCATATGTACATTTCCTTGGACTGTCCTTTCTTCAGTTCTCTGTCTAGTACATCAGCTAGATGAAATGCCATTAAGACAGACCCAAGGGGCCTTTCCCTCTTAGACTGGGCATCTTGTTTTCTCAACCTCAGAGGCAGTATGACCAAATGAAGAGATCAGAAGCCTGGACTCTGGTTTGAATCCCACGTTGACTCCCCACTAACTATCCCCAACCATAGAAATAACATTGTGCCTCAGTGAGGTGAGAATAATCAGAGAGGTCTTCCTAGAGACAGTGAGTCTGAAATAAGTTATTGCTCAGAAATAAAAAGAATAAAGGTCTCAATAGAACTGAGGGAGAGAAACAGCACCATTTGAAGAAAGCATAGAACCATAAAATGATATCTATTCCAGTCTCATCATTTTCTCCATTCATGAGTTTTCACTACATACAGTGTTCCCTCATATATAGCAATTGCTCAAGCATCCCCAAAAGAATTTATGAGCTCACAAAAGAAGAGGAGGTTCTAGATCCCAATAGAAACTGGGCTAGACGACTTCTGAGGTATCTTCCAACTTTGAGTTTCTGGGATTCAGAAAGTTGGTGGAATATAGGGGCATCAGAGAATCAAAAGAGAGCTCTTTGCATTGACAGATGGAAGATCTGAGCCTCAGAAAGGGTAAACGGTTTGTCTAAGTTCAAACTGCATGGTAACAGCAGAGAGAGATCTAAAACTTGGAGACTTCCAAACTTCTAGTCAGCATTTACTGCACCAGATTACCACACCAGAGGCCTTCCTCCTCTCCATACAATGTCAGATTTGGATAGAGCAATCATTATCTCCAGTTTGTTCATTTATTTTACACACACACACACACACACACACACACACACACACACACACACACACACACACACACACTGGCTGGCCAACTTCAAAGTACAAAATTATTTAAATGTGCTTTCCTGGGGTCAAATCATTTAGTGAACAGCTTCAACTGCCCTTCAAGGAGGGACTGACATTTGCCAGCACCCCATGCTTAAGAAATTTCTTCAGGTCCATTTAGCAGTATTCTTGATTTTTTTTTTAAATGTCAGCACTCCCTGCTGTTCCCTCTCTCACCATGTTCAGCCCCCAAACTTTGGCTTGAGACTTCATTCTTTCCAAAGATGCCACTGCATCTCATAATTATCCTCAACCTCCTGGCCCAAACAGCACCAGTGACTTTTTCTGCTTTTGTGTTGTCCAGTGAGGTTCACACTCCATACTGGGCATTTCTTCCACTCTACACTCTCTCTAAATAAACCCAAGACCTGCTTTCTGTGCAGGTTTTAGAGAGTCACGGAGTATTTGCACTTCACATCCTTGAAATGTTTGGAGTTTTCCCCCCTCTTTTTGACAAGCCCTAACAACATAATAGGCAAGATCTGGGGACAAGATGGAGAGAACAAAGAGATTCATTCTCCCTGGAATCCCACTCTTCTTCTGAGATTCCCCAGAATCTTAGATCTAGGAAAAACCATAGAAGTCATCTAATTAGACAGTTTTATCTTCCCATTGGTGAGTTAGGGGGGCATCTACCCCAAGCATGTGAAGATTCCCTCAGCAGACTGGGAAGATAAGAACGGGTTATTCCAAAGGCCATGAAGGTAGCTGAAACAAGCACTGTACCATGCTTAGAGCTTGGTCAGACATCAAAGATGCCAAAGCCATCCATGGCAACCCCAGGCCATCACCAATTGTCTTGACTTTTGTCCTGGCACTGGATTTTGATAACTTCGGAAGAGAGAGTGAAGCTGATAGACTTTATGCAACTTTGCCTCGCTTAAATCCAATTAACAAACAAGCCAAAACACTATCCCATGATGAGGACCCCATTGGCCCTCTTCAAAAACAACACACAGGCAACAACAATAATAGATGAGAAAATGGAGGCAGCAAGGTCACATGGCTAATGAGGGGCAGAAAATCAACGGGAGCCCAAGTCTTCAGTACAGTGTTCTCACTGCAGCACTGTGAGGGGCCAAACTTGAATTTAACATGACCTGAAAAGGACCTTTCCCCCCAGGTCAATGATCTAGGTCCTAGATCTAGGACCAAGGCCTCAGAAAAATAGAGGCTCTTTGGAAGAGAAGGTCTTCTCCAAGAAGTTGTCCCCCTCACCTCTGGAGAACTCCTTTGCTCTGACTGAATCAATGTCTAAGCTCCCCCTGGCTACTACCACTAGGGTACCTCTGTAGGCAAGAGAAGGCTTGGGTTTCTCTTGGGGAGAAGGGTTCATGGGGAGCCAGGCTCATGATATGTTTAGTTGCCATGACTTAAGTAAGGCAAGCTTTGGATCAAATAATTAGACCTCAAAGGCTTTATTACTTCAGAAGTAAACAGATACCCAGTCTTGCCTCCCCTCTATGAGACTGCAAAATTAATTTCATTCTTTTAAATAATTGAGGTATCAGGGGCCCAGGAATACCCTAGGAACCTCATTTCCAAAATTGATCTGAGAATGAGAACAATGTTCTCTTTTCTCATCTCCCAATGGTGCCCATCCTCCAAGTCCAAATCTTTCTTATCATATTTATTTCTTTTCAGCCTTGTTCATAATTGCTTCTGCACACATATGAGCCTACCCACCATATTTCAAGCATGCTGTTATCAGTGATCTGTCTTTTTCATCTTTACATAGGAAATGTGTTGTGCTGAGTTGAGGTGGCTAAAATACACACACACACACACACACACACACACACACACACACATGTTTTGAGTAAGCAATGCTGAGGTTTGATATAAGCACTGATTAGAATGGACCTAAATTTCTAGTTTCCAGAAGCACACAAAAACATTTACTAATAGTGTGACCTTGGCATCCCTTCCTCTCTGGATCTCATCTTCTTCATTGGTAAAATCAAGAGATTAAACTAAGTGATCTGTAAGCTCCCTTTCACTTCTGACATGCCCTGATTCTAGAGCACTAAATCCATGGTGTTTCTCTCCCTTCTAGGTGCAGTGGTCATTGCCTTTGTAGTCTGCTGGCTGCCCTACCACATTCGTCGCTTGATGTTCTGCTATGTCCCATCTGATCGCTGGTCCCCGTGAGTATCTGCTCCATGTTATGTAGAAGCCAGTGTCTGTGTACCTGAGGAATTAAGGGCCTTAAGGAAAAAAATAATTTCCCATAACATCAAGTCCAAGCCCTGGTACTTAAAGGCCAGTTCAGGGATGTTGGCTCTACCCTTCAATGATTCTGGCAGGCTTCTCAATGACTTCCACAAGAGCATGCAGTTCAGCTCCATACAAGGCTGGATAGAAAATTTAGGAAGTTAGTAGCTAAGTCTTCATTTGATATGACTTTTCCACCCACCTTGGGACAACTAGGTGGTACAGTGAATAGAGTGCCAGGCCTGGAGTCAGAAAGATTCATCTTCCTGAGTTCAAATCTGGCCTCTAACACTTACTAGCTGTATGACCCTGGCTGAGTCACATAACTCTGTTTGCCTCAATTTTCTCATCTGTAGAATGAGCTGGAGAAGGAAATGGCAAACCACTCCAGTATCTTTGCCAAGAGAACCACAAATAGGGTTTTGAAACAACTGATCAAAAACAATACCTTTTCCCAGCCCTCCTTTCACCATGTCTTGTGCCTTATGATCACAAAACCAGAACTTTCTTCAATGTGTTGGAAAGCATATCAGACTTCAATTCCAGAAAGCTGAATTGGATTTCAGGCTCAGATACTTTGAGTTACAATGAGAAGAGAACTGGACTTGGTGTATAAAAAACTGTCTTTGAGCCTTAGCTCCAACTATCCATATGAATAAGTCTCTTAACCTCTTTGAGCTTTGTTTTCCTCATTTATAAAATGGTTGTGACAATAATGCATGCACTAATTACCCAAACAATTATGACAAAAAGACTTTGTAAACCTTAAAATGATATGTCAAGTCAACAATATTGATTCAGAGCCTATTCTGTTGCACTCACTGTGCTAAGTGCTATGTTAATGTCCATCAGTATCAACAGCATCATCTTCATCAACAGCCTCACCAATGGAAGAAACCTGGTATAGTGCACGTCAGGAGACCTGAGTTCTAACCCTCGCTCTGTGTGGCTTTGGGCAAATTGCTGCTTCATTTCTGGGCCTCAGTTTTCTCCTCTGTCAAATGAGAATGTTGGACTCAAGGATCCTCCATCTCAGACATTTCACTCTTTTTTCATAAGAAGCCTTAGGAGTCCTTCAAAAAGCAAGCTTTTCTAACCTAATTTAGGTAGGATTTCATTCACAAAAGTGACCTTTTACAATAATATGTCTATTGTGCAAATTAGGGTGCCTTTGACAATCCTCATTTCTCAATAGGAAAGAGCAGTAAATGTGCTTCTCCACAAGCTAAATCCCTTGGGACTTTCCCTCTATGCCCACCAATTTTGAGAAAGGAAACCCAGGGCTCCTCATTGTAGCTTCTCCCTCCCTGTACCGAGTCACAGGATCATAGATTTAAAGCTGAAAGGGACCTAAGAAGCCACTGAGTTCAACCCCCTCATTTTATAGATGAAAAGAATAGGAACCGAAAAGATAAAATGACATGTGTCAGGTCACACAGGTACCATGGGCCAGAGGCAGAATTTGAACCCAAAGCATCTGAATCCAAATCCAGTACCTTTCCATTGTGCCACTTTTCCTCTCATAAGGAGCATGATAACCTGCTCATCCCCCTCAAACCCAGAAGCCCTGGGAAAACTCAAAACCCTTGAAGGTAAAGATCAATATCTGAAAGTAGTTTATAAAGTCAGAATTCGAATTATTTTAGGGTAAACTATTTTTCTGTCACCCTGTAGTGACTTCTCCTTCCCAGCTTTTCCAGCCTGGGCAAAATGTTACGGTTTTTCAGTCATGTCCAACTCTCCACAACCCTGTTGGGGTTTTCTTGGCAAAGATACTGTAGTGGTTTGCCATTTCCTTCTCCAGTTCATTTTACAAATGAGAAGACTGAGGCAGATAGGATTAAGTGACTTACCCAAGGTTACATAGCTGGAAAGTATCTGAAGCTGGATTTGAACTCAGGAAAATGAGACTTCCTGACTCCAGGCCTGGAACACTAACCACTGCACCACCTAGGTGCCTCCACCAGCCCTATCATACAACAGTTTTAGAGCTGGAGGGGGTGCTCAGAAATCACTCTTGTCTGACCACCTGCATCTTTAAATACAACAACATGCACTACAACAAGCATTTATTTAGCACCTGCTGCTGGCAGAGCCATGCTAAGAATTAGGGAGGATACAATCTAAATGAGACTCCTTCCTTCCTTCAGGGAGGGCAACACCTATCAAAGGCACAAGATGAACATCATAGCATTTCAGAATTTAAAAAGCCTTCAGAGGTCATCTCATCCAAACTATACATAAAAAAGGATCCCAAGAACAGCAGGTCCAGCAAGTCATCACCAGACTACACTTGGATACCTCCAACTTCTCGACGATCCATTCTACGGATATGGCCCGGGTCTATGGTTTCATTGGTATAAGGCTATATTGAGATGTACAGAGTATTAAGGGAGGACCAGTACCTCTGGTGTGAGGGCACACTGACCCCTTTTCAGGGCTTCTCCTCCACCTTTGGGTCCAACTGGTCACTCAACTCTCACCTGTGGCTCCAAGAAGCTATGACATGCACAGTGACCACACCCTGACAAAACTGTCTGGTAGATGGGCTAAACCAGGTTGAGGATAAACAATAGACCTCAAACCCATCAGTGAGTTAGTGAGATGTCTACCCCAAGCATGTAAAGACATTTCCTGGTGGATTGGGCAAATGAAAAAAGTTTGTTCCAACGGCCATGAAGGTGACTAAAGCAGGTCCTGTGGAGCGCTCAGAGCTTGGTCAGACATGCAAGATGCCAAGATCATGCATTGCATCCTGGCCCATTGTCGGTTCTCTTGACTTTGGTTTTGCCACTGGACTTCTATGACTTAGGAAGAGAGAGTGAGGCTGATGACTTTGTGCAACTCTGCCTCACTTAAATCCAATTAACAAACAAACCAAGACATCACCCCATGATGTCGTTGGTCTCTTCAAAAACAAATGACAAACAACAACAGTCCCTAAGACAAGTCCTTTCCCCCTCTCTGGGCCTCAGTTTCCTCATCTAGAGTAGAGTTGTTGTGAGGATTAAATGAGATAACTGAACACCTGGTACACATTAAGGCCCTGTGCCAGTCAGTGGGGAATTTTAAAAAATGAAATACAGAGACCCCCCCTCCCCCATGATCAAGATAATCAAGACCAGTCCTATGATGAGGCAGAGACCCTGACCTGAAGGAGCAGACAATCCGATGAGGGGTGGAAAATAAGGGAAGTGCACAAATAATTATGAGATAAGGCAAAATATGATTAAAAAGAATGCAAAGGAAAGACAACCTATATGGAAGCACTTTGTACTTCACAAATACTATAGAGTGACATAATGATCTACCCCCACAATCCAATTTTTTTTAAGTCATCCTTATGAAGGGTAACAGTTTAAACTAATTCATACTCAGGTGCTAATGTCTTTCCAGATCTATTTTTCCACTGGATTAGGATGGGGAAGCAGGAAGGTAAGGAACAGGAAGAGACCTAAAAGAAGAAAGGCAGGAGGAATTGGGGGGAAGACAGTAAAGGAAAGCTCTAACAATTTCATCATCTTCCCCGCTCTCACCTCAAGAACTTGTCCCTTCCCATTGGCACCATGGGTCCCTATCCCATCATGAAAAATGATTAATTTGAATCCCTTCTATATTCCAATAAGTATTTAACTGGTGATTCCATAGGGGTCATGAATATATGTTCTGTATATGAAGACCCAGAGCTGTGGGCAGCAGATTGTAAATTCACTTGCTTAACTATAGGGAGCTAACTAGAGGTCCTCCATCCTTGTTTTCCCTTGTTATGATGACCAAACCCAGGGTGGCAGAGGTGGCTCAATAACATAGAAAGTCCCCCAACTTATTTTTGTACCTCCAGATCATTCTCTCTTGTCCAACACGAGCAGGTGGACATCTTAAGAACATCTTACAACTACTTAATCAGTGGAGCTGTCCTATGCTTTGCCCAATCCGAGAGCCCCCTGCTGACATATCATTTCTACCTGATGTGTCATTTTGGGACCATGAAACAAGGTCTATCAACCAATGGGATTCTGTATTTTATGTAGCCCCTCCAGAGTGTTCAAATATCAAATCCGATTTCAAGCCTTATAAAAAATAAGGCCCTGCAGTAGAAGTTCCAACTTTCTAAGTGAATAATTATAAAAATTTCTTGTACCTGTGTGACCATGATTCCATGTTTTTTCTTTTCTTAATTTTTATATATTTCTTTTATTTTGACATTACCTGTATTTCCCAATATGTCCTCCCTCTCCTCCCAAAACGCCATCCTTTATAAACAAAGAATAAAAAAGGGGGAAAAGGAAAAAAGATAAGGCCCTGGAAGAAGGGAGCACATCAGGTTGTGAGAAAGATCTGAAGTCCCCTTCATTAGAGGGCACCACAGACCCTTTAATAAAGTACCATTGGCTCAGAGCTCTTCCTCAGTTGTTCTTCTTGTAGAATGGGCCATTATAATCCCTACACCGCAACTCTGTAGTCATTAGCCCCAAGCAGAGAAACTCTTCAGGAAAGAACACTGTGGCCTTCAACTAAGCCAGCTAACTTCAAGTGCCAACTACCTTATTTTTTTGCTTCCCTTGGAACAAAAATTTCACAAATAGCAATTATTCCCCACTTTTCAACTATATTACCACTCCCAAGTCCCTGAAGAGAGCCAGCTAAGTGGGCAAGAAAGACGTAGTTTCCCTCCCCGCCAAAAAGACCAGTAAGCAGGTCACTCTGTCCTCCTTCACAAAGCCCGCTTTGCTTTCCTCAGTAGCTGTCAGCAAGCTTCTGAAGGGCTATTACTTGGCCAATGAGCCCTTGCCAGGACAATCAGAAAAGGAAATTTTGCTTAGGCTACAGCCTGGGGGATTTATATGTGAGGATGGTCATGGTTTGAGGCTCAAGATTGTCCATAACAAGCCAGTCAGTCACCCAAAAGCCTGCAACAATTTAGGTGAAATCTAAGAAGATACAGAAAATTAACTAGGTAACTTAGAAAAGAATTAGGGAAAGCTATCTTCACATAGTTCAAAAATATGTAGGCTCAAACCCTGACTCTAATTCATGATAAATAAAAGCAGAGGTCTGCCATCCACATTTTAGCAAGTACTTCAAACTTACATGTTTCTCATTAAAAGCTGATTTGCTATCTCCGACAGTGGGAAGGACTTCATTCAGAGGGGACCTGCCAGGAATGAAGTCAAGAGCATTCCTGCATAGGGTGAAAAGTTGGACTGATGGCCTCTAAACCCCCTTCCAAACCCAAGATCTTAAGGTCTATTTCAAACTTGAGAGGTGGTGAGTCACTGTGGAAAGAGTGATAGACTTGGAATCAGGAAGAACTGAATTCAAATCTCATCTCAGATACTTGAGAGCTGTGTGTCACTGGGCAAATCACTTCTCTGTGCCTCAGTTTCCTAATCTGTAAAAAGAGAGAGTTGGTGTATATGACCTTCTAAGTCCCTCTCAACTCAAAATCTATGACCTTTTGATTCTAAATAAGAATCAATTTATTCTGTGTCACTGTAGAGAACAAAAATGATACCACCAGCTAAGTGTTGCAGGAAGGAAGAGTTTACTCTGGTATAAAGAAGAACTAGTCACTAATTAGAGCTTTCTAGCAATGGCTGTCTTGTGAGGTAGTAAATTCCTGTCACTGAAAGCATTCCAGTGGAAGTATTGCAAAAGAGCCCCTGGCATTAGGAGGAAGGTTGAACATCATGGTTTCTAAGATCCCTTCCAGTTGATATCAGATTTTATTACTTCAATGGTTGTGTAATTCTATGACCCAGAAAGTTACCTCTGTTCCTTTTCGTTTGTGTTTCAAAGCCGTCTAATGCACCTGGATATTCTCTTTCTTCCTCTCTTCCTCCCTACCTTTTACCCTCCAGGTTCCTCTATGATTTCTACCACTACTTCTACATGCTCACCAACGTCCTCTTCTATGTCAGCTCCACCATCAACCCCATTCTCTACAATTTGGTGTCAGCCAACTTCCGGCAGATCTTTATTTCCACCCTGGCTTTCCTCTGCCCTCCCTGGAGAAGAAGGAAAAAAAGGCCGAGGTTCTCCAGGAAGTCCAACAGCATCTCCAGCAACCACACTTTTTCCAGCAATGTCACCCGGGAAACGCTCTACTAGAGCTCCAGAGAGTTGACTCCAGGGTCATGGAAGAAGGAGTGGAAGTTGATGCCACTCCACCCTGTTCTGCCATAGTTTGAGTGCATGTGGTGGTATATTTGGCACAGTGGTGTCATTCATACATACATTGGCCTTTCACATCTTGTGACTAGCATCTATCCATTCATTTGGTTTTGGGGTTGGGTGGGAAGGGGCATTACTGACCTGGGATCAGATAAGGGGTCAGCTAGGAATTCCACCATTTTTTTTAACTTCAAAAATTGAAATTGAGACAACCTGAATTACAGAATCCATTTGTTTTCAGCATAAAAGTATTCACCGCTCCCAACTCTGCCAGCCTTCCCTCCCTCTTTCCTTTGAAAGTCCAGGGATGTGATTATTTCTCCCAGAGGCACCAAACAAGGACTTTAATGTGGAGAAATTAGTATTCAGTAAGAATGGGTTTCTTTGTTATCTACCTAATGGATATTTAGAGTCAGGGACA
Organism: Notamacropus eugenii; assembly: GCF_028372415.1. NCBI lineage: Eukaryota > Metazoa > Chordata > Mammalia > Diprotodontia > Macropodidae > Notamacropus > Notamacropus eugenii. Next base: position 499,352,365 of record NC_092872.1, on the reverse strand, counting down.
GGAACAAATAAATGGGCTCCTAGATCTGGGTGATTACTCATAGATGCTGAATGTTTGCTAATAAGTTCAGTATGTTTCAGGGAATTGGTAAGAAAGAGGATGGTCACGCAGCCAGAAAAGTGGTCTCTGTCCAGCTCAAGGCATTGTTCTTCCAGTTTCGGTTCTGTCTAGAAGCTTAGAATTCTGGCCCAAAAGAGGGAATGAATGAATGGCGAAGCCTGGAAAGGGTTACTGAATGAGATCTTTAACTACTCACTTGAGTTACTGCAGGTGGAAGGGATTCCTGAGATAATCATGACAGAAAACTCTTTCAAAGAACCAGCCTCACTTCCTGCCTCCAGTTCTCCCCTCAGGGTCAGTTGTTTTGGCCAATCCCACGGGACATACTCTAGTTCCTATCTTAGGAAATGATATTAGAAATGGGACTGCTCAGCCCACACCCAGGACACTCAGTCATTCCTCTCTGGGCCAAAAGCAATTCAAATCCTACATTCAATTTCATTTAATTCAAAAAATATTAAGGGATAGCTAAGTGGCACCAGCCCTGGAGTCCAGAGGTCCTTGAGTTCAAATTTGACCTCAGAGGTTTACTAGCTGTGTGACCCTGGACAAGTCACTTGACCTGATTGCCTCTCCAAAATTATTACAATTATTATTGTTGTTGAGTACCTACTGCATATAAGGTAGGTACCACACCAAATGTACAGCTCCCTCACTGGATTCTGGGAAGAGAGAAATAAATCTTAATTTTCTCTCCTCAGGATTGATAAAGTACTCTCATTTCAGCCTAGCATGCATGAAGCAGCCTCCTTCACTCTCCATCGATTGGTAAAGACCAGATGAGACCCAAATGCCCAAGAGAATAGTCTAGTTATGTCCCCATTGAACTCAGAACAGACTTCTGGCCAGGTTGCCTCTTCCCTCCCATCTCAGCCACACAAGGAATATTCTGCTCTAATTTCATTCTCCACTCATCCAGGTCAATGCATGGGAGCACCGCTGAGCATGGAATCACATAATTTGGTGGGACAAGGGAGGAAGAAGATGAAGATAACTTTCATGTCTCCTCTCCCACCCTTGACCCTCCTCATATTATTAAAGTGGCTCTATTGGCTGGCTTCACAGCTTGCTCCCCCTCACTTCTCTCCCCGTTCCCCTACTTCCTTTGTTCCATGCTTCTGATTCCATTGGATTCCTGAGAATTCCTGAAAGTCTAGTCACCTCTCTCTGTTCCCTCAGTATTTACCCCTGGTCAGTGTCACTTAAGTGGAGATCTTCCACCAGAGGAATTAGAGATATAGGAATTTGTTTATACAGAGAAACTGAGAAAAGTTACCTAAAAACAGGAGGTCCCAAGATTATTTATCACCAGCCAGCAGGCTTTGCATTTCTCAGAAGAGGTGCCACCAATGAGAGAGAAACCAAGGTTCCAGGGAGAAGGCTGAAGCCCTAACCATAACCTTTGTTGCTGTCTATTTCCTCAAGATCAAATCCAAACACTTATCTATAAAGCACTTCATAAATGTTTGTGATTGACTGATAGAACATTTATCCAATGCACTCTTGATTTTGCTTCGTGAAGACAAGGGAAAAGGAAAGTGAGACTGATGGCTTTATCCCAAGATAATGAGGAGAATTCATGTTGGTTAGAAATTAGACCGTGTATGAGTAGGTTTTTCTTTGTCCCACAACTGCAATTTTGCACAGAGACAGAGTTGAACTGGGTGAGGCAAATAATAGGGAAGGATCAAATTAGGGGGCAGAACTTTGCTTCTCAAAATCCCTCTCTTGCCCCATAGACCTATGGTACTATGAGTCAAAAATCCTCCTGTATATAAGGCCGCTACACCAGACTCAAAATAGGATGATTTTGGTAACCAACTGGCCTTTACTTCAAATGGGATGATAAACAAAAACAAACAAAAAAAAGAGCCAGGATGTCAGGTGAGAGACCTGCAGGCTACAGATAGCTGTATGACTGAGGACTCTTTCCATATCGACTGCTGGAGGACCAAGCAAGTCGACAGACTGGAACCACCAGGAACTCAACCTGAGTCCTCTCCAGCCCAAGGTCTTAAACTTGAATATTCAGAAGTTGATAATAGCAGCCTGCTGAATAGTATCTGTGCATCCTTTATACCTCTGCCAGACAAACCAAAACTGGTTAAGAGCAGCTGAAGCTCACCCGGATGCAGGGTTCCAGGTTTTCCCAAGTGATAGAGAAGTTCTTCTCTGAGAGTATTATTTCTGATCTGTCAGAAAACTCCAAGAAATTGTGTCACTTATATCGACCTTTGCAGCTGGGCAACAGGCTTTGTTTCCTGCTTGGTTACTAGCTATAGAGGAAAAGGTTATGCATGAGACATTCCACTTAAGTGTTTGAAGCCTTAAGGTGACCGGATCTGGGTAGAGTAGCAGGGGAGCCCCCAGAGGAGTCAAAGTGAGGAGCTACTTTGCATGGATGTATTTTCCTTTGAAAAAAACAGCAACTGAAGGTCAAAGGCACCTCCAGGCTAGTGAAGATTCAGGGAGCTATCATTCTCTTGGTTCACTCCACATCTGTAACCCTTCACAACAGTATTTCAACTAGGCAGCATTAGCAGGGACCTCTCCCTAGCTCAACACAGCTTGGGTGTCAGCATACTAATACTATCCTTCCCTCTCAGTGTTGGGCTCATAAACCAGCACCAGCAAGGATGTCTGACAGGAAGTAATAGTTTTCATTCTAGCTCTGCCATTGGCTTATTATATGGCCAGGCAAGTTGGAGACTCGCTGGAATTCAGTTTCCTCATCTATAAGATGAGGACAAATGCTACCCACCCTGCCTACCTCAAGGCAGTGGGATGAAGATGAAGTGAAAGAATGTGGGAAAGTACTTTGAAAAGTACAAATTATGCTACGAGTATAGGATTATTATAAGACAGGGAAGGAAAGGGAGTGATTAGCTAGATAATAGCCAAAAGTCAGATGAAGAACACTTGGACTTGGATTTCATCCCATCAAGTATCTCACAAAAAAAATACAGCTAATGAGTCCATGTCTCCAGGAGTGATATTTCAGATATAGCCCAAATGTTGTCATCAGTGTTATAATAGCTTGTTCTCTCTCTGATCAAAAACACAAACCCCAGTATATAAAGCATGTCTTCAGCCTCCTTTTGTGAAACTCTGTCTTCCTTGCTTAGCACCATGTCCAAGGTGTCCAGTGGTATGTGTTATAATTGTGTACAAACCAGCTCTCCTGTGTTTCTTAAAGTTGTCTTCAGGAACTGGATTCTTGTGTAAATGGCTGAAAGAGCTCACAGGAAAAATCCAGCTCTGTCGTTGCCACTTCCTGCTTGAAATCCCTCAGACTGTGAATCCAACAACCTGCTTGTGTGTACTTGTGATGGAATAAGTGAATTGCACATTCAAATAAATGAATACAAATCTAAGGCACGTGTGCTGTTTAAAAGCTGGGTTTCTAATGGAAGTATTGACAGCTCAAGTAACAAGCTACCCTCTCCACCAAATTTCAGTATAAGTCAAGTGGCACTGGGTTGAAAACATTTGCCAGAAGGGAATGTCTCATCATCTTTGATCACCAATACCCCTAAAAACCTGGACCTAAAGCAAAGTTATGGTACTGCAGAAACCTACAGCATATCACTATCTTACTGGCAAAGAGGAAGGCTTTGAATATTTCAATATTTTGAAGGACCAGCACTTGGAGGCAGTGCAGTATAGAGGATAGAGTGTTGGACTTGGAGTTGAGAAGGCCTAGATTCAAATCCTGCCTCTGACTCTTGCTAGGCATGAGGCCATTACTAAGTCATTTCACTTCTCCAAGTTTCAGGTTTCTCATCTGTAAAATGGGAAAAGTAACATTAATAGTATTGACCTCTATGTATTAATGTAAGGCTCAAATGCAGTAACATATCTAGAGCCCTTTGTAGACTTCAAAACACTATAAATAGCAGGTATTATTGTGCTTCTAACAAGATGGCTGTCCCCAAGCTATCAATGCAGATCACAGCCTTCTACTCTTCAGTAGACAAATTCATTAGTTGCTATAGCCAAAATAAAACTAAACAATATTTTTTAAAATAAGCTCTGGTGATTAAGCTTCTCTGAATTTAACACCCTAAGATGGTCATAGAATGAGAAAAATACATCCCACTGCCAAATCCTTGCTCAAAGCCTTCCTGGTTTCATTCCTGTCCTGAGCCCTCTTCTCTTCTCCCTCTATACTATTTCAGTTGGTGATCTCATCAGCTCCCATGGATTTGATTATCATCTCTATATTTATGCTTCTCAAATCTATTTATCCAGACCTCTCTGGTGACCTGAGTTTTGCATCTCCTACTGCCTGTTGAACATCTCAAACTGGATGTCTCATAGACATCTTAGATTCAAAGTATCCAAAGCTGAACTCATTATCTTCCTTCCCAAAACTACCCTCTCTTCTTAATTTCTCTGTTTTGGTTGAGGGAACCACCATTCTCTTAGTCACCCAAGCTCATGGTGTTATTCTCTCTCTCTGTCTCTCTCTGTCTCTGTCTCTGTCTGTCTGTCTGTCTGTCTCTCTCTCTCTGTATGTCTTTCTGTGTGTATCTATGTCTCTCTACCCAACCCCACCTCATATAAAATCTGTTGTCAAAGCCTATAGATTTTAATTTTGTAACATCTCTTCAATACACCCCCTTCTCTTTTCTGACACTGCCATCACTTTAGTACCAGTCCTCATCACCTCATGCTGGACTATTGTAACAGCTTACTGATTGATCTCCCTGATTCAAGTCTCTCCCCACTCCAGTCCATCCTTCATTCAATCATCAAAGTAGTCTTCCTTAAAGAACAGGCTTGACCATGTCACCCCGCTGTTGAATAAACTCCTAATACCCATCACATCCAAGATCATTTATAAAAGTCCTCATAAAATTATAAATTATAGTATATATAAATTATCAGTTATATTAAAAATTTTATAAATTATTAAAGTCCTTAATAAACAGCCCCTCACCACCTTTCTTTGCTACTTACATCTTATATTCCCCACCCTCTGCCACATACTGGTCACTGACCTCCTTGTCCTTCCTCAAACAAGACACTCCATCTCTCAGTTCAAGGTATTTTCTCTGGCTGTCTCCCATGCCTGGAATGCTTCCCCTCCTCATCTGTGCCTCCTGGCTTCCCTAACTTCCTTTAAGTTTCAGGTAAAATCTCACCTTCTACAGGAAACCTTTCCCAACTTCCCTTAACTCTCCCGCCCTCCCTCTGTTGATTATCTCCAATTGATCCTGCATAGAGTTTGTTTGTACAGAGTTGTTTGCATGTTGTCTCTCCTGTGAGCTACTTGAGAGCAAAGATTGACTTTTACCTTTCTTTGTACCCACAGTACTTAGCATAGGCCCTAGCACAAATAAGCACCATATAAATGTTTATTGACTGATAGGACCTGCTAGAGTTGCCATCAGAGAAGGTATAGCCTCTGAGAATTTAAGATCACTACAAAAAACTCAATTATCCTAGGAGAAGGAGTGTAGTAGGGAAAGGCCTTGAGCAACATAATGAATTATGATCAAATCCTAAAATACAGCCACGGGGCTGATAGGTATAGAGATCATGTATCATGTTCTGTTTCACTCCACATGATATTAATACCTTGATAAGAAGGCCTTGTAAAGATGACTTTATTTCTTGAGCTTCCCATTCACTAAAGCACAGCCGAGACAGTAAACTTCTGGCCATTATATCTGGTCCCCATCTGCCATGATCTGAATTTGGTACTTAGACAGGTGGCTCTTGACTATTGCAGAGGGCCAAGAGTGAGCCCTTCTGGGAAAAAGAAAGGAAAGAGGAAGAAATGAGGAAGGAGAGAGAGGTGGAAGGAAAGAAGAAGAAAAGGAGGGGAAGACAGAGAGAGGGAGAGAGAGATGAGAAAGATAGATAAGAGAGAAAGATGAGAGAGACAGAGAAAGGGAGGAGGAGGAGAGAAGGAGAAGGGAAAGGGCAAAGGTGAGGAACATAAGAGAGAGAAGCAGAAATTGGATGAAATTTCTTCTTTGGCTCTTAGTGTTAGAAATAGTACTTCCGCTGAGATGGAGGCCAGGTGCAATCTTTTTTTTTCAAGCAGAACCTCAAACTTTGTATGTTTGTTGAATGAATAAGGAGCCAGAGTTCCAGAATCTTAGAGTTTCAAAGGGAACTGAGAAACTATCTGGTTCAGCCCACACCTAAACAAGAATTCCTTTGAATTTACTCAAATAGTTGCTCTTCTTAACACAGTGCCTAAAACATAGTGAGTATTTCAAAATATATGTATTTTTATATTTCCATTTACTTGAAGACCTCTAGTGGGGAGGAATCCTCTATTCAATGAAACAGCCTATATTCCAGTTTGGATAGCTCTAATTGCTCCTAAGTCTATCCTTATATCAAGCTTAAATTTGCATCTTTACAATTCCCACCAATTGCTCTTAACTCTGTCTTCTGGGGCCAAGAATAAGGTCATTTCTTCCTTCAAACACTTCAGCATCACTTTCAGGACCTCATGTCTTTTCTCCAGGTTAAAACATTCCCATTTCCTTGAATGACTGCAAACATAGAATATACTTGAGGTTCCTCAATATCCCCCTTGTCTCCTAGAAACCCTTTTCTGGATGCCTTCTTTTTTTTTTTATCACATCCTTCCTAAAATGTAGGGTCCAGAACTCTACACAATGCTCTACATGCAATCTGATCAGGGCACATTACATTGGCTGTTCCCAACTACCTTGTCCTGGCTACCATGACTGTTTTAATGAAGTCGAAGTTTATATCTGCTTTCTTTGTTGACATATCAGATCTAGTCACTGAATCCATATGGCTCCAGAGGAGAAGTAAGGCTGGTGACCTGCACAGCCCTCCCTCACTCAAAACAAAGTCAAATGCAAGTCTTGGCATTATTTCTCTGATGGCATGGTCTTCTTTGGCAACAAAGGACAAACACAAGAACACCAATCACACTGTGGATCCTTCATTACTTAAAGACCATTAAGACCCCCAAATTATTTTCCAATGAACCAAATTATAAATAATATTCTTTTCGAACTGTGTCTTTGACTCCTTTGATATTGAGGGCTTTACATACTGTCATGATAATGCCGCTACTCTCCAGTGATCCTCCAGTGATACTCTCCACATTTAACTCAGTCATGAGAAGATCTGAGTTATAGTCCCTGCTCAGTGACTAAATCTGGCTATGTGATCTCAAACAAGCCAGTTAATCAATTTGAGCCTGTTTGCTCATTTGCACAACGTAATCAGAACCTGCCCTAATTCAACATCTAATTCAATCTAATTCAAGAGTTTATGGGACAGTAACTGGTAAAATATAAATAACTATGAAAATGTTAGGAATTTAACCATTATTCAAGCAGCAGCTATGGCACAATGGAAAGAATGCTCAGAAGACAGAAGGTTTGAGTCTGGGTTTAATACTCCCTGGCTGTGTGGCTGTGGGCAGATCACTTAGCCTCCCTGATTTCCAGTTACTGCATCTGCAAAAGATGGGAATTCTTCAACAACTACCTCCCAGGGCTCTTGTGAGAAATCCTTGTAATTCTTGAAATTCTATAAAAACACGTTATCATTATTATTCCAAAAGGGCTAATGCCAGGCAATAATGAGAAGTAGATAATGACTTCTCATCTAACTCCCCAATTCAAGGGAATTCCTTCTCAGAGTCACTCCCTGGTCTCCCCAGGTTCCTCATACCACTCTAAATCTGCCCATAATGCCTGTCGTTCCCATTTCCCATCTGCCTGAAAACAGAAAGAAGAATTGTCCAGAGAATTTGTTGTTGTTGCTCATTCTCATTCTCTAAGAGGACCGATGACATCACAAGGGCTTATGGGCAGGAGGAAGCATCTAGCTTGATTTACCTCCATCTTTTCTCCCCATACTCAGTCTCTAACTTAATTCACTTTCCCTTTCTCCCTGCTCCCACCATTTCAGGAGAAAAACTTCCAAAAAATTGTGTGGGGGTGGGGTTGGGGAGCCTCCTTCAAAGATTTGATTATTTTTGGATCCATAGAATACAGAGCCATTTTCTTCTTTAAATTATCCTCCTTTTTAATTAAAAATGAAACTTTAGGAGCAGAGTTGGTTTTGTTCTATGATTTCTCTCAGTGTATATTTCTGTTTAGGGACATCTAGGTGGCACAGTGGATAGAATGCTAGCCCTCAATCAAGAGAAACTGAGTTCAATTCTGGTCTCAGACACATATTGACTGTGTGACCCTGGACAAATCACTTAACCCTGTTTGACTCATTTTCCTCATCTGTGAAATAAATTGGAGAAGGAAATGGCAAACCACTCCAGTATCTTTGCCAAGAAAATTCCAAATGGTGTCACAGATAATCTGGCACAACACAACATATTCCTGTTTGGGAATTGCGAGGGTTGGAAGAGGAAAGAAGAGTTCATGGTTGAGAGAGGAGAATGATTGAATGACTGAGAAAATTTTGGATGGTTGCACAACCAATCTAAGCCAAATAAATCATCCCCAGGCTTTTGGTGCTAATTTTGCTTCTAACATAATTGGCATCTCACCTAAATCAACCCCTATGTGTGCTCAGTCTTCCTGCCAAAGGCAGTTTCAGCCTCATCTCCTAGAAACCAGATAAACCTTGGGAAAGAAAGGAGCTTGGGAGAAAAGTGGGAGAGGAGGGTGTTAAAGGAGGGAAGACAAGGGAGGAAGAGAGAATACTAGTGCTTTCTTTCTGTTGATTATTTCCAAATTATCCTGTATATAGCTTGTTTGTAGACCATGGGCTTCTTTAGAACAAACTGCCTTCTGCCTTTCTGTGTATTCCCAGTACTAAGAATAATGCCTGGCATATATAGGCACTTAATAAATGTTTATTGAATGAATAAATGAGAAGAGGAAAAAATCATGAGGGAGGGAAAGGGGAAAGGAAGATTGGATGAAAGAGAAAAAGATGAAATGACAGAAAAATTGTTAATATCAAATGTAAGCCTCTTAATGATCCTAGTAATATCAGAATTCTAATAATGTCCTTGCATTCCTACTACTCTCCATTAGGTTGAGCTGAGCCACACCCTAAGTCCCCACCCTGGGGCTGATGGGAATGGCACCTGGACCCCTAAAAGCCCCTAAGCTTTCCCATACATTTCAGCAGTGCAGATCTCTGGTGTTAGTCTGAGGCATCTGGCCCATTCCCATATAATCCTTTTAACTGCCCTTTCATTGTGATCCTCTTGTATAAACCTGGCCCAATCCAGGTTATTTGCTACTCCTTGATCCCACTGGGATCTTCCTACAGTCTTTCTGCATAAAAATATCAATCTTACCTCCAATAAATTCTTAGAATTGAATTAAATTAGAATTAAATTCTTAGAATCTGGCCTGTTATACTGGCATCACAAATACCAAAATCTTGGCTTGTATTGGCATCACAAATACCAAAGACTCACTAGGAATCTTGCCCACCCAACCAGTGGCATAATAAACTCATTACTTGGACTGAAAGAAGGCTTGAGCAGTCAAATTCTTTTGAGGTAGACTGCCCTGTACCCTTGCATTTCAGAATTCCTAGCACCCCTAGGCAGCATCATATTCTTTCCTTGTAAACAAAGACAGCCTAAGCCAGAACTGCTCTTAAAGCAACTTCTGATCTCCTTACCCCTTTCCATCGGGATTCATTGCATGAAGGGCAAAACAGGCAGAATGAAGTGGTTTTCCTTGCTCGGACTGCCAAGCGCAACTGGCATCTCATGACCAAGCCTCAGTATCTCATACTACCTCCTCCCCCTTTTCTCCTAAAAGTATAAGAATCTTTCCTGTAAGTCTCCTGGTGGGACATCCCCCAGGGTGGGAGGTTTATGATCCTGTTATCTCATCACCTTATATCTCCACTTAATGAGTTTGATTTATTTCAGGACTTGACAGAAGGTTAGAGTCAGGAAGAAAGGAAAGGAAGGGTAGGGACAAATTATGGAAGGATTAATCTTTCTGGTCCCTGGAATTGTTGAAAATTGATGAAAACTCTGGCTTCATTACAGTCGCACAATGTTAGAAGCACTAGATTTCCAAAATGAAACTGGAGAGGGAAAGCAGGATTTCTAAGCGTGCTACAGTGGAAAGAGTTCTGAATCTAAAGTCAGGAAACCTGGGTTCAAATCTAAGCTTTACGGTTTATTACCTCTGGCACCTTGGACAAGTTCCTTATTTTCTCTGGGTCTCATTGTCTTCATCTGTAAAAGGAGAGTGTTAGATTAAATAACCTCTAAAGTCCCCTCCAGCTCTAAATCTATGATCTTATGATTTTTCACAGAATTTCAATAGTTGGTCAGTTGTTTTTCAGTTGTATCTGATTCTCTGTAACCCCACTTGGGGTTTTCTTGGCAAAGATAGTGAAATGGCTCACCATTTCCTTCTCCAGCTCATTTTTATTTTTTTTAAAGCTGAGCCTATTTACTTTTTGTCCTGTGAAGTTTTCAGGTATGATTTCTAGAAATAGGCATATTCTGGGAAAACAGTTTTTTTAGAAGCCCACTGTGTTTCAAAAGGAGCTACTTTACTAGCTTTTAAACCCAAATCACTCTGGCTTTCATTGTACGACCAATAAGAGCACAATAGCCCAAGCCTCTGTGGCTACTGTTTTGATTTTGATGACTTGGAATGAGCACAAATAGAAATTAGTTTCTGTCCTGGCCAGAAACTTTGGGGGTCTTGGCCTCCCAGACTGATATTTCTATAATCGTAAATTAGGCTAGCTATCTTTTGTTTTGATTCTTACTTATTAATCATTATCACTGAATGGACATTGCCTCAGACAAACTGAGACTTGGGAAAGAATTTAATTTAGAAAAGCCAAGGTCATCCACTGAATGGGGGGATGGGGCATCACCAGTTATCTTGACTTTTGTCTTGCCGCTGAATTTTGGATAACTCTGGAAGAGAAAATGAAGCAGCACCATACAGCCTTCATTGAAGCTGATGACTGCATTTCTGTCTCACTTAACTCCAATTCATTCACAAGTCAATGTCTTTGGTTCTCTTTGAGAACAGAAGATGAACTACAACAACAGCTGAAGAAGTGAGAGGAACAGGGCTAAACGACTTGCTCAGGGTCACACAGCTACTAAATGACTGAGGCCAGATTTGAACTCAGGAAGATGAGTCTTCCTGACTCAAGGCCCAGCACTCTATGCACTGGACCATCTAACTGCCCCTTTCAGAGGAAACACACTTAAAAGAACAACCACAAATGGTACTCCTGAGTTTGGAGTGTAGTTAATGGTAAGGGGAGGGAATGGAGAGCAATAAGTGCTGATTAGTCTCAGATGAGGGTGAAGAGTAACATTTTCAAGGATGGGGAAGGGCATAAATGTATTCCTATTCTCCAAGCATCCTTCTCAACCAAGCAATGCCTGATTTTCTAGAAACAGGATTTTCTACCATAGATTTTTTTTTTTAATTTGACACATACAGTATGTGAAAGCCTAGCTCAGAACTGGAGGCCTTTTATACATACATACATACATACATACATATATATGTATATATGTAAAGTTTAAAAATAAAAGTGTATATATACTTATATATGCTTTTATACTATAGAGTTTTATACTGATGTGGTTTGCAGTGCTAGGAATCCTGAAATTCAAAGGTACAGGGTGAGTCTGCATTGAAAGAATTCAACCACTCAAGCCTTCTTTCAGTCAAAGTAGCAAGGTTTATCATGCACCAATTGGGCAGGCAAGATTTCTACTAAATCTTTGAATTTTATAAGAATGGGACTGATACTTTTATAAAGAAAAAGACTGTGGGAAGATCTGGATGGGATCAAGGAGTGGGAGTAGCCTGGCATGGGTCAGGTGCAGACAATAAAAGACTGAGTTGGGCGAGTGTGTTCCAATGAAAGGAGAATTGAGAGGATGAAGGGCCCAATATGCCAGGGCTGAAATGTGTGAGAAAGTTCAAGGACTTTCCCTTTTTTATGGGTTCAGATACCATTATCCCATCACTAACACACTTAAAACCCAAGCTTGAATAACCAAAGAGCCTCAGCATAACTCAACAGTATTATGGAAAGAGGACTAGATCTGTCTTCAGAGAACCTTAACTAAAATCTTACCTTCTATTTTCAAAACCTTGGGCAAATCATTTCTCCTCTCTGGTGCTCAGTTTCAGCATGTTGTACTGTATGGGTTGCCTAACATAATTTATGTGCATATCCTAAGATGGGCCATCTAAATGCAGCTCAATGGGAGGCATGAATAAATATCTATGGACTCTCAGTGACCCTTCTTCAAGGGAGACTTTGGTTCTCACCAGGAGGGGTTCAGATTAGGGTCATGAGACTAATACACTTCACTCCTCTCAGATAGAGGATACTGGACTAGAATTATATTGATCTGCCTCTCTAAATATTGTTAGTCCAAAGGAAATAAATTGTACGTTCCACTTCTTTTCCTGGTCACTATCCCTTAATAGGCAAAGAGCATCTTGAGTTACATTGGAAGGTTTGATTCCTTTCCTACCAAATACTAGTTCCACAAAGACAATCACATATATTAAATAATATATAAACCCATTTATGCAAGGAGACAGCAAACAGACATCAGAGAAGGTAGACAAATGAGGATATGCTAGACAATACACAGAGTGAATGAGCTCTCCCACTGAAGTGAAATACCTCATCTAAACCAAGAGAAAGGGTCCTTGATTTAATGGAAGGAGAAATTCTCCGAAGACTCTAAGTGCAGTGACCTGAAAATAAGGACATTCTTGATGTGCACACTCTTCTATATGTTAGCTTCTTTATGGAGTTTTGCTCCCCCTCAAAGAAGAGTGTCTGGGACTGTACGTGATCTCTCTCAAAAGTAGATCCCAGAAAAACAACTCTTCCCTCCCTCAGTTCCCTGTAACTCTGCTTCTCAAGTAGGCATAAAGCATTGAGTAATCATTCTCTCCACCCGTTAAGGAGAGACTTGTGAAAATGATTTGAACTCCATGTTAGATGTGTTATGAGGCTTAAATAGGCCCCTAGATGATAAAGTGGATAGAGCACTGGACATAGAGCACTGGACCTGGATTGGATCTAAGTTCAAATCCAGCCTCAGGTAACTTGTTGCTATGTGACTCTGGGCAAGTCACTTGACCTTTGTTTGCCTCAATTTCTTCATCTGTAAAATAGGGATAATAATAGCAGCTAGCTCCTGGGGTGGCTGTGAGGATCAAATGAGATAATAATTATAAAGCACATAGCACAGTGCTTGGTACATAGCAAGCACTATATAAATGTTAGCTATTATTATTATTAAATGAGGTGATATGTGTATTTTATAACTAAGACTTAGGAGCGAGTATTTGATTTTAGTAACAAGAAAGAAGTTTTTGACAGACAGGATCATATTAGACTCTGAGTCTTGTCCTTTAGACTACTTCTCCTACCCATAGATCAGTAATTTAAAGGACTATGATTTCTTTAGTATAAGACCTCCCTCCATTAGAGTCAGATTAAAACTCTTGTATGATTCAGTAGATAAGCCATAGAGAGTTACTGGAAATTCAGAGGTTAAGTAAATTGCCCATGGATACATAGTTAATGACAGAAGTGGGGTTTGAACATAAGACTTAGCCCCATGTCCAGCCCCTCTCCACGGGTCCCTCGGAGGTGACATCAACCAGTACTGCAACTGGACTCAGGAAGACCTGGATTCAAATTCTATCCTGATAACTAGCTCTGTGTGGGTGTGTTGGGTGTGTGTGTGTGTAAACAAACAAACAAAAAAATCTAAAGCAATTCTCCCAGGAAATGGTAAGCTCCATTTGAGATGGAAATCACAGAAATCATTGTGACAAACAGCTTTTCGCAGTTGAGAGGATCTGGTATGCCTCTTTAGGGAATGAAAATTTCTTTCCTCCCAAAGAACATATCAGTAAAGCGTCTCATCAGTGTCAGGCATCTGTCTGAAACTTCCTGGACATCCTGTTGATAATTAAGCTAATGTGCAAAGGCTATTCTGTGTGGATTGATAAATTAATGAGCATAAAACAGTTTGAGTTTGAAAGCATCTTGTGAATCTTGTCCTAATGATCAAGATTTGCCTCCAGCCAGCCCCTAGATCTGACCATTAATGGGAGACTACATGAAATCTAAGATCTATTTTGACTTGAAAATTCCATGACTCTTAGCCCTGGGCCTTAGAAGTTTGATCAGGGGATTTGGGGTGATGAGATTTCTATTAGTTGTAGAAATGTACGGCATAGTAAAAAAAAAAAAAACCACTGAATTTGGAACCAGAGAACCTGAGCTTAAATTCAGACCCTGCCCCTAACTAGTTGGGTATAATTAGACAAATCACTTCCTTTCCCTGGGGTTCAGTTTCCTCTGTAAAGTGAAGCTGTACTTACTAGATGACTCCTAAGGTACTTCCAGCTCTACCATTCTTTGATTCCATGTTCCTTTAGAAGTGAACCAAAGGCTTCAGTGTCAAGAATGGATGCTCCATTGGTTGATAAATGATCATTGAGCATTTATTAATATGCCAGGTACTATAATAAGCTCTTTCAGCCTCATTCTCTCATTGGTGAGCTCTTCATGGACCCTTCATTCTGAGGGAGGGTACAGACAAACTGTGCTTCACTCTCTAGACCCTGTCATCACACTTTGATTGTCTTCTTCCTCACCCCCTGAAGCCCTATCTCTCATTCCTCAGACTTCACCACCATGCTCTTGCACAGGTACCTTCCCCCTACCTCCCCTGCTTTTTGTCTCTTTTTTATGCTGTCTTTCCCCATTAGAATGTAAACTGTCTTTCTTTTTGCTTCTATTTGCATCCCCAGAGCTTAACACAGTGGCTGGCACACAGTAAGTGATCAATAAAAGCTTCCTGATTTGACAAAAGAGGAAGTTCTTGCCTTCAAGGAGCTTTCATCCTAATGTATGGCATATATGGAACATTTACAAGGCAGGCACAAGGTAACCTTGGATGAGAAGTGCCAACTCTCATGATAAATGACCAAAGAGTCACAGAGGTTATGCAACTGCTGCTAACTGAAAAATAAAATACCAGAGAGCTCACACAGGTTATCACAACCACAATTAGCTCTAAGAAATAAAATTAACTAAAAATAAAATTTAAAAATAGAGATGATGGTAGTCATAAGGAAAAAAAACTTTCTTTACCCCACTGGAGGAGAGACATTAGACACGTGCCAGGGTCTCCTTTGTTGAGGTCAAACTTTGATACATATAGCACTAGCTACACTGTGACTGTAGCCATGACAGTGATGGGTAACAATAACAAAGAGACACATTAGACTCATAGCAGAGTTTCATGATACCGAGTGTGGTTCCTGCTGGTGTTCATCTGAACTCAGGGACCACCTGAGGCTGGTGGAAAACAATTCTGGGACTTCTGCTGGGGCACAGTTCATCCAGAGGGTGAGGGCAAAGGATTGTTGTCATGCCGAGCTCAGAGCTCAGCCTGCTTGCTGAGACTTAGCTCTGGAAAACTGAGGTGACTCTGGGGTGTCTCCTAATAATAAAAGGAGAGAAGTAAAAGGAAAGTCATACTCTTAGCATGGGGATCCTGATAGAAGGCATTCACAGCTAGTGAGAGGAAGGGAGAGGTACAGAGTTCTCCAAGAAAAAATCTCCTACAAAAGGTAACACTTTGGCTCTTGGATTTTGAAGGAAGTTGATGATCCCAAGAGGTAGAATTGATGGAGAGCATTAATTATATGAAAGGTTTAATATATCTCTAGTGTTTCACAGATTCTTAATACCCTCTACTCCGAGAACTGGTGTGTTGATTGCACCCTCTGTAAGTAAAGAGGATTTTGTTATCCTTCTCAGAGTTTAATTTCCTAGGGTGCATGGCTATGACAATCTCTAGTTTCCAGGTGTTAGATATAAATCTCAGAATAGCCCCAAGGATCCTAGATAGTAATTCCTAGAATTATAGTGATAGACAGGCCTACTGAGACAAGGGGTGATGTAATGTGATATTTATCACACTTGCACAGAATGCTAAAGTTAATGAGCTTAATGTTGGCAAGATGTCTTTGTCTGTTGCCCTATAAAGCAAGTGAGCACTGGTCAGTAAGTGGGGAACCCATGTTGGGAACTCAATTGGGATTTAGGCAATACATAGAGGAATGCATGTACCTGCCTCAACCAGCCCCCAATGAGGCTTGAGGAAATTTAGGAGAGTGCATAAGCTGGACCCTATCAAGACATAGAGGTAGTTGCCTCCCCCCTTCTTGTCAGCCCCTGCTGATTAGAAGGGTAATTAGGGAATTCTGGAGGAATTGGTGCTTCTATTATCAACAACCCATTGAGAAGACTAGACTAGACTAAAGTAAGATTATTAACCCCTCCAAAGCTGTCTCTCTGCTTGACCAGATCAAGAGTGAATCCGTTAGAGGCTGGAGTTCAAAAACTCCAGTGCCTCCTGTGTGTTTTCTGTGAAACACCCTCCAAGGAGGGTTTATGAAATGCCATGGATAAGATGAGACAGGATAAGAAGGCATGGAGGAGTTTTAGTCTGTACTCACTATTTGACAAAAACTCTGGGAAAATTGGAAAACAGTTTGACAAAAACTATGTATAGACCAACATCTCTTACTGCATACAAAGACAAGGTCAAAATGGGCATATGATATACATATGAAGAGTGATATCATAAGCAAATTAAGGAATAAGGAAAATTTTACCTGTCAGATCCATGGATAAGGGGAGAATTTATAACCAAATAAGAGCTAGAGAACATTACAGAATGTAGTATTGATTATTTTTATTACATTAAATTAAAAAGTGTTGGCACAAACAAAACTAATGTAGCCAAAATTAGAAGGAAAGCAGGAAACTGGGAAAATTCATCCAAATAGGGAAGTCAAGCTATTAGGCTGCCTGAGAATCCCTTGGTCTGTTATATGGCTTGTATCAGACAGATGTTGATGAAAAAAAATCTAAAAAAAAATGTTCTTTTAATGATTAGCTTTCCCATAGCCTAAATTCTTTGAAATATATGGAAGTTATTCACAGAACCTCTCAATATTGGTCAGGCCAGGACCCTCTACTGGGAATGTTGCACTTGAAAAATCCAAAGGATCATTTCTTATTTGAGAGTCACTGCCATAATCTTGCAGTTTGATTTTTTTTACCGTGTTCTGGAGGAATAACAGTTACAGTCTTTTTTAATGAGCAGTATGAAACTTGTCCCAAGGCAGCCCATGAGAAGTGAGCACAATTATTCCATTGCAGAGTAAGGGCCCTTTAAAATGTTGTTTACACACTTTATTGATGGCCAAGGAACAGAAAATCAATCATTTTTCCTGGCACAAGGGCTATTCATAAAATAGGAAATTCACTGTGTGATAGAGACATAGCATTTTTCCTCTTTCTTTTCTTTCTATAAACTCTGAATGCATGGCCCCAAAAGAAAGCATATCCCACAGAAGTGAGAAACCTAACAAAAGGGAAATTAGGTTGCAAAAAGTCAAAAATTCTTCCATCCATCAAATCCCTCTTGTAGGTAGGCAATAAACTTAGAAATGCTTTTTTCTTAAAATATCAATTCTGTTAGCTCCAAGGAAAGAAATATGATGATGAATGAAGATAACATAGTTTACTTTTACCCTGAAGCTATCCCTGGGGTTCAGTGTGTCCAAAGCAGCTTCCCAAGATTTCACTCCTCTTACGCTTCCCACTGATTACAACAAAGATCTAGGTCACTCTGCCCAGTTTCTCCAATGGTATCTGATTGAAATGATGAAAAACCCTATCATTTCTGTTGTCAGAGACTTTGTACTTTGAGTAATTTTAGCAAAATGTATATTGTAAATACAAAACATTACAAATAAGATGTTTTTCATTTCAGTCAAAAAAAAAAAAAGACTACAAGTATTCCTTCCCTGCACTCCTCAAGGGTACAGGCCAATCTGTGATAGCTCTATCCCAGCAAAAGAAAAACTCAAACAATATGGTGCAGAGATCAGAGAGAGACTGGCTAAAAAGGAAAGTCAATAAATGGAGACCAAAATTGTGATGGCATTATTTGAAGGCAGGTCCAAGTCACCCAGTGGCTCTTTGAACATTCCTGAACAGGTGAACATTAAACCAGAGGAGGGGTAAAGATAACCTGACAAGGTAGGAAAAGCTCAGAATGTGGAGTCAAAGTACTCTCGTTCAAATCCTGGCTTTTTCACTTACTCCCTTTGTCCCCCAGCGCAGATAATTTAACCTCTTGTTCCTCTGTAAAATGAGGAGGTTTGGACTCCAACATCATTCCCAGTTCTAAATCTATCTTCCTAAAAGGCTATCCCTTAGAAACATAAACTCTTTGAATATTGGAGCAGGAGGGGACTTTAGAAATCCTCTCATATTTCAGGTAAGGAAACTGAGGTCTAAAAAGTAAAAGGGATTTGTCCATGTTCACATAGTTCATTGGGACCAGAATCAGACTAGAATATAAGTCTCCTGACTCCAGGTCCATAGTCTTTTCCAGTGTATCAACTGGAAGTGACTCATCCCTTCAGGTTGGCCTTCAATCCCCTTCAGGGATTGCTGGGATCTCGGGGTACAAATAATCACATTATCATTTTTTGTTGCAATGGATAGGAGCATGGTCATTGCATCCTGTCTTCTCTCATTGAGGTGGCTTTTCTATAAGGAGGCTGGCAAGAATGAATTGTGAGCAGGAGGTAATTTCTCTTTGTACTAGGTCCATTGTGCTTTTAAACACTTTTTTCTTCTGAATGAAGGAGTGGCTTTTGTTTTTATGTAATAAACTGTCTCACTGACAATAAACCTGGCAGGATCACCTTGAAAAGCTTTTCAAGAGGAGCAGAGATGGACAAATCAAACCAGCACCTCCTGGAAAATGGCAACAAAGAAGCTTTCCTTCTGCCCATTCCCATTTAATAGTGGGTTGCACACAAGAAAATAAAGAAATAACTTTTTTTCTTCTCTATTTAACCCAGAGTTCTTCCACTAAAAAGCAGAAAAGTTTTCTACAAAGGCAAAGGGGGGGCAGGGTGTCAGTCCCTCGCTTCTTTGCACAAATGCAGAACTATGGGTAAGAAATGTCAAATATATGATCAGAGTCAAGTCATGTGTTGTCTACTTTTGCTTCAGCACTTTTTTCCTCTTTTTTAAATTTTTTATACAAAATTAGTTTGCTAGATATCAGAATAGGGAAGAATATATTTAGAAATAAGTGACATAACAACAAAAGATACCATTACAACTTTAAAAAAAAATAAGAAAAGTAAGGTCAGAGTAAAGTATGTATGGAAGAAAAAGAGCTGGGTTTAAAATCAGAAGACCAATTTAAATCCAGTCTTTGCCCAGCTGCAATCTAAGTGACCTTGGGCAAGTCACAACCCCCAGTTCTTTGACCTGGAAAATGAAGGAAGAAGAGGTAGACTTCATGCTCTTTAGACTCCCTTACAGCTTTGAGTGTGAAAAAAAAATCCTCCTTACACACATATTTTGCAGGACCCACAAATTCAGGTTCTGTGTGGAACCCTCTCCCCATCAGAACCCTCTGTCAGGAGCTGCCCATGCCTACATCATCTAAGATAGGCCCAAGGGCAATGACACAGTTGACAGCAAAGCCTCAGAAATAGAATCTTTTATTGAAAAGGAATGTGTCATGGAGTACTCTCTTGAAGATGGGCTTTGCATCACAACAGTCATGAGTGCTGAGGACATAAGTCAGCCCAGTGCTTTCTCTGCCACTTCATGAAGCCTTATATGCTATTTTCATTTCACAATCCCTTCAGAAACACAACCATTTTTTGAGATTAGCTCTGAATGAAAATATCTCTCAGAAGTAGAACATGAGTAGTGGATCATTGAAATGTGTAGCAAATATATGTAGCAAATGACCATAGTAACCTAGTATTTGATAAACCCAAAGGTCCAAGCTTTTTGGGACAAAAACTCACTACTTGGCCAAAATTACTGGGAAAATTGGAAAACAGTTTGACAGAAACTGTGTATAGACCAATATCTCATACCACATACTGAGGTAAGGTCAAAATGGGTATGACATGTACATAGAGAATTATATCATAAGCAAATTAGGGGAACATGAAAAGTTTTACCTATCAGATCTATGGATAAGGGAAGAATTTATGACCAAACAAGATATAGAGAAATTACAGAATGTAGTATTATTTTGATTACATTGAATTTAAAAGGGTTTACACAAACAAAACCAATGTAGCCAAGATTAGAAGGAAAACAGGAAACTGGGGAGGAAATTTATAGCAAATTTCTCTGACAAAAGTCTCATTTCTCAAATAGATGGAGAAATGAGCCAAATTTATAAGAATATGAGTCATTCCCCAATTGATAAATTGTCTAAGGACATGAACAGACAGTTTTCTGATAAAGAAATCAAAGTTATCTACAGTCATTTGAAAAAATGCTCTAAATAATTATTGATTAGAGAAATGTAAATTAAAACAACTCTGATGTATCACTTTACACCTATCAAATTAGCTAATATGACAGAAAAGGAAAATGACAAATGTTGAAGGGGATATGGAAAAATTGGAACACATGCACTGTTGGTGGAATTATGAACCAACTATTCTAGAGAATAATTTGGAACTATGTTCAAAAGACTATAAAATTGTTCATATCCTTTAACCTAGCAATACTGCAACTAGGTCTGTCTCCTAGATAAAGGAAAAAGAAAAGAATCTATATGTACAAACATATTTATAGCAGCTTTTTTGTGGTGGCAAAAATTGGAAATTAAAGGAATATCCATTAAGTAAGGAATGGCTGAACAAATTGTAGTATGTTATTGTGATGGAATGCTATGGTACAATAAAAAATGATAAACAGGATAGTTTCAGAAAAACCTAGGAAAACTTATACGAACTCATTCAAACTCATATAAAGTGACTAGAACCAGGGGAACAGCAATATTGTAATGAAGATCAATTGTAAATGAGTTAGCTATTCTGATCAATACAATGACCCCAAGACATCTTGAAGGATTTATGATGAAAAATGCTATTCACCTCCAGAGAAAGAATTGATAGAGTCTGAATGCAGATTGAAGCTATTTTTTCTATTTCTTTATTTCTCTTGCCTTTTGGAAGTAACATGGCTAATATGGAAATATGTTTTGCATGTTTTCACATGTGTAATTGATATCACATTTCTTGCCTTCACAATGAGTGGGGGAAGGGGTAGAGAGAAGGAGAGAATTCAACATTAAAAAAATGAATGTTTAAAATAAATATATATATATTTTTAAAAGAAATAGAACATTAAGGGGAAAAAAACCAGGAGTATGATTAAAATGTAGGTGCTGAAGTCTGAGATTTGGTGAAGTCTAGGGTTGTGGCTGCCTGGGGGTTGGGGAGAAATGTGATCATTGAGTTCTAGATTCAAATTCAAAATTCAAAAACAAACATTTAAAATGAACAACAGAGTGGACGGAGTTTTTGTCCAGTTTTGTACATTTAGAGATGGCAAAGATGTCAAGTTCAGATAATGGTCCCTGTTGGTGACTGGTCCCTATTCTCATGAAATTTAACAGTCCAAATGGAAGCAGACAAGGAGAAGGGAGGTTCTAAACAGATAATAATGCAAAATAAAATTTTGCATTTTTATTTATATTATTTATATTTATATTAATTATTTATATTAAAGAAGCACAAGCTAAGAATTATGTCAGTTCTGATGAGGAGAAAAAGGTCATTACTGGCTGAAAGTATCAAGAAAGGTTTCCTAGAGGAGGAAGCATTTTGAACAGACTTTAAAAAGAGGGATGAGAACTAGACCTATAATTTCACTGACATAAGGAATTCCCAGGTGAGAAAGTTCCTTCTACCAATGCAGGAGGCACCTTATGTTCTTAAAGAGTTGCCCAGAGGGATTGAGTTATTTGCCCAGAGTCACACAACCAGTATATAACAGAGACAGAAATTGTATCCAGTTCTTCCTGGTTTTGAAACCAACTCTCTCGACTCTATGCCATGCTGCTGCTCTTTTTAAAGAATGAATGGAAATTCAGCAGGAAAGGGCAGGGCATTCTAAACATAGGGAAGAGCTTGGGTAAAGGCACCAAGGACAAGAAAAGGCAGGGTGCACAGAAATGATGTCAACTAGTACAATTGGGTTAGAGTAGCACCTCGCCCAGCGTTCTACCCATGGCTAACAAAGGTTTGTTGTTGAATTTTGAATTTGAATCTGGCCCTTAGGAGCAACGATTTACCCAAGGAACTACAATCAAATACAAATCAAAAAGGACCAAAAGATACACTGTATCAGATGGTGGAAGGCTTTGAATTCCCACCAACAAGCTTGAAATCTGGGGAGCTTGAAACTGGAAAAGCAATAGAGAAGCACTGGAAGGTTTTGAGTAGAAGAATGGCATAACTAAATGTGTGCAGAAGTATTAAGAATGATTTAGAAGCAGGTGAGAAGAAAGAGGCAGGGACAACAAAAGGCTGCTGTTGAAATAGTCCAGACACATGGCCCCCTTGTTAAAGAGCAGTGGTCCTGGGTGAAGGAACATGGAGATAGGTGGCAGGGATAACTTTGAGGCAGAATTAATCGATAGGACTTGGTATTTGACAGACTATGAGAGCTGAGGAAGAAGGAAAAGTCAAAGATAATGTATGGTCCATAAACCTTGTGAATAAATTAAACTCTTTAGAAAATAGCCTGGCCATGAATATCCTGACAATCCCTCTCATATCTGGGCCAAGCAGAGTGTAAGCCCTTACCCTCACAACATGAGTTAACCCTAATCCTGATGCCTGTCCTCTCTCAATAACACACACACACACACACACACACACACACACACACACACACACTTCCCCCGTCATCTGGTATTTCTGAGCACAGAGACAGTTTCACTTATAAAAATGGGGCTTCTACTCCACAAGGCTTGGAAGTTGCATTTCACCATTCTCCCAAACACTTTTGAAAGCATCCATCAAACCTGTGAACATGCAGAATGCAAAAAGCTGTTTCCTGTGGCTTTCATGGAAGTATTGCCAAGAGAAGAGCTGAGATGCCAAGGCTATGGCAACACTGAGATTTTGGAACACTGAGTTTTGAGCAGGTTAAAGGAGGATTCTAAGTTATCATGTGTATACGTGAAAACAAGAGCCTATCAAAAGCTTCCACTACTCTCTTTGGGCTAAATCAGCAGAAAATCTTATTATAATATTGGAGGGGAGGGGCTTATCCCTTCCTCCAAACTATCTCATTGAGAGAGTGAATCATCCTGCTTTTTGCAACCCAAATGGCCTCAGATTACTTTTGAATAAGTATGGAATGGACTTCCCATCCCTTCTCTACCTGTCTCACCTCCCTTATGACACCTTCCATCCCAAGCAATCTCTTTTTTCCTAAGTATTCCTGTAGTCACTAATGGTCTGTAAACTAAGGCCTAACAACTAAATCCAGCCTGCCACCTGCTTTTGTACAGCCAGTGTACTAAGAATGGATTTAACATTTTTAATAGTTTTATTGTATTTAAAAATATAAAAACTCTTCTTAGCTAGGGGCTCTATGAAAAGTGGCCAGATTTGGCACTCACTATAATTTGCTGACTCCTAGACTATACAGTTCACTTGGGCACTTAAAGTAATTTTTAAAAATTTAAATTTTTTAATATAAATTAAATAATATTTTATTTAATATTTAATTTTATGGTTCTGCTTGACCCTCCAAAACAGTAGATTTACCTTACCTCCTAGTTCTATTTTGCTTTGTTTAACTATGAATGTTTGTTAACCTAACCTACATGTGTACCAGGTCATGGTTGGTGGCAGGGCCTGACATCAGAGGTGTGTTGGTGAATGTTTAACAACAGACTCTCCTGAATCCATTTATATTTCTTGAAATTTCCAAGGCCAAATCTAATCTATGTCCCATGCCCCATAGAGAGTTAGGACTGGGGCCAGAACCAGTTAGAGATACAACTCATATTTTTCCATGGCTCTGGGTCAAAAGTCACAGGACACAATGCTGGTAGAGCAAGACCAACTAGGCCGTGGTAAAGTCTCTATTCATGAGGGACCAAAAACAAGAAGCCAAATGAAGGGATCAGGATAGGCAGTTTCCAGAGTATCAATAAAGAAATACAAAGCAACCAGGGTCCTATAGCAGAAAGCACCCTTCAGAACAGAGAAGTTGGTTGGCAATTAGAAAGCTCTAAAGGGCAGGCTAGAGTGCAAAGTCTTTGAACAAGGTCTGAACTTGAACAACAAGAAAAAGCATATACAATTTGTCACATTCAACATGGTAAGCACACTTTTAAGCCCAGCGTGTGAGTTTTAATCACATAAGCCTTACTCATTTAAATCAACTTCAGCGGTGGATAGCTCCTGGCCTTGGAGCCTTCCATTTCCCAAATGGAAAACAGCTGTCTGTGTGGTAGCAAAAAAAAAATCCAGAAAGGCAGAAATCCCAGTATTCAATGATGTGCAAATAGACACAATCACTCTTAGCTGTCTGAATTTCAGCACTTGTCCTGTGAACTATCTACCCTTGAACAAAGTATGAGGAAAACAAACCAGAAATCTTTGTATTAATCAAAACATGTAGCTCTCCTAAGCGATCAGAACAGGAAAATAGTCATAACCTCTCTCCCCTTGCAATTGCCTGGCCTCAAGAGTCACTCAGAAAAGATTAAAGAAACAGAAATCTCTCCCAAAGACAGGGAGAAGATCACATACAAAAAATTATTATTTACTACATACAAAACACAAATATTTAAACTTGCAACCTATTAATGACAGTTCATTAAGTCTGGTTAGTTTTGAAAAACAGAAACCCACAATGCTCCCCAGAAAAAATTACAAGGATTACAGGCCCCAACTATGGTGTATTAGTGTTGAACAAAATTTGTTAGAATTAAGTTCCTGTACAGTTGCCAGGCCTAGAGGCCTGAGGGCTACCCGAGTCTTACCTTACCTCTATCGCAGGTCTTCGGCTGGCCAAACCGGATAAACGTATGAGAGAAGAGACTTTCCGGAGTCGAACAAGGGTTAAGCTTTATTCAGGGTCTCGGTTACATGTGCAGGGGAAGCTCTTCCTTAGGAGGGAGAGAGAAAATCTCCCAAGGAGGCAAAGATCTTACGATAAGAGATTGGAAGCAGAAGTGTAAGTGGGGAGAGAGGGGGAGGGGAGAGCGAAGAGAGGAAAAACGGAGCCCTCTGTCCTGTAAGGGCCCCTCCCGAGCTAAGAGAGCTTTCAGGCTTTCCTGACCTTAATTAAGCTCTCTGGCCACGTAGTTTGCACCTGAATACCATGCCTGTTAGATAACAATAGGTGTGCCCAGATCCGGGACAGTCTCGAGGGGGATGCTCCTCCCATCACATTTCTCACGGGAAGAGGCGGAAATACACGAGATTGCTCGGTCTCACTCCTCGATTCCCTGGTGTTTTATGGGGGGCCTCATGAGAACTCTAAGATTTAGAAGTTCCCACCTTTACCCGCCCGAGACTGTCCACATGGAATTGAGCTTCCATCCCCCGCATACAGTGACAGAATCTGGACTACAATAACTCCTGGAGATTCTGGTAATAGAATTTAAGCTATATGACACAAGCAAAGTATGCTAGTACCAAAAGAGATGAAAAATAAAGCAGTGATTAGAGTTGGGTGGGGTAAAACAGGGAAGACTTACTAGAAAAAATGAGGTCAAAGTGGAACTTAGAGTAAATGGTATGCTACAAATACTAAAGAAGTGGGAGTAAGGACAGAAACGGTAGTCCTCATAGGGACTGATATGCGTGAAATCTTAAGGATGGCAATCACCAAATGGTGTTCCAAGAGAAGGGAAACAAATTAGATTGAGTGGAGCAAAAGGGTCATGCTGAGGGAAAACGAGAAATTACATAGGTGGCTGCTTGTACTAACATTTTCTTATGATATTTCATCAATGGAGTGGAGATCAGCCTGGGTTCTTGGAAGTTAGATCAATGTAGCACAAATGTTAGCAAATCCTGAAAAGCAGAAAAAACTTCAAGTACAGCCCTTAATATGTCTGTTGTTAAAGAATCAGCCTAAGTTTCAAGAGACTCATCCCCAAAAGGTTGGCCATCAGATGATGTATTTTTTTATTTTTGTCTGCAGCAACTCATAAAAGCTATCTACTTAAAGCAGAGAGCGGCTAAGACCTGCTTCAGTTGGGGAAATACCTACAACAATCAGCTTTCTGATCTTTTGAAATGCTGAAGGAGTTAGTTGTGTTGTTGAAAGAAAGTTTAAGCTTTGAGCAATGATCTTGGCTTTGCCATTAATGAGCTATGTGACATGGGGCAAGTCACTTCCTCTTTTGGGGACACAATTTCCTCCTCTGAAAAATGAAAAATTGGACTAGATAATCTCTCAGACCCCCTCAGCTCTGAATTCCTAGAATTTTCTACTTTGGGAGCCCATTTTGCCTTCAGTCATATTGATTCTTCTTTGGAAGTTTTCTGAGTCTGAAAACTTCTTACTAATGGAGGGCAGAGGGGAGAGAGAACATACCATTATATCAGTGTGTTTGTGAAACTCTATTGGACTGTTGCTAAGCAATGTGTGAAGCTTGGAGACAATTCTATACATTTTAAAATACATCTTTTTAAAAAGCCACGAAACTCCAGATGTAACTGATACACCAAAGCATTAATTTGCTAAAAAACATTCTCCCTCCCTCACTTACTTCCCTTCCCTTGTCAACCCCCCTCCCCTCATTATGATTTGAATTCCAATTTTGATCAGGACACCATGGAAACCATGTTACAGGCTGAATTCATGAAAGAAATAATGCCACAGGGAGATGTTTATAAATTTCACTGAGAACAAATGAGCAGGAAGGAGAAAAAGATAGGAATGAAAAAAGAAAGGATATTCATGCTCTTCTTTTCAAACCTGAGTCATTCCTCTTAAATGAAGGTGGCAGGACTAGCCTTAACTGTAGGCAGAATGGACAGCCACCACAGGCTGGGATGAGAGGGGTACCAAAAAGCGTCCCTTATCAGAAATATCTTCTCCATTGTTCTACCCCACTTCCGACAATATAGGCATGAGGAGTAGTAGTATTCAGTCCTGGGTGCTACACTTTGGAAGACATTGATAAACAGCAGCACTGGCAGAGGAAGACAGTCATAGTGGTGAGAGGTCTGAAAACCATATGAGAAGACATAGGACTGGAGTAGTAAGCTTGGCAAACAGAAAGCTTGATGGAGTGGGGAAGAAAATCTGATCAATCTCATCAAATATGTAAAGGGCTGTCCCAGAGAAGAAGGAGCAAACTTCCTCCATGTGGTTACTGAGGCTAGAATTAGGAGCTATGGGTAGAAGTTACAGAGAGGCTGATTTTGGCTTGATATGAGGAAGTACTTTCTTGTAGCTGGAGCTATCCAGCAGTGAATCTGGTGGCTTTTTTGCTAGTACTCAAAGTATTTGAACAGAAATTAGATGGATACCAGTGTGAGAGATGATCAATTGGATCCCTATTTTTATTTGTTAATCAGTTTGATATGATTCCATAGGGGTGGTGATCATAAGTTTTGATAGTAGGTCTCAAAGCTATGAACTGAGGATTGTAAGTTCAGTTGCTTAATCATAGAAAGCTAACTAGAGGACCTCTACCCTTGTTTTTACCTGTTATGGTGGTCAAACCCAGAATGATAAAGGTTACTCAGTTTCATGGAAAGTCCCCCACTATTTGTGTTGCCCCTCCATCCTCTATTACTCCCCAAGATGGGGAGATGGCTATGAGCATGTAGCCAGTGAGTGACGCTGGTTGCCAGTCTGTGACCTGCTCTTCTACTGCCATAGGCTCATGTAGATGTTTTGACATCCACTCATCAACCTAATCCCATGAGCCTACTCATCAGCTTTGGTAGGATATCCTGGATAGGTCTGTTAAAGTCTGCTCACTAACCTCTTTTGTCAGCCAATGGAATTCTGTATCTTGTGTAGTTCCTTCTGGAGGAGCAAGCACAAGGTCTATTTACCAATCAGACTCTGTATTTTTGGCCTTCTCCACCTTTATTGCCCAGGTATCAAGCACTATAAAACAAAGTACCTGGAGGAAGTGGGCATCTCAGATCATGAGGAAGATCTGAAGTTCCCTTCATTAGAGGGGACCATGGACCCTTTAATAAAGTGCCATTGGCTCAGAGCTCTGCCTCAGTGGAGTTTTTTTCCTTGCAGATTGAACAATTTTGGAAATCCCCACACCGGTCAGAGATGCTAAAGAGAGAACTCCTGCCCCAGGTAGAGAGTTAGAACTCTAAGATCCCTTCCAACTCTGAGCTGCTGTGACTTCCTTTCTGTCTTGATGGCTCTCCTATTTCCAAGATCAAAGACGCCATTGGATCAGGTCAGCTGAGCCTGTAAAGTGAAAAGCTATTTGTGGGGAAGGAAGAAGGAATATTATAGGTGCTAGTTAAAATTTATTTTTAAAATTCCCTGATCTGTAGTGACTTCATGACCATTCAGATGTGAGTTTTGATGTGGTTTCCAAAACCTGTGTTCTTTAGAAGAAGAAGAAAATAAATACTTGAGATAAGAAAGATCTTTGAATATTTGAGATAAGAAAAATGCTTATTTTCTTCATGATTCATAGGATTAAATTTGAAAAATTCCAGAAGGGTTGAAACTCTGGTCCTCAATCTCCAAACTGGGCAAATGAGGTCAAAGACCACAGGCTTTTGCCTCTCCAGTTCTGCATGTTCCACTAATATGTAAGAGTTACACATCAACTGTGACCATGTATGCAGCAGCCCTCAAGAACTAAGTGGTGATTTGCAGCAAGAAATGGGTCCTTTATGGTTCAGTGAGAATAAGAGGAAAACATGACTCATTTCTTTCTATGTAACTGTTTCTTCAGAGCAGCCAACCAACTTCTGAAGGCCTTGGCACATTTCCTTCTTTTCCTCCACTCTGGTCTAATGTATTGTATCCATCAGATTCTAAACTTGAAGATTCTGTGGTGGGTTTTCTCCCTAGGTTATCACCACATCCACCCATACACACTTTCAAAGTTTGCTACCAATCCTCCAGCTACCTCATTTCTTTGATCTCTTAGGACAGTCATTGTAAGTAATAACTATGGGTCAGGTACCATGATTCTGTAATCACAGAAGAGCATTCAGAGATGTCTCAATGGCAAAAAGGAAATGTAAAGACATGTCACTGAGGCCCCACACTTCACAAGCCTATAGTAAGAACAGTGAGATTGGCCAGAATTCATTCTGCTGGCTGGGAGACAAAGTCCTCTGCCTGCCTCCACTACCAATAGGTGTCCTCTTTCAGAAACAGCTCCTCAGAATGTGAGGGGAAAGGGGAAGAGCTAACAAACTCAGAGGGAGGTTGTGTCTGATTTCAAGTCCTTCTAAGGAAAAGGCTGCATCACTCACATTATACAATGCCCAGCTCAGAACTACATGCAGATAAGTATATTCTGTTTCATCACACTCAGTTTTGTCAGAGTCTTCCTTCAAAATGAGTTTCATACCTATGTAAACTGATACAGAACTGATATAGAATTCAGATAATGTACAATGGCTAATATTGATTCCTGGGAGCTACTGATGAAACACACTTCTCTCCTTTTGTTAGAGAGGTGGTGGGATATGGGTACTGATTGTTGCATATGCTTTCAGTTGCAGTCTCTGTTTCAGTTTGTTTTTTCCTTTATCATAAGACAGGAGTTGTATGATTGGGGAGGAGGATTATCACCATTTGACAGTGACATAAAAGATAAAAAGCATCAATAAAATATTTTAAAGGTAAACCTCATACCCATTCCTTACTTTCCATTCCCTCTGTAAATATCTTGATTCTCTCTCATCTCTCCTGTTGAAGTGGCCTCTGAAATGGCCTCTTTCTCTTTAGTTCCACTTCCCACAATCCATTCTCTATCTGATGCCAGATGAATCTTTCTAGTCCTCAGATTCAATCATCACATTCTCCTGCTCAAAAATATTCAGCAGCTCTCCAGAGCAGGGCTCCAGGGGATCTGTGTCAGGGGGTCCTTGAACTTGGATGGGGAAAATAATGATATTGAAATTGACCATTTCCTTCAAGTATGAATGTAACCAACCATCATTCTCTACAGGCTTCCCCAGTCTCACAGTGGGCTCCAAGACAAAAGAAGGTGAAGAACTCCTGCCTAGCCTACAGGATAAAGTTCAAATTCTTCATTGAAACACTCAAGGCTCTCCACAATCACTCTTCTATCTGAGCACTCAAATTTATTTCCCTCTTCTCCTCTACACTAATTTTCTGCTCCATCTAGGCTAGTTTTTTCATTGTTCCCTAGATATAGTAGATTTATTCAATTTATAAGGCTTAGCTCATGCTGTTCCCCAGTGGTACATTGCAACAAATACTTCACTTGGAGTCACGGGACCTGAGATGGAATCCTAATCCTCTACCTTATTATCTACTTGACCTTGGGTAAGTCATTAACTTCTCTCGTCTCACATGTTTCCTTACATGTAAAATGAAGGGCTTGGATTAAATAACATCTAAGGTCATTAGACAGTGAACTCCTGGAGAACAGGGATGGGTTTTGCTTTCTCTGTATCTCTAGTGCTTAACTCACTTTCTGGTACATAGTAAGTGCTTTATAAATTCTAGCTGAATACCCAAAGGGCTATAAAAACCATGCATATCCTGTGACCTAGCAATACCACTACTAGGTCTGTATCCCAAAGGAAATTTAAAAAAAAAAAAAAGGAAAAGGGTCTATATGTACAAAAATATTTACAGCAGCTCTTTTATGGAGGCAAAGAATTATAAATTGAGGGGATGCCCATCAATTAGGGAATGACTGAACAAGTGATATGATTAAGATGGAATACTATTGTTCTACAAGAAATGATGAGCCGGCTGCTCTCAGAAAAACCTGGAAAGATTTGCATGGGCTGATGCAAAGTGAAATGTACTGCATACAAAGTAACAGCAATATTGTAAGATGATCAACTATGAATGACTTAGCTATTCTCAGCAATAAAACGATCCAAAATAACTCTAAAGGACTTATGTTTAAAAAAAAAATGCTATCCATCCCCAGAGAAAAAAAAATGGTACTGTATGAATACAGGTTGAAGAATACTCTTTTTTTTTTTACTTTCTTTATATTTCTTGAGGTTTTTTTGTCCGTTTTCTTTTACCATGACTATTATGGATATGTTTTGCATGACTACACAGATATAACCTATATTAAACTGCTTGCCTTTTCAATGGGGGTAGAGGGTAAGGAGAAAACAAGTGAAAGAATATGAAATTCAAAGTTTTATAAACAATTTTTAAAAATTGTTTTACAGGCAACTGGGGAAAAATAAGTAATTTTTTAAAAATAAATTCTAATTGATGGACTGATCTTCAACTGTAAATCTGTGATCCTATAATTCTATTGAGTCTCTTTTCCACACATGTACCATTCCTTTCTCTACTACTGCTACTACCACTACTACCATTACTTACTACTACTACTGCTACTACTACTACTACTACTACTACTACTACACACACACACACACACACACACACACACACACACACATGTGCATGTGCATACACAACCTATAGAGATCCTACAAATAGTCCTTACTCCACCTTAAGTCCTCTCCTAGAGGACTGAGTCCTACTCTGACTTGCCTTGTTATTCAAATGCTTATCAGTCTTTACTCTAGTAGTCTTACGTCCCCCAACTAGACTATAATGAGCACCTAGAAGGTAGGGACCAGGTCTTATGTTTCTTTTAAGTCTCCCACTGCACCTCACACAGTACTGGATGGTATACAAACAAAGCATCCCAGGAACACTGGATACAGTTTTTTTTAATGATGGGGATGGTTTTCCTTTTTCTGCATTCTCCACCAAGGTCAGAAAAGCAGTAAGTAAAGTACATAATAGACAATTATCAAACAGCTTTCTCTCCCTCACCACAACGGCCTGAACCAAACACTTGGAACCTAAAACATGGACTTTACCTCCCAGTGGAATCCTCTTGTACCTCATTGGGAATTTCTGGTTTTGACTTTGTTCTGACACTGATGTCTTCTGATTTTGGATCCTTTCCAGCTTGGTCATCTACTCTCCAAGTTTCTGATATTAATTAATTTGTTGTTTGGCGTTTCTGACTTCCTTGTCTGCGAAAACTTCTCTGCTATTCATCCCCATTGCCTATGCAGGAAAAAAATAAAATAAACCCCACTAATCCTACTTGGCTACAGTCCGGTCAGACACCAAATCTGGCCCCAAGCTAGGGACCAGGAAGATGAGCTAGCACATACTGCAGCAGTGTAGATAGTGAATATAAATGGTTTATTCTCTTCTTTCTCCCTCCCTTAATCTATTCCTCAAAAATAAGTCATCTTCAACTACAGAAGTAGTCTAGGTCAGCAGCATCAAATTCAAATAGAAATGGGGGCCACTAACTCATACATAAGGATCTCTATGGGATACATATGGACTTAGAAAACCATGTATGTTAACATATTTTGTTGTTATTGTTAATACAGAAACCCATTAAAATCAGATAGGAACTACAGTTTAATCTGAGTTGGGACACACTCAAAAGTATTGTGGACTGCATGCAACCTGTAGGTAACATGTTTGACACATCTGTTCTAAGTAGTCTACCTACTCACTGTCCAACTATGGCTCCTTCTTCTAAGTGGTACAGTGGATAGAGTACTAGTCTCAGAGTCAGGAAGATGTGGATTTAAACCCTGCCTCAGAAGCTTTCTAGAGATATAAGCCTGGGCAAGTCATTTAACCTCTCTGTGCCTCAGTTTCCTCATCTGTAAAATAGGGGTAATAATAGCACCTACTTCAAAGAATTGTCATGGGAATAAAAAGAAATAGCATATTTAAAGCTCTTTGCAAACCTACAGCACCATGTAAATGCTAACAATTATTATCATTATTAATCATCATTTCTGGGACTTCATACTGAAACAGCAGAAATAACCAAATACTGTAACTGCCTTATTATCTATAGATTAATTCTTTCCTGGGTTATGTTGGCTAAAGGAAAAAGGCAATTGTGAGACTGAGAAAAGAAGGAATTATCTATAAAAAATGTCTCATTTTATACCCATTATGTGCCTGTGTTATTTATTTTATGTTTTCCAGTTGCCTGAACTGGGCATTAAGAAAAAACTAGACGACTGTAATTCCCAGGCACTAAATAAATAAATATTCACTATGGTTCAGCCTTTTTGAAAAAGCCATTAGTATAGCGATTCCAGTTAAGTTCAAATTCATTTCACTTCCAAGCATTGTGACAGTATTTTCACAGTGGCTTTGCCAGGGAGACATTTTTCTGGGAAATTTTCAAATGAAAAACTTTCCAATGAGTTGCCGAAAAGTCTCCAAGTGAACCAGCAAGCCTCTCAGGGTTCCCATTTCCCAAGAAGGGTTAACTAACATGTTTGCTTAAAAAAATAAAGAAATTCTCTCTCATAATGCAGGTGGCATTGAGAGATGTACTGAAGCCCCATGTCAGAGACTAAACAGATTAGAATGATAGGGAGTTAAGACTAGGAGGAATGACCTGTGGAAAACGTGAATCCATGTTATAATGAATTGATATAAAAGGATTCTTCCATATTTATGTTTTAATGTTTCCAAAGATTAATGATTTCATCAGCATAGGTTACTCCCTCCACCATTCTTCCAGTCTCCCAGGTTTGTAAACTTGACATTATTCTCAACTACTCACACTTTCTCACACACACATCCAATTATTTGCCAAGTCTTGCTGTTTCATTCTCTGCAGTCTCTCTTACATCTGTTCTCTTCTCACTACTCATATCACTACCACCTGAGTTCAAGCCCTCATCACCCTTACAATGGTGTCTTAATTGATCTCTCTGCCTCGAGTATCTCCCCACTCCAAATTATCTTTGGCACAGCCATCAAAAAGTTTTTCCATAAGCACAAATCTGACCATGTTACTCTCCTATTTCTTAAATTTCTAATGTTTCCCTGTCACGTCTAGGATCAAATATAAACTTTAGCTTTCAGCTCCATTTAGTTTTTAAAACCTTTTACAACCTGGCCATAATCTCTATTTACAGAATCATTGTATCTTATTCCTCCCTTTGAATGCTAATTCAGTCAAATTGGCCTTCTCTCTGTTCCTCACAGTTGGCAATCCATGTCCTGTCCCTATACCTTTACAGTGGCTGTCCCCAGCTTCCTCATCTCCAGCTCATAGAATTCCTCTCTTCTTTCAAAATGCAACTCAGGCACCGCTTCTGATGGCTCCTTTGAGTGTGTCTAAATACCAGTCATTTCTCTTGGGGTCAGAAACTCTGACCCATATTGCTTGGGTTTTTTGCCAAGGTAAAAGAGGTCATTCTTTGCCTCATTTCTTACCAAGTCTTAAGGGACAGCTAGGTGGTGCAGTGGATAGAGCATCAGTGCAGGAGTCAGGAGGACCTGAGTTCAAATCTCACCTCAGACACTTGACACTCACTAGCTGTGTGACCTTGGGCAAGTCACTTAACCCCAATTGCCTCATCCTGGGTCATATCCAGTCATCCTGATGAATATCTGGTCACTGGATTCAGATGGCTCTGGAGGAGAAGTGAGGCTGGTGACCTGCACAGCCCTCTCTCACTCAAAACAAAGTCAAATGCAAGTCATGTCACCATTTCTCTGATGGCATGGTCTTCTTTGGCAATGAAGGACAAACACACACACCTAGTCTTAATCACTGAATGGGTGTTGCCTTAGTCAGACTGAGACCTGGGAAAGATCTTACCTTAAAAAGGCCAAGGCATCTCACTGGGGCCACCTCTACTCATCCTAATCTATGTCTTGCTACTGGACTCAGATGACTTTGGAGGAGAGAGTAAGGCTGGTGACTTTGCACAGCCCTCCTTCACTTAAATTCAATTCACTTGCAAGTTATGACATCACTTTCCTGACATCATGGTCCTCTCAAGGAAGGACAAACAAGGAAGGAATGAATATCCTCACTCTATCAAACTTTTGGTACCCACCCCATCAAACCATCTTACATTTAAGTACCTTGTTTTTATTTGTATCTATTCTTGCCTTCTTTATTCTGTATATTCTCATCTATATACTTGCTTTCTCTCCATTAAAATATAAATTTCTTAAGAGAAGAGATTGTTTCATTTGTTGTACTTGAATCCCCAAAGCCTAGGACAGTAACTCGGTGTATAGTAGGTACTTAATAAAGGCTTATTAATTGATTTATTGATGCAGATCCTAAAGACGAATGCAAATAGAGTGCTTTAAAAACCTTAAAGTGCTATATAAATATCATTCATGTGTCTCCATGGCCAAAACATTCACTACCTAGTAGTCAACCTTTCTATGATAAGCTTTTATACACATAACAAGACTAGAACTTGGACAATTGAAGCTCTCTAGGCTGCACTCAGTGCTTTCTCTGCTTGGTAGTGTCAAGCCGGTATAAAAATCAGATCAATGAGGTAATCAATAAATAAAGTAAGGCATTTATTAAGAATCAGGAAGTACAATCCAGAACTGTCTTACTCAGACAGGAAAGTTCAGTGAGCAGAGTTGCAAACAAAGGTTATATGCACTCAGGAGGGGCAGCTAGATAGATAGATGGAATAGCAGGTAGGTCACAAGTTATTTATCACAGGATGATAGCACACTCCTACAAAAACCACAGGATTGGTTTAGCCAACAGAGGCCGGCCACTGACTATGCCCCTAGGCAGGGTCACCTGTAGGGTCCACAGAATAGCTGAACTGCAGCAAGTGGGGTATTGCAGAAGTGTCTTTGGAGCTATCTTTGTTGGGAAAGAGGTAGTTTGAAACTGCTGATCACAGCAGAGATTTCTAGGAGTTTACCTTGTGGGGTAGTGGATGTTTAGAAATTGCTAGTCAGAACAGGGTAGAGGTCCCAGAGTTTCCCAAGGATTGGCAATAGAGACCAATAGAGCTCATATTGCTTTAACATAGCCTCCATCAACCTAGAGTCACCTAGGAATATTGGAGCAGGATATTAGTAAAGGTTTAGAAATAAATACCAGATTTATTCATTTGAAAAATCTAACACTTTTTTTTCTCTTATTGACAATCTTATCTTGGAATATGGGGAGAGAAAGCTCAATTTACAGTAAGAAAAAAACCAAACCTTGGGTTCAAATTTTGCCTCTGATATATAACTGGTTGTGTGAGGCTGACCTCTCATTGCCCGCAGGCAACTCTTTAAGACTCTAAGTTGAGGAGAAATGCCAATCTTCCTCGGTAAAAGGAGTTTCTTCATTGAGTATACGATGGTAATGAAATCTCAGATAAGTGTTTCCATCCACAATAGAACCACAGAAATTTCCATTCCCTCTTCCTCTCCTCCCTCATTCACGGCTGTGAGCATTCACACTTCTAGCTATTTATTAATAACCAATTTCAGGCTTTAGTGCTCAAATATTTCAAATGAAGAGCCAAAAAAGGGAGGGGGAAGGCAGGAGGAAACTTAGCAGTTCCAGAAGGAAATGACATTTTATCCAAATGGTACATAAGCTATCATGATGAATTTAGCCCAAACCCTGCCTAACCACCAGATGTTTGCAGTAATGTCAGCGGAAGGGGCCAGATCCCAGTTTGCTCAGTAAGTGGTATCTCTGATTAAATAAGGCCAAACTGTGTGCTAGAGGGAAATCTCTACTTCAGCTCTCTCCAATAAACCAGCTTGCACTCCCAACAGGAAAGGGGATGTTTAGAGTTATAATTAGAGAAAAGGGGATGACAAGGATTCAGCGTAACATAAAACATACAGGGACTTTGTTTCTTTGGATATTTGTAACAGTCTGTATTTTATAAAAATCCTTCCCCCCCGCCCCCTTGCACCATTACTTTTACTGCTCAGTCTCCTAAAAATTCCTAGCAATGCTCAGCGATGAATTTAATAGTTAGAAAGCAAAGGGTGTGTTTGCAAAGGAAGGAGCCTTCAATTTAGAAAAAAAAAAAACAGCAAGGATGACACTAAGTAGTCAAATCTCCCTGGTCTCCAAGAAGCCACCTACGACCCCTTCTAGCCAAGGGTAAAGCACATTTTACATTTACAATTTTCTCACTCCTAAGGATCCTCTCCTGTGTCCCCACCAAACAAAAAAGGAGTTCAAACTGTGAGAACTTGGAAAGAAAAAAGCTAGGTGATAGCTCAGAGAGGAATCTGCAAATATGTAGGAGTTTTTAATAAATGGGTTGCTCAGCAATTATTCTCCTTGTCTGTGGAGAATTTAATGACAAATGAGCTTAAATTAAATGAAAGCAGGAGAGACTATACTCAGACACAAGGAACGACTTCTCACTTATTTGGAGAACTCAGCCCTTTTACCCTTCTTCTCATATATTAGACTTTCAAAAAATCTAATTCAATTCAACAAGTACTTATTAGCATTTACTATGTACAAGGTACTCACTGTTCTAGGCACCAGGGACGCAAAAAATAAAATGAAACATTCCCTGCTTTCAAAGAGTTTATGTTTCTAGCAAGACTGTGCAATGTATACACATGTGAGTAAACTCTGGGTACTTTGAGGAGAAAAAGAACCCTAACAATTTGTAGGATCAGGGAAAGCTTCCTATCCCTCCAATATCCATCTGCAGCTCTGCCTGATTTCAACTCCATAGAACAAGACTGAATGTATAAATCATGGGAGCTGAAGATGTAGATGAATTGGGAAGACAGAGTATTTAAGGAGACATTCATTTGTATGTTGACAATCCTAAGAACCCAACTCCTTGAAAAAGGAGGGAAAGTACCCCAGACATAAGCAGGTGATTGCAACAAGGATCCAGACATTTGGACAGGGTGATCTAGACAGACAGAGCGAACTTCAAAGAAGAGGTTGTCAAGGTGGTGTCTTGGTGGGAGAATGTGAAAGTGTCAGTGAGAAAACAAAAAAAAAGTATTCCTATTCTTTCTGATCCAGTGTGAAGGGCATGAGAGAAGGGCTACCGAGTACTAGAGTAGGAGTTAGCTCTCCATGAATGCAGATGGAGAGTGTAAGAGAAGGAAATTGAGAATGAACAAAGTTCATTACCAATAGAATGGGGATTTGAGAAAGTACAATGGAGAGAGAAGGCAAAGGAGGATGGAGAGTAAGGAATGTAGGACTGACGTGGATGGGGAGGAAAGAACAAAAGTAGAGAAAGGGAGATGTAATTCTCATCTCAGTAGATAGTGACTGAATCATAGGTGCTAGGGAGAAAGAAGTAGGAGTTAATGAGGTGAAGGAACTATTTGACTAGAGATCCTATCTTCCAAGATCCTATGATGATTAAAGATACTGTCAGTCTATTTTCTCTCCAAATACCTTATGAGTAGGAATTAAGACATTAAGCGAGATAGATTAGGAGTCTATGTTGGTAGATTCCTGATTATCTGGTCCCCAGAGGTTTGAACTGAATTCATATGCAGAAATTAATTCTCTACCTCAGCCCAAGGTGACAGGGAATGACACACTCCACAAATACCCTATAAATTGAGTGTGCTCTTGGCTTCTGTTTGGGTCTGGTGGATGAGGTCCTGGCAGTAAAAAATGTTTGGGAGTTCAATGATTATGAAATCAGTGAAACTTTGCTTTGTTTTTCTCAAATAGTTTGGTGAAGTAGGGTGGAGTCAGTAGTGGAGTCAGTAGTATCTCAACACGTACTACAAATACTTCTGCCAGCTACCATGATACTCAATGGCAATGTACTGCTGAGGCATTCTTGTTTTCAATGACATGGGATAGAGTGGGTAGTGATCCCCACATGGCAGAAGGTTCCAGATCAAGAAAGCATCAAAATTCATTTCCAGGAAGGGGTTGTGACTGGAGCATCACTCAAGGTCTAGTGACAGGGAAAATATGAAATGCTTGTTTCCTTCTATCCTTCCAAATCATATCTAAACCTTTTGCCTTTCCCGGGACCTACCATAGTGCTCCATACATTGTGGGCATTAAATGTTTGCTGAATAAGTTAACAAAAAAAAAAACCGCAAAAAAATCTTGGTCAATATACATCCTCCATACAGTATAGAAATTACTTAATATATCATCACATCAAAGCATACAATCATCCTAAGCATTCTGGAGGAGGAACATATTGGATTGGAGAGCCATTAACATTCTGTCATTCTGAATGCAGAATTTTTGTGCATTAAGAGACAAAGGATATGAAGAGGAGATATTTGAGAAGACGTAACCTGATGCTGACTGAAGTATGTAGAACCAGTTATACAATATATACAATGACCACACAGTAAAGAGGGGAAGGAAAAGCAAAACTGAACTTGGTCTAACTGTAATAACAAAGTCAAGCCCTGAAGGAGAAAAGAAAAAGAAACAGACCTCTTTCACTTCTTTGCAGAAGTGGGGGACGATGAGTGCAGAATGTTGCACATATTTACCGACTTAGTTGATATGCTGGTTAGTTTTGCTTAGTTGCTTTTTTTCTTTTTTTATCATATGTCATAAGGGATAACTTACTGAGGAAAGGTTGGGAGAAGAAGGGAGAGAGAGAGGAAGAGAAACGGAGAAAGAGAGAAGAGAAGATAGGAAAAGAGAGAGAGAGAGGGAGGGAGAGAGAGAGGGAAAGGGAAAGGTAACATAAAAAGAAGGTATCTATAATTTTTTTTAATTCTATGATTCTTTGATTTCATGCCCCCAACCTGCCAAGTAAAGTGTCAGGAGGGCCCTGCTTTCCTGAAGGAGCATGAACAGTAGCAGCCTGACTACCTGGATATTTGGGCTCAGTTGTTTAGCCTCTTGGAAACCAGCCTAGCTGGCTGTAGGGGAAGGTAACTCTAACTTATTTTTTCTTTCTCATTGCTGAATACTTATCTAATAACCCTTCCTTCCCCAGAGGCGCCATTCCTCATTGTTCATTCTGACCACATGGTTTTTGATTAGAAACTCATCCAGGTTGAGACATTCATGCCACACAAGTTCTCTGACACCCCAGCTGAACCCAGCAGCAAAAAGTGCCTGAACTAAAAGCTATCAGTACCCCAAAAGAAGAAGGTCATCGTCTTAATGAGGAAGTAAGAACACACTGTTTAGGACAACTGCTGGGATGCATGTCAACAAACTTCACATTTCCCAGAGGCATGTACTTTAAGTCCATAGTTAATATGCCATCCTGTGACAGCTTGAACTTTCACAGCAAGCAGCTGATTGGATCTTCTGGTGCACAGACCCTTCCATATCAAAACCTTTTAAAGAATCAAGGTTTGTCTTGACTACATAATTTGAGAATGGTTTTTCAGCAGGAACATTTCCCTGTCAAGGGCAAAAAGCTATCCACACTCTAGCTATATCTTCTCCCTTTCCTTATCTGCAGCTTCTCTGAAATAATAGTGGGTCTGGATAGACAGAAGGTTAATGGTAGAGGAAGGGGTTTTAAGTAACTTTTCTCCTCTCCTAGCTTAAAAATCTCTATCCCTACACAAAATATAAGTTTCTTTCTCCCTTAGCAAGTTTCCAAAAATCACTTCATTTGTAAAAATGTATTTTATCGATGGTTGTATGGACCCCCTCACACACACACCCCTCATTCGCTATCGTTGGCCCAACAGGGAAGACAAAACCAGCACGGAGACAAGGAAAGGCAGCTTTTTCCTGGAAGGTTGCCCTGAGGATTTTTTCAATGGGAAATAGAGTAAATTTTTAGCCAAGAGGAGAAATTAGAGATTGGCTCCAACTCTGAGTAGAGCAGACCTGTCTAGGGTTTATAGCCAAAAGACTTCCAAAATGGTCATCTCCAGAACTTCAGGTATGAGAGACCAAAGTAGAGAATTATGTCACTTGCAGGAAAAGAGTCAGTTATCACTAGATAAGAAGTTATCGGGAACCAGAAGCAGGAAATTATCCACTATCTAGAAATACAGGTCAGTGATGAGATAGTATCAGGATCCAAAGGATAAGACCAGGAAAATACAGTGTTAAGGCAGGCATGAATCCAAGAAAACATGGATCCAAATGATTGTGAGATCAAACAAGAGTAATATTTTCTAATTTAATTCATTCAATGCAATAACTATGCCATGGTTATAGGATAACAGGTTCTTTTGAACCCTAACATTTGAGGCTAAGCCCACTTTCCTCAACTTTCTTTCTAAGCAACCTTTAGTCTATAGATAACTTCTGACCTCCATTAGCATTTCCAGGAAGAAACTTTGTCTCAAAGCACAAAAATAGAGAAAAGTTAGCAGGTAGGACTCGGGCTACATGAGGTAGCATGCTTGCAGTAGTCTTGGGTTCTTGAGTGTCTGTTAGTTTCTGTCTGTGAGTACCATTGGTTCACCAACCAAATGGATAAACTCCTAAGACAATGGCTAGTATGTGTGTTCTCCCTCAGGCTGTCTTGGATGCCCAGAGCTGACTATACCTTTATAGGGTCTAGGTAGTCAGCACCCTTTCATTAGGGTCTATGATAAGACTCTGCCTTCAGGCTTTGAATTCTCTGACACTACTCAAGACATTAAAGCAAACCTGATGGATGTGAGAAGCCTGAGACCTATACCCAAAAAAGCAGGTTTTTTAAAAATATAAAAACACATAAACGTGGAAAGGATTCAAAACCTCAGAGCAACTCAAAAAAAAAAAAAAAAAGGAGTCAACCAGTCCTGGGACTATGAAGTAGTGAAAACCAGTTTGATTAGTACTGTCCTAGCCCCTAGGGATACATATATGCCAAGGCTAATAAACTCAGATCATAGGCATTTAAACACCCATGCAGCTTCTTACTGGATGACAT
The DNA here is from genome assembly GCF_028372415.1 of Notamacropus eugenii. Lineage (NCBI taxonomy): Eukaryota > Metazoa > Chordata > Mammalia > Diprotodontia > Macropodidae > Notamacropus > Notamacropus eugenii. Next base: position 499,310,615 of record NC_092872.1, on the reverse strand, counting down.
AGTAAGAATTAAGTTCCCTATGTCTCTGCTCCTCATTGCTAGACAATTAAGAAAATTATCAGACAATATTATTAGACAATTAAGAATTATTTGTCTCCTGACTACACTATCTTCCCCTATGCCAGACTGGTTTTTCTTCTATTAAGCCAACCAGCTCTTTGTCTAAACACTCTAAGTTTGAACCCTGAGGAGCTCTAGGCCTTTGACCAGAGTGTGAAAATTGTTTCATGGTTCTTGACAGACAATTGTTAATTTAATCACAGAAATTGTGAATACCAAATGTAATATGGACTTCCACTCCCTTAAATGATCCTTGTAATGTCAGAATTTCAATAATGTCCTTATATTACAACTCTTAAGATATTTACTCTTGATTAGGTTGAGTTGAACCACACATTAGGTCCCCCCACCCAGAGACATTGCCTTGAGGGGAGGCCAGCTCAAGCTGGATCTCAGCTTCTACTGTCCTTTTCCCTAACAATGGGATTCATGGCATGAAAGCAAAAGCAGCCAGAATGAAGTGGTTTTCCTTGTCTGGATTACTAAGGGCCACTGGGATCTCTTGACTAGACCTTGCTACCTCACCTGTCTCTCCCCCCTCTTCTCCTAAAACTATAACAACTTTTTCATGTGTTTCTTTGGTTAGGGAATCCACCGTACATCCCCCAATGTGGCAGGTTTGCTACTTTGTTATCTCAATTAAAGATGCTTTTGAGGGAGGAGCCAAGATGGCAGAGTAGAAAGATACACAGATGCTTAGCTCTTACCCCACAGCCCATAAAATACCTGCAAAGAAGAACTCTCAACACATTCTAGAGCAGCAGAAGCCACAGAACAATGGAGTGGAGGAGGTTTCTGTTCCAGAGAGACCTGAAAAACCTAAGGGAAAGGTCTGTTGCACACCAGATGGGGAGCAGAGCCCAGCCCTGCCTTGGCCACGTGGCACTGAGAGGAGCAGATCCAAGCAGGCTTCAGGGACGGAATCTCCAGCAGCAGCGCAGATCCCTCAACCCACAGGTGCCAAAGGTCAGTGAGAGGGTCTTTTTGGCTGGCTAAGAGGGGAGCGGGGTGTCCCCATAACTCAGGTCCCCTCAGGAGGCAGCAGCAGAGGCAGCAGCTGACAAGGGCTCCCAAAGCAGGCAGTAGCCCTCATCCATTGTTGAAGGTCTCCTCATAAACCCCCTGAGGGAACTGAGTCCTGTGTAGCAGCCCTGCCCCCACCTGAGCAGCTGAACTTAATCTCACACTGAATAGCAGCCCTGACCCCGACAAAAACCCCTAAGGCTTGGGAGCAGCATATTTGAATTTCAGCCCCCAAGTGCTGGCTTGGCGGAACTGGAGGTCAGGAGGTTGTGGAGAAGAAACTCAGAAGTCAAGTAACTGGCTGGGAAAATGCCCAAAAAAGGGAAAAAATAAGACTATAGAAGGTTACTTCCTTGGGGAACAGGTGTCTCCCCCCATCCTTTCAGATAAGGAAGAACAAGGCATACTGTCAGAGGAAGTCAAGGCCTCTGCCTTCAAAGGGAACTTAAACTGGATTCAGGCAATAGAAGACCTTAAAAAAGCAAGTTAGCAGCTTACTAAAGGAGAACCGAAAAAATGCTGAGGAAAATAACAGCTTTAAAAAGAGGCTAACTCAATTGGAAAAAGAGGTCCAAAAAGCCAACGAGGAGAAGGAGGTTTTAAAAAGCAGAATTAGCCAAATAGAGGAGAAGTTTCAAAAGCTCACTGAACAAAATAATTCATTGAAAGAGAGAATTGAGTTCAGCAAAATGAATGACTATGAGTTAAACCAAGAAGTTAGTAAACAAAACCAAAAATTTGAAAAAATAGAAGATAATGTGAAACAACTCATTGGAAAAATAACTGACCTGGAAAATAAAGCCAGGAAAAATAATTTAAAAATTATTGGACTACCTGAAAACCATGATGAAAAAAAGAGCCTAGACATTATCTTCCATGAAATTATCAAGGAAAACTGCCCTGATGTTATAGAATCAGAGGACAAAATGGATATTGAAAGAATTCATTGATCACCTCCTGAAAGAAACCCGAACAGAGAAACTCCTAGAAATATTGTGGCCAAATTTCAAAGTTTCCAGATCAAGGAGAAAATACTGCAAGCAGCTAGAAAGAAATAATTTGAGTACTGTGGAAATACAATCAGGATTACACAAGATCTGGCAGCTTCAACGTTAAGGGATCGAAGGGCTTGGAGTGGGATATTTCAGAAGTCAAAGGAACTGAGATTGAAGCCAAAAATCACCTACCCAGCAAATCTGAATATAATACTTCAAGGGAAAAAATGGTCATTCAGTGATATAGTCGAATTTCAAGATTTCATATTGAGGAAAAGAACAGATCTGTATTTAAAAATTTGATTTCCCAAGACAAGAATCAAGAGAAGCATGAAAAGGTAAACAGAAAAGAAAAATCATAAAAGATTCTCTAAAGCTGAACTCTTTGCATTACTACATGGAAAGAAAATATTTTTATCTCTTGAATCTTTTCTCAGTATTTGGGTAGTTGGAGAGATTGTACATACACTCACACACACATACACATAGATAGAGAGTAGAGGGTGTGTTATATCAGAAGATGATATCCACACACACACACACACACACACACACACACACACACACAAAATAACAATAAAATAAAATAAAAATTAAGGGGTAAAGGAGGAAAATTCCGGGAAGAGAAAGAGAGTAATGGAATGGGGCAAGCTGAAACTCATAAAAGAGATAAGAAAAATCTTATTCAATGGAGGAGATAAGGGAGAAGGGGAGAAGGGGGAAAATAAAGCTACTCTCCCCACATGTGGCTGAAGGAGGGAATAACATGCTCACTAAATTTGATATGAAAATTTATATATACCACAGGAAAGTAGGAGAGGAAGCGACAAGTGGAGTGAGGGGAATGTTAGAAGGAAGGGCAAATGGGAGAAGGGAGTCACTAGAAAATAAACACCTTTGAGAAGGGACAAGGTCAATTGTAGGGGGGAAAAATAAGGAGGGATAGGGTAGGGCAGAGGGCAATATAATTAGTATTACACAACATGATTACTATGGAAGTCTTTTGCAAAGCAACACATATTTAGTCTGTATTGAATTGCTTGTCTTCTCAGTAGGGCTGGGGAAGGAGAGAAGTTGGAATTCAAAGTATTAGAAACAAATGTTGAGAATTTTTATTGCATATAATCGGGAAATAAGAACTACAGGGATAGGGGTATGGAAAATTATCTTGCCTTGCAAGAAAAGAGAGAAGATGGGGATAGGAGAGGGACGGGGTGTGATGGAAGAGAGAGTGCATTGAGGGAAGGAGTAATCAGAATGCAAAGTATTAGGAAGCAGGGAGAGGGGAGTGATGGGGAGAAAAATTGGACATGTTACAAAGTGAGGTAAAAGCAATTAGTATTAAAACAATAGACTGAATTAATTACTGAGAATAAATCAATGACATCTTTAGTTTGGAGAAAAGAATTTCAGTTTAAATTTCCTAGAGGAAGGTAACCTCAGGTAAAATTTGGCATTGATGGAAAAGTCAAGGTTGTAATGGTAAATTTGATTTTATGATTTCCATTTAATCAGGAACTAGAATATATATAGAAAGGCATGTAAGCCACTTAAGATTTACCTCAAAAGATGTTCCTTAGCAAAAGTGAAACTATAATCATATTTGAAACCTGGTTATTGGAACTTGCTATTTTTAGATGCTATGGGATATTAAGTGACTGTTCTTCTGAGTCTAACTCCAGGTATAGGTAGCAAGAAAGGCGATCTGAGCCTCCAACACATGATGCCAGTAAGCTGATGAGATGCTGGTATGACCTGCATAGGTGATCTCAAGGGAAGGGTGGGAGAGTGGCTGTTCAGCATGGGCTGAGGTGGGATTCTCCTGACTCAATTTCCCCACTGACACCTGGCAGACTTTAAGCCTGACTGAATGCAAGTGAATAATCTAATCCTGCCTGGAATTGACATGAAGTTGGGGAGTTATTGTATCCCTGTGATGTCCTTACTATTGGTGGCAATTTCCTATAGTCAAAAGGTTTGTAAGCTTGATACCAGATCTATTCAACTATAGATTATGGGTAGGGGAACATCCTAGGTTGTCTAAAATTAAGCTATTAGGCATAGACCAACAACATTGTTAGGGTCCTTTAATTCTTAGTAATACTGTGGAGACAATTAGGTCAAGGGCTTGTGAAGTTAGCAACATAAATATTATCTGTGTCTCGGTTAATGTTCAAAAAAAAAATTTCTTTTGTGGTCCATATTGTAAATGCTTTAAAAAGAAGTATCACCTGACCAAAAGTTGGAATTGCTTTATCTGTTATAAACTGTGTTAAAAATAAATAATTTTTTAAAAAAGATGCTTTATTTCTCAACTCATGGCTTTGATTTATTTCAGAATCTGACCTTTCATGTTCAGAAGTCACCCCACTATATGCTTCTCTCCACTGATGGCAAAGGGGCCTCACACGGAAACTGTTCCTTGTTGTCAACTGTTCTCTTCCTTCCTTTGTGAGTACTAATGAGGTTTTGTTCATAGTTACCCCATGTGGTTCTTTTACTTTTCATTTGAACTCTCCTGTACTACAGTGACTTCAGTCTCTGCCTACAGAAAAGTGAAGGATTAAATTACCTAGAAGCAAAAGGGAAGAAAACCCCACTCTCCATTTGTTGTCCCTTCCACTCCTTTACCATTTTTATTTTTTATAGGTTCTTTAAGTCAGACCTAAATCTTTCCTATTTTCATTTACTAAGTTTATGGAGGAGTCTTAGACATCTTGTCTTGTCCAGAGGCTGCTGCGAACCCACTATTCAATGCTTCTCTGTGCCGTACAGGAGACTTTAGCTTAACATTCACCAGTCTCTCTGAAGTTGAAATCTGATAGTATTATCCCCACTGTGCTGATTCACATCACCTCCCCTCTACGTGGAGAAAATGAAATACCAAATGAGATTTCCATGAACCCCTCTAGGACCAATGGAGATGGTAAACTGGAGAAAGTTAAGATGGTTACATTGCATTCATTTATTTAATGCAGAATGCTAATCATTCTTAAGGTTAGGTTAAAAAATAAAATGCCTTTGCTGACTTTTCAGACCTGCTCCATTAAGCAGCTGGCATTGCCTTAATTAGATTCATAAGAACTTACTGTAATTACAAAGGCTTCTGAATAGGGAGAAGAAGCATTCCTCTGCTAATTTAGTCCAATACTTCTTTCAAATTTCTAGGAGATTAGAAATGAAAGAAACATTTCCCATCATTAGCGCTAGTGTTTTTCTCTTTATTTTAAATTGAAATAGAAAGTTGTTAAACACTGGTCAATAGGTTCATTCACCTCTCCCCTCCTTCTTCAGTATATTCATCTAGCTCTTTGGGGCCTGTCATTTAAAATATAAATTCAATCCCCAAGGCAGGAGAGGAATGCTTCAGACCAAGCTGTACCTCCTGACCTGCATAAAATCCATAGCCTTATTTCTCCTTCCCTTCACTGCATCTCTACCCCTGGGTCAGGGAGACAAGTAGAAGGCTGTCCCAACTGCTCTAGCTGAGGAGAACAAACAGAAAAATTCAGTTCTTGGGAATAAAAACAAAAAGTAGCCAGGGGAGAAGATAGCATTGGAGAAAATAGTGAAATAGAGAAGGATCAAGAAAAATGACTGCAACTTCAGAAGAATCAGGAGATGGGGCCAGGGCAAACAGGACTGCAAAACTCAGAGCAGCTGTTGACATTCTTGTCTCCTTGGTGGACTGGCCCCCAACAATATGGTGACCATGCAGATTCTTTTGTGAGCTCTTTGTGAAAGCAAAGCCTTCCCTTCCCAGGAGAATGTAAGCTCCCTGAACAGAGGGATTATTATATTTGTATCTCGTATTTGTATGTATCCACTATGCATAGTGGATGTGTAGTAAATGCTCTTGGAATTTTTTTTCTTTGCTAACTAACTTCAATTATAGGAAAATGAGAGAAGCAACATGGTAAGATGGAAACTATGCCAGATTTAGAGGTAAAGGAACTGGGTTTGGAATTCTGATTCTCCCACTTAGTAACTACATGACTTGTATCTAAAGTACTTTCCAGCTCAAAATCTGTGATATGGTCTCAGACTGACAGAATATGAAAGTTAAGATAGAATATGAGGTACCTTTAGATCTTGTGTCTTGCTTGATCCCTTCTAAGCCTTAAATTATATGATTGTACCTGAAGTCACAGGGTCACAGATTTGGAGTTGGTAAGAACATGATTAGTTATCTAGTCTAGTCTCCTCATTTTAAAGATGAAGAAATTTAGATCTGGAGATATTAAGTGACTTGCACAATATCACCCAGGTAGTGTTAGAGCAAGGTGCAGCTAGGTGATACCGTAGTGCACAGAGCACCAGAACTGGAGTCAGGATGACTCATCTTTCTGAGTTCAAATCTGATCTCAGATTCTTTGTAAATGTGTAACCCTGGGCAAGTCACTTCACTGTTTGCCTCAGTTTCCTCATCTATAAAATGAGCTGGAGAAGGAAATAGAAACCACTCTAGTATCTTTGCCAAGAAAACTCCAAATGGGGTCGTGAAGAGTCAGACCCTACTGAAATGACTGAACTACAACAAATGTTAGAGCTAGAATCTGAATTCTTGTCTTACTCTTCAGAGATTCTATAACTGCTTAACTTGTCCATGATAGATTGATCTATTCTTTCTGAAATAATCTGGCCTCTTCCTAATCTTCCAGTCTTCTTGTACCCTAGTCCTCTTCACGTACTCTGTGATCCAATAATACCAGCCCTTCTATTCTTCACACATGACAGTCTATCTCTTGACTCTGAATATTTTCACTGGCTATCCCCCCTACCTGGGATGCATTCCCTCCTTATTTCTGCCTCGTGTCTTCCCTGCCTTCCTTCAAGTCTCAGTTAAAGTCTAACCTGCCAAAAGTATTTCCTAGTCCTTAATCTGAGTGCCTTCCTTCTGAGACTACTACCCCAAATTTATACTGTACAACAGATAGGTCAAACACATCTCCAGCTCCTAAGTGCACATAGCACAGTGCGTGACTCATAGTAGGCACTTAATAGGGGTTGACTGATTGAATATCACCAAAGTCCAGAAAGTCCGCATACCACACCCCACAAATTATCCCTGTCAATGTCATTATCCTACAAATGAATTAAAAGATTCTCCTTATGGTCTATTCTTGTTTTTCGGTTTTTTGGGGTTTTTTGTCTATTTGCTTTTGTTGAGTCCTATGAGGACAGGAATCGGCTGCTCAATGAATCCTCCTTCTTTAAAAGGAAAAAAAGTAAGGCACAAAATCCAACTAAGACATCTGGCACAAGCCTAGAAGAAAACCATCTGAAGGGATATAGATGTATAAACACAGTGAGTACAAGGGGAGAGGTACAGGAGACTATACAAGTTGTAGATTTAGAGGGAGGATACCTTGGTTGGATTCCTGCCTTTGACACTCCCAGGCTGTATGACTATGGACAAGGTACTTAAATTTTTCCATAGCCTCACTTTTCTATAAAGTAAGGAAAATAAAACATGTGCTACCAACCTCCCATTATTATAAGGAAATGGGTAGACACCCAAGATGGGTGAACAGCTCTGTGTGACTCCAAGAAGCAACAGCCACCCCTGACAACAGTTCTCAGAAGACAGGCTAAACCAGGTTGAAGGCAGCCAGCAGGGTTTAAACCCACATGTGAGTTAGGGGGATGCCTACCCCAAGCATGTGAAGACTTCCCCCAGAGGAATAGGCAGATGAGAACGAATTGTTCCAATGGCCATGAAGGCAGCTGAAGCAGGCTCTCTGGAGCTTGCCTCCCGGGCTGTCACCAGTCATCCTGACTTTTGTCTGGTCACTAGACTTTGATGGCTTTGAAAGAGAGAGTGAGGCTGATGATTTGGGCAATGACATCTCACTTAAATCCAACTCACTCACAAATCAAAGCATCTGATATCTTTGGTCTTCGTGAACAAAGAATGACCAGCAGCAATTATAGGGAAAACCATTTTGAAAACCTTCAAAAACTACATCATTGTTAATTAGCGTGGTTATCATTACAATAAAATTTTAATATATTAAGGACTACTCAACCCCAAAATGAGTAGAGGGGGCAACAACAGCAGAAAAATTAAAATGTAGAACCCGTGTAGTCTTCACTCAGCCCCACCTATGATGGCTGTAGTAATTCATATTTACATGGCACTTTACAAAGTGTGATAATGCAAAGACTGAAGTGAATTTACTATTCTGTGATTATGGCAGGGGGAGGGGCGGGGGGGGAATAAAAGTTTCCCTCAGTAATTGAACTGTGTCGACAAATGAAAATGGGAAAGTTTAATTAGTACTTAAGGGAACAACTTCTTTTCCAGATTTCTTTTTTAGTGCCTATTTACTTGAATTACTTTTTCCATACTTCAAGGACCTAGAGTGTTGTGGATGTGTGTACTTCCTTCAGCAACACTCTAGGATTTAGTAGACTATCTTGGAGAGTCCAAGAGTCCTCAGTCCAAAGGGTCATCACCTTTGGGCAAGTCTAGAGGTAACCTTCTCCTCCTTAACTAGACAAGTCCTCTGACAAGAGACATACAATGCCCATCACTAAATACATACTTAAAGCCTTTCTAGATTGGTAGAATGTATTAGACCTTGAGCTCCACTGCCCTTGATCTGTAGAGTTCAGAAATCAGAGGGGGCTTTAGTGGAAGGTCCATTGACATATAGAATTCCTTTTCATAGATTCCTTTTAAACCATTTTTTCTATATTCATTACAATATATTTGAAAAATTTCTTTATTTCCTTATGCATGTTTCCTTCACCTAATTTGAATTCCTAGATGTGCACTGTCATTAGTATATTAGTATTACATAGTATATATTACATAGTGCAGCGCACTATAATGAATAAAAGGTCAGCCTTGGAACCAAGAAGGCCTGGATTCAAGTCCTACCTCTGATACATATAGACAGTGTGGCCCTGGGTAAGTCATTTAATATCTCAATGATACAGGAAGAACTAAAGCTATAAGTTGGGGGGGAAGGGAGCTCCAATCTGCATTGACTTGAAGAAGCCATCTCACTTGAGCATTCCCTAGAGTGACTAATACAAATCATAGAACCAGTCCCCATCCCTATCTCTATCCTTATATGTATACATTAATCACAAATACACAAGACCAGGGTTCTGGCCCCAACCTAGCTAATCAGTCAATGCCATTTGTTAAGTACCTATGTGCCAGACACTCTGATAAGTGGTCGAGCTATAAAGGCAAAAAACAAAGGACAAAAATAAACAAAAACCATTGACCCTTACCATAAGGAGCTTACAGTCCAAGGTATATATAGGATAAATTGGAGATAATCTCAGAGGAAGGGCATCAAAATTAAGAAGGACTAGGAAAGATTTCTTACAGAAGGTGGGATTTTAACTGAAACTTGAAGGAAGCCAGGAGCCAGAGATGAGACAGGAAAGTTCCAGGAATGAGGGACAGCCAGTGAAAATGCAAGGAGGCTGGTATCATTCACAAAGTACATAAGAGCAATAGGATGATTGGATAAGGAGGGGGAGCAGGGTGGGGAGGAGGGGTGAGCGTTGTGATATAGAGTGAGATGTCAAGAATGATACCTAGGCTGGAGGCTGTGAGCCTGGGTGACTGAAAGGATAATACCCTTGACAGTAGGAAGGGAAGTTAGGAAACAAGGTGGATTTGGAGGAAAAAATAATGAATTCAGTATTAGACATATTGAATTTAAAACATTTATGGGCTGTATCCTGGCTCCTCTCCCCACTCCTTCTGAGGCAGCTTCAGCTCAGCCCAATATGAGCATCATGGACTTCAACATGAGGAAGCTGGCAACCCACTCAGGCACCTTTTTCAGCCACGCAGTGCAATTCCCAGAAGAAAAGCTTGATCAGGCAGAGAAAACTAAATTGTATGTTCATTTAGAGAACCTTCTTAGCAAAGCTGAATGCATCAAACAATGGACAGAAAAAAATGAGGCAAACAGAGGTGTTATTGAAGCCAAATCCTGATACTAGCAGAGAAGAGTTTGTTTATGAGAAGTAGGGTAGAAAAGCTCCAACTCATAGAAATGACCAAGAACTCTTGGAGAGATACATGATTGATGCAGGAATTTCTTTCAGTAATGCCCTCATCAAATGTGGAGAAACATAAAAACAGATTGGAACAGCAGACAGAGAACTAATTCAAACATCTGCAATAAATTTTCTTACTCCTTTAAGAAACTTCATAGAAGGAGAAACTACTACAAATAAGAAGTTTGATTTGGATGTAGCAAAGACCAGCCTGAAAAAGGCAAAAATTGCAGAGACTAGAGCATTATCCGAACAGGAATTAAGAATAACTCAGAGTGAATTTGACTGTCAAGTGGAGATTACCAGATTCCCTCTGGAAGGGATCAACAGTACACATGCACACTACCTTCACTGCCTGCATGACTTTGTGGAAGCCCAAATGACTTACTACACTCAGTGCTACCAGTACATGCCAGACCTGCAGAAACAACTTGGGAGTTTTCCATCTGCCTTCCTAATAACAATCAGACTTCCCCAACTTCCGTGTCAAATACCTCCACTTCCTCATCACCCTCAGTTACCACCCCTCTGTTGCCTTCAGCAAGTAATACAGCTGTTTCTCCTGCCCTCAGTGACTTGAAGGACTCCCCTGAAAGTAGAAAAACCAGGATTCTCTATGATTATGATCTTCCACACAGTAGTGAATTATCACTTCTCGAAGATGAGTTGATCACAGTATACAGTATCATTGGGAGGGATTCAGACTGGCTGGTGGGTGAAAGGGGAAATCTAAAGGGAAAAGTATCAATTACTTACTTAGAACTGCTCAACTAAGTGGGGGAAGGCACCTCCATACAGACTACCAGTTATGACACCATATTTATATATGACTAACTATGTAAAGCAGGTTTAAGTGTTTTCCACATTAATGTCTTAAGAGATTCAGCCATCAGAACCAGATTTTTCTGCCAATAATGTTGCATGGTAAATGTTTCATTACTTCAGATTTGGCGTTAAGAACTTTTTACTTCACACCAGGGATGTTTTCTTAGAGGATTCTCTGTTTCTACTGAAGTTTTCATTAATAAACAGGCTTTGAGTAAACTAGATCAAAAGTAGGAGATGTTTTCTACTGGATTTTTCACTAATGGCAAGCTTCTTTCTTTATGTAAAATAAATTTATTGTGAATTGACTACAAAAATGTAAATAGTCAGTTGGAGATGAAAGACTTAAGGTCAAGAAGAAGGTTAGGGCTGGATCAGTAGAATTGAGATGGTAGAGGGAGGACCTGGAAGTGGCAATGGAAAGCAAGGAATGTTCTTTCAAGGAGTATACTACCTCAACACTTGTTTGTTCCTCTGAAAATTACTTCTACTGATCACCAGAACACTCTCCTTTCTTCCTCATTGAGTCCAATGCTTGTCTCACGGTCTTTTTTTTTTTTTCCCCCAATTCCTGCCTTCATACTAATGACATTCCCTAAAACACCCTAACCTCCCAGTTCCTCATTTTAGTTCCCAAAGTAAGTGATACCACCTGTTGAAGGGTGCTGGACCAATCCAGGAAGGGGGCAGTAGCAGCCTCAGGTGCAATTAGGGGACAATAAATTTGTATTGGGGGTGGTAGAAGCATAAGGAAAGAAGAAAGTAAGGTTCTCAGCCAAGAGAGCAAATTCTAGCTCAGTCTTGTCCTAAAGGATAACACCAATGAAGTTGTTAAATCCTTTGCTAAATTTGGCAGATTGTCTTCAGCATTCTTCTGATCAAATGACCCTGCCATAAAAGGAAATTAGGTTAGTTCTATACAACCTGTTCTCAGTGAAGTTATTCTAACTATCACTGATCACCCTTTTCAATGTGCAAAAATCACCCTATTAATAATGGTCTAGAATTTTGAACAATTAAAGCCAAAAAATGATCATCATTTAGTCAAATCAAAGACAAATCTTTAATGTAAGGCCTCAGTAATCTACCCTTGGCCTTATGTTGTTAAATAATTTTATGGATGAGGTCATATACAGTACACTTGCCAAATTCTCAGATTAAAAAAAAATAAGCAGGGATAGATAACTAGCACATTATATGACAGAGCCAAGTTCTGAAAATATCTATCTGTCCAATCTAACAAGATGAAAGGAAAAAATATAAAGTTCCCACACTTGGGTTTAAAAAAATCAGCTTAACACAAATACAGGTTGAAGAAGATATAGTTAGATCGCAGATCCTATGAAAATGTTCAAGCTCAAGAAAAGCTGACTATATTATATGGCAACCAAGCCCTCTCCCTCCAAAAAAACCTGATGGGATCATTCTGAGGCTGTATTTAAAGAGGCATTATGTCAAGAAAGAGGAAAGTGATAGAGTCTTTCTATGCTCCACCCTAACCCAGTCACATCTTGAGTACTGCGTTCATTCCTGGGTACACATCTTAGGAAAGGTCAGACAAGATGAAACAGATCCAAAAGAGGGTAGATAGGATGGTGAAAAAACTAGAGAATACATCACACAAGGAACAGTTCAAGGAAATAGAGGTGCTTTTCCTAGAGAAGAAAAAGCTTAAAGAAGATTGAAATGACAGCACAGAGCTATCTTAACTATCTAAGGGACTCACAAGGAAGGTAGAACTAGCTAGATTTCTTCATACAGAATCAGGAGCAATAGGTAAGGATTGCAGAGTCTTCACTTTCAGTTCAATATAAGACCAACCTTCTTGCCAATTGATGGAATGAATGGACCGCCTGAAGAATGAATAGGTTTCCCCCATAACTAGGTTTTTCAAGTAGGAACTCAATGATACCTTGTTGAGAATATTATTGGAGGAATTCTTGGTCAGACTCAGACTACACTAGATACCTTATGAAGTCTCTTCTGTTACCACATAATGGTCATAACGATGATAATATATCCATATCATATCTTTAATACTATAAAGTGATTTCCTCCCAACAATCCACTGAGATACATACTGTACATATTATTATCCCCATTTTAGAGATGAGTAAATTTGAGGTTTAGAAATTATGTGAGTTACTCATGGTAACATACTTAAGAAGGATTGGAGCCAATATCTTGAAGGTTGCTTCCAGCTCTTCAAGTATTCCAGATTTATTTTTAAAATCCTTACCATTCAAACTTTTTATTCACTCAAAATGATCTTCTCAATCAGCACAGTAAAATAGATAGAAAGATGTATTTGGAATCTGAAAGACCTGAATGCAAATCCCATCTCAGATACTTACCACTCATGTGACCCTGGGCAAGTCACTTGATCTCTCTTGGCCATAGTTTCATCATCTATAAAAGAAGGGGTTGAATTTGATGACCTCTGAGGTACCTTGCAGCTCTAACCCTATACACCTACAACAGAGTATAATGTCTACAGTCTGAAATGGGTAGAAATGTTAGATTAAAGCAGGGTGTGTATGGCACAGGAGAGAGAATAAAGGAGAAGTCACAGATTTTTTTAAAAATCTGACAGCAAAAGGGCACAGGATGCATTGATAATAAATACATCAGAAAGCATTCATCTGTGGTTTCTGTACATAGAAGGAGGAGAAATTTCCTCCTTAAAATATGTTCTCCTTAAAATAAATTTGCAGAGATTTTCCTTGTGGACTCTAATTGGAACCTGGGAAACTATTTAATTGCTGTTACTCAGTTTCCCTACAAATAATGATACTTATCATTAAATGAAGCTCAGAGGGTGTTGGGAAGATTAATAAACTAACCTTAGAAAAGTACTTTAGAACTATCTGATATTATCATTATTAAATCTACAGAGTATGAAATGTGACAGAGAAAATAGCAGTAATCATTCCTACTCTTTGTCAAATGCCTGTCACCCCGAATCACCGAGCAAACAGTCTCAAGCCCACGCTGCAGATGGAAGGAAATAGGACACTTTGATCTATGAAGACCGCAAAGAACTACAAATTATTATCTGTCAGTAATGATGCTGGAAACTGGCAGGTTTAAGTATTTAACTGTAAAAGCTGGTGCTTAAAATGAACTGAATTCAGTTGTTAGTAATAGATCTTGATCTGTGATTAATAGCATGCAAAGTCCCTTTAGAAATCAAATATCTTACTGCCTTCAATCTCTCCATCGTATACTCCACCTGGAGCATGAATAGTCAGACCTTGCTGATTCAGACTATCAGAGAAGAACAGTTTGATGGAGTGGAGACACTGGTTTGATGAAAAGACAGGACATGCTTTTATGCTTAATCTGTATTATTAACATTTTGCCCATAACTTTTTTAAGTCTAGATAATCAACAAAAATAATAAATCAAACCCTAATTTGCAGCACTTACTGATTTCCAAAGTGTAAATATTCATCCTGAAAGTTTAACTATCAGCTCTTGATAGCTGGTTCACACTGGCTTCAGCACACCCATGTGTAGAGTCTGAGTTGGATAGTCAGTAAAGGAATCCTGCCTTTGGTGCTTATTATCTCTTTGACCTTGGGTGAGTCACAACCTCCCAAGGTCTGTTTCCTTACCTCTAAGGAAAACAGGAAGTTGTGTCTCTAAGGTCTCTTCCAGTTCTAAATCAATGCTCCTATGAATGAATAAGTTTTAAGAAAAAAACATATTGTAAGGAGTGAAAGTTTCAGTACTTTCACCATAATTCAATATAAAAGCTTTGTCAAACAGGTCCCTATAAGACAGAGACCCCTACGGGTCCATGAGGGTTCAAGGGTCCACGAACTTGGGATATGTGTGTATGTCTGTATAAATATATGTATTTCAATATAATTGGTGTCTTTGGTAATTTAATATATTTGATTTTCTACATTTAAAAACATTATTCTGAGAAGGGGTACACAGTTTTCCTCAGACTGCCAAAGTGGTCTATGCCACCAAAAAGTTAAGAGCTCCTACTATAAGTCCTGCTTTAATGAGTACATAACAATGATCTATAATTAACAAATCTTTAATTAATTAATTAATTAATTGAATGTTACGTTTCCTTTAATGAGTAATTCTGCTGTGTTTGAAGCTATGTTTGATTCTGCAACTTAAGCATGCCTTCTTGGCCTTGCTTATGCTATACATTTAGCAATTCCATCTTTCACAGAAAAAAGGCAAACCAAAAATCAAATCAAAATGATCACAAAAATTCCACATGAGTAAAGTCTGCATTAATAACAGAAAATAACAGAATGTCAGAGCTAGAAGGGACTCCAGAGGCCATCCAGTAGGTTACTCATTCTTGTTCTAGACTGCTCTAACTTTTGAGTTTTTGTTATTATCAAGCGCATGTAGCATAGGGGTGTTGTTGTATGGCTTGAAAGGAGGCAGAATAGATATTGCTAGCCCAGGGGTAGGAAACCTGCAGTCTGAAGGCCACATGTGACCCTCTAGGTCCTCAAACATGGCCCTTTGACTTTGATTGGGCTGCACTTGAGGACCTAGAGGGCCACATGTGATCTCGAGGCCAAGATTCCCCACCTCTGCTCTAGCCTCTTCTCCTTCCACCCTTCTCCAAGAGAGACTTTAATTCCTGCCAATAGAGAAAGTAGGAAGTTGGGGCCAAAGGCTGCCTCCCTCTGCTCTCCTCTGAGAGTGAGGGTACCAGACTAGAATTATATTTATTGATTCCCTTAAATATTATTTGTCATGGGGATGTGATTTTTAGGTTCAGGCTTACTTCTGGGCATTGTTTCATCACTGGGAGAAGCAAGAATCCAAGCTTTATATCCAAGGCTTAATCTCTACCTCACCAGATACCAGTTCCACAATAAATACATGTAACATTTAGTCAAAAAACCCCTATTTATCCAATTCAACAGCAAAAGAGAATTCATAGAAAGTACACAAAAGTGCACAAAGTACTAGACAATACAAAATAAAGGAGCTTTTCCATTGGGAGTGAGGAAACTCAGCTCAACCATGAGAGAGAGTCCTAAATCTCACCCAAAGAGAAGCTCCCTTCAGTCTCTCATGTGGCAAACTGGGGATAGGGGCATGATAGAAACTGCCAGCTACTCTCATGTTGGCTTCTTCCCAGAGTCTTTTCCTTCAGCATCCTGAAGTGGGCTTGGGGCATCTTTCATCCTCTCTCAAAGCCAGAATTACCTGAAGTCCAAACAGACTCAGTGACTCAAAAAGGTCTGAAGAGCTCTCTTCTTCTCTCTGTCTCTGTTTGTCTTTGTGTCTCTCTAGTCAACTCTTCCCTATCTATGATGTAGGTGCCAGATATTGATCTCTACCATAAAGGAGAGAGTCCCATCCCAATGGGCTTTGGGACTGGGGTAATATTATTCAGCCAAAATCAGTCTCTCTACAACTTCTACCCATGGCTCATAGTTGTGTGGTTCAGGATTCAAATGAAGTAAATTTAACTTCTCTTTAATGTGAGCTCTTCAAACACTGGAAGACAGCTATCATGCACTCATCATTATATTTTACTATAACCTGCAACAGATAGCAGCTTAATGACCCAAATCATCTGAGTCCTGTATTTAACATTTTTTTCTTTAACCTGATACTTTATAGCACCAAGTAAGCTAGAAGAGGTGAATTGGGAAGTTTTGTGGTTTAGGGAAATTAAGCTTGCAACCAGGAGAGTAAAGGGAGAAAAAGTGGTTCATTCCAAGGAAATAGATGGTGCCAATTTAATTTCTTGACCTGTCCTGCCAGGAAGAGAATTCAATTTCCCCTCACCCTTCTGGTCAGTTTCCCAAGTTGTGTAGCTTCTGACAATGCAGCATTATTCAGGAGGTATTAATGAAGTGCAAACCTTTGAAATGGGAAGGCTTGTCCCTATTTCTTTTCTATGTCACAAAGAGATAAGGGAAAAATGCATTCCAAGAGCCAATTCAGTTCATCCTGCATCCTTACTTCCATGCGAATTCAAGAATACTCATCCCTGGATCTGGCATACAATCCTTTGGTGACAATTGTAACACCAGACTACATATTGAATAATTTGTATTCCAACCATTCTCATATTTCTGACAGTTCTTTACCCCCTGCTGCCATCATCAAGCATGGCTATCATTTGTTAGTTAAAAAACCCAAGCTCTCTCAAGCTTCAGAAAACTCATTCGATGATGAAACATCTACTATTAATGTAGGTACAAAGAGTTGGAGCACTCTCAGAAAGGGCCCAGTTATCCCTGAGGAATTTAGGGATACAATCCCATCTGGAACTCTTCACCTGCTTCTCCTCAGACACATGTTTTCCTTTTTGAAGGTTCATAGCTGTTTCTGGCACTCATGATTAGTGCATGTTTCCTGCATGCAACTCTGTTTTCGGGGCCACAATTCAATCCATACCTCTAAAAATCAGGTGCCAGATATTCATACATCAACTCAAATGATGAAATTTTCAAAATGTGAGTTTTCTCACAAATCAAGTAGGATCCAGGGTAAATGAAAGCTGTGTCTTAAAGGAGATGGAAAGAATCTGTCCTGATTGTAGAATAGGGGTCAAAAGAAGAGTGACCTGAACCCCTGTTCATTTTGCCCAGAGTCTAGCTTTCTGGGGAAAGGATCCCACTCTAACTTAGCTCTTCCCTTTTACTGCAGCTTCTCTTGGGAGTGTGTTGAACCCTTTCTGAAATTAAATTAACCTATTTGAGCCCCTAGTGTACTATGGAAGAGTTTGAATCAATCAATAAATATTTATGAAATATTGACTATGTACAAGGCACTAAGAACTATGAAATCTGTCTGCTAAAGAAGCACGTGATATAACTAAGAGGATAATCAGGGAAAGAATTCTCAAACAATGAAGTAGTTGGCAAGTACCAGATTACTAGTATTATATGGCTATCCACAGTAACCAGGATGCAGCTGAATTAAGAGGAGGGAGAAAAAAGAGGCCAACACCATAAAAGAACACTCCTCCCACAGAAACTTCTCTTAAGAGAAACTCATTCACATCTTGTGCTTCACTCTCCATGGTGCTTGCCTGGACTTAAGCTCTATAGAATCATCCTTCCCTCCTGCCCTGACCCATCCCCTTGTTTTATATGTCCTTGACTTTATTCTTCATATGAAGGGTCTATGAATTTTTAAAATAGTTTCTGTGACTTAAAAAAGTTTGGAGTCTTCTTTTATGCCGTATTTGTAATTTTTTCTATTCCTTGGAATTTTGAAGGCACAACGTCAGAAGGCAGAACTAGAAAGAAAAAAGACAAGAAGCAAGAAGGAATTGGTACAACATGAGGAGAAGCAGATTTAGGCTTCGTGTAAGGAAAAACATCCTGAACTATATACAAAAGTAAAAGGGGGTGCCTCCAGAGGCAGGAGGCCTCCAAGCACTGGGCTAGATGAGAGTTGTATTCACAATCCTTATTCATGTACTAATTGGACCAAACAACAATACATTGAGGCTCTTTCCAATGTCAAGAATCTTTGATTCTATGATTCCCCCAGAAATGGTAAGGAACTCCTTTGATTCATGTCTTAGGACAAGAGTAAATACATTATCAGCCTTATGAGATAGGAAGAAATGCACAGGTCATTGGGGTGGAGATAGTGTAAGTAACAGTAGGGATCCCATAAGTTTTATTTAGGTGAACCAGAGAGAAACCATCAGCTATTCCCAGATTAATCCAGGAAGATTTTATGAAGGAAGTGGGACTCTAAGTGTTATCTAAATGATGAGAAAAAGATTATTTGGTGGGCAGTGAGGGACAGTGTAGCTGAGGTAGCACATACATTGGCAGTTAGGAGGTGCAGAGGACAGAGCACTGGGCTTGGAATCAGGAAGTCTCATCTTCCTTCACACTTCACCCTGAGTAAATCACTAAACCCTATCTAAATCACTAAACTCCTCATCTGTAAACTAAGCTGGAGAGGGAAATGGCAAACCACTCCAGTATCTTTGTCAAGAAAACTTCAAAATGGGGTCATGAAGAGTCAGACACAACTGAAAGTGGCTCAACATCATAGGAAATAACACAAACACATAGGAAATAATTCAAATTTCTCTAGTACTTCAAGGTTCATAAAGTATTTTCCTCATAGATGAAATGAATACTACAAAACTATTAGCTTCATTTTAGAGGTTAGGAAACTGAGGTTCAAAGAGGTTGTGTCTTAACAAAGGTAAGATAGTTTATATATGTCAGAAATGGGATTCAGGGTCTCCTGACACCAGATGTTATGCTTTTTTCACTATGTAACACTTCCTCTGATATCAGTCCAAGCAAACATCATTAGTAATGTGTATCAGTTGCCTCTCCATCCACACCTATCCCCTTCATAGATATATTATACATTTCAAGGAAGAATCATAATCTGTTGAAACTAAAACAGACTTTTTCCAAGCTCATCTAAGTCCAAATTTCTGTCTTCTCTTTTGACAGTTAAAGAAGCCAAGCCCTTCCCAAAGCCATGTAACTAATTAGTGACAGCAGTGACTAGAACCTACATCTTTTGATTTCCCAGACACTGAGGTGAATCACTCATCATCATATCTCCTCCACAGGAGTTTCTCCCGAGTTTATCTTGGGGAAAAGAAGATTTCCTCTGTAAATTAAGAATGTAAAACACATAGTGTGTCAAGATGTATTGGTGACTGCATTCTGTTTGGTCAAATCTGCTAGAGTTGCTATACATACTAAACATATGAGTTTGCCCAGATAAACATGGGCCCAAATCCATTTTACCAATTGCTTAGAAACACTTAATTCTGAGGCATATAAATAAAGATACAATTTTTGTTCGGATCATTTGCTCCATAGTGTGGGAGTTTCATCAGAAAGAAAAATGGGAAATGATGACTCTAACCGGATTTGATGAACATTTAAATTTTTCATTGCATTATCAAAGCCAACTGTAGTGTGAGATTAATATTCTGAATGCCATATTGATGGGCCAGGAGTGACATCAGAGAATAATTGCTCCAAAATTGTTATAATAACTAGGAGGCTCAGGCTTAATGGCATATGCTCCATGTTAAGTTTATCAAAAATTAAAGTATTTTGAAGTGCCAAGGTTCAAAGGGCAGCTGATTTAAGAAAACATCACATTTCCACATGTCTCTCTAATAATTGTAATCAATAAAATTTGAAAATAGAATCTCTGACATTTAGCTTAAGCCACTAATTATTGCTTATGGTTATAGTATCCCTCCCAAATAAAAAAGTACTGATTCTTATAACTTTTCCATAGTACATGTGGTCTGAGATGGTTTCTTTCATAGTAGGGATAGTTATTGTGAAATATCTAAACTCTCTGACTCCAGTGTCTCTGGCAAGGGTACAAAAAAAATGGTTTTCAGGAGAGTATGGTAGTTTTCCTCTATGATACGGCTTTGATAGGGAATGGATATATTGCCAAGCCCTCATCTTGCATTAATATCCTCTTTTGGCTCTCTCAGCTGTAAACTTTATCTAAATCCATCTTGAAGCTATTTAAATTCATAGAAGGCATCACCTCTTAGGATAATGAATTTTAAGTTTATTCCCTGATGTGTGAAATAGGGTGCTCTTTAGTTTATCCTCCAATCTATTCCTAGTTTCCATGAGGGAGAACAGGAAGGGCTGATTCAAGTTCATACAAGGTTATGTTTGTCCATGCTTGTCCAATCTGGCAACTGTCACTGTCACCCAGCATTGGTGAAGTCAATGCTGCTGGAAGAAGCCTTCCTAGTTTGAGAAACAGAGGAAGCTACAGCTAGGAAGCTTCTCCACAGGTAGGGCCTAGCATCATCCATATTAAAAAAAGAAAAAGAAAGCCAAGTTGGTCAATAGGACATGAATTATGGAGATGAAGTGGGATAAAACCCAGAATCACCAAAGGAGGAAAGGGAAAATAAAAGTCCAGAATCAGAGTAATCATCTACAAAGAACAGCAAGTAAGCCATTTTGATAAGAATGTAAAATGTGAATGAACCAGAGTAAATCTCAGCAATCCAGACCAAATCCTTGCCAGCTATTACCTTGACATTGAATTCCTGTTAGGAATTCCCTCAACTGGCCACAGTGGGTGTTCTATAAGTACATACTTATTTTTATGTCCTTCCATGCATAAACAACCCCATGCTCCAGCTTCCTCTGATTTTGTCTCAACTAAATAGCTTTTGCCACCACTACTTTCATTGAATACTGTGCCAATAATCATAATAAAACTAATAGCTATCATTTATATAGTACTCAGAGGTTTGTGAAACACTTTACAAATGTTATTTCATCTGATCCTTACCACACGTAGGAGATAAGGGCTATTATTACTTTCATTTTACAGAGAAAGAAACTGAGACAGAGAGTTCAAATGATTGCCCAGGATCCCACAGCCAATCAACATCTGAAGCAAGGTTTGGACTCAGGGTTTCCTGACTCCCAGGTCCAGGACTATACCACCTAACTGCCTTGCCTTAGAGATACGTGATAGCTAAGAAAGACAGGACAAGCTAATGAGTATTCTGGGTCAAAATAGTTATTTGGAAATCAGTTGGTGATAGTACAGGGGAACCAGGGTGAAAACATGCTTCAAAAAAATGAGCAGATCAAGTCCAAGCCATTTTCACTAAATTGGTGAACTGAGTCACACTGAGTCTTTTAAAAGGAAATCAATTCATGACTGTGTAGAAAGGAAATATCTATAAAACATACTAAGCAAAGTCAAGTCAAGTAAAGGTCCAGGAAACACAAAAATTCAGTGGTCATATATATATATATATATATATATATATATATATATACTCAAGGTTAAAAGGGACTTTGGAAATCATAAATGCCCTTCATTCTCTCATCTTAACAGATGAGGAATCTGAGCCCAGAGAGATACAGCTTTTGTCATGTGACACAGATAATAAGTTGTAGGACTTGGAATGGATCCCAATAGTCATTTTGGTCCCCCAGATTTCCTATGAGAAGCTAAGAGTGTTGAATGGGATGCTCACCAAGTAATGTACTAAGGTCAGCCATCTTTTCAAGATCATCATGCCTTTAAAAACAATTGCTGGTGCTAGCAGGCCAGAATATCAGCTTGCAGTGACCATGCTTTTTTCTACCCATTAATGCCTCTATGGATTTTCACTATGTCTCCTCTCATCATTTGTCTCTCCAGACTCTCATCATTTGAGAATATTCTCATGCAACAAACAGGACCTCCTTCCTCCTTCCTTGTGGTCTTATGACTATCTCTTTTCTTATTTATTTCACTAAATATTTCTCAATTACATGTAAAAAAAGATTTAACATTCATTTTTTAAAAATTTGAGTTCTAAATTCTCTCTTTCCCTCCATCTCTTCCCCTCTCCATGAGAAAGCAAACAATTTGATATAGATTGTATATACGAAGTCTTGCAAAATATCCATATTAGCCATGTTACCAAAAAAATAAGAAAAATAAAGTTTTAAAAGTATGCACTCAGCCTCTGTTATTTTTTCTCTGGAGTTGGATAACATTTTTCACCATAGGTCCTTCAGAATTGTTAGACCATTTTTTTTCTTCTTTCTTTCTTTTTTTTTTTTTGAGTCTGTTGGTATTAAGTGACACAGCTAGTAAGTGTCTGAGATCAGATCTGAACTCAGGTCCTTCAGATTCCAGAGTTGGTATACCACCTAGCTGCCCTTATTACATCTATTTCTTAATCAAAGTCTGCCAGTCTTGATACCTTACAGAATCATAGATTCAGCACTGAAAGAAAACTTAAAAACCATATTTAATACAACCTCTATATATTACAGATGAAGTAACTGAGGCTCAGGGCAGTCACTTGCCCAAGGACACACCAATAGTAAGCATCACAAGTGAGACTTGAACCTGGGGGTACTGACTCAATAAACCTTTTCTCCTCCAAACTAAATATCCTCCAATTTCTACAACTGACCCTCATATGGAATGAACTTGAGAACCTTCACTAACCTGGTGAAGATTTACAGCTTATCAATATCCTTACTAAAATGTGACACTTCTGAACACAATATTCAAAATGGGATCTGACCATGATCCCATCACACAGTGGGACCAGCATCACCTACTTCATCCTGAATGCATGACTTTCTTAATATAGGCTAAAATTGTGTTCTCTTTCTTGGTTGTCATATCATGTTGCTGACTCCTATTGAGCTTGTAGTCCTCTAATTCTATCATATCTTTTTCAAGTAAACTATAATCTAACCATGCTTCCTCCATCATGTACCTAAAACACTATTTTTTAATCCAACAGCAAGACTTTACATTTATCCCTACTGAATTTTATCTTATTCAATATGGCTCGATGTTCACAGCTGTTGAGAACTTTTTGGATGGTTACTCTATCATCCAGCATGTTAGCTATCTCTCCTAGCTTTGTGTCATCTGTAAATTTGATAAGCATGGCATTATGTCTTTAACTAAGTCATTAATCAAAATGTTAAACCACACAGGCCCAAAGAGAGATCCCAGACACAACTACACTCAGAACCAAATAAGTCACAGGCCAAACCCAGGTAGATGAGATTTGGAAATTATCAACCATCTTGATTTACTAAATCACTATTCTCACCATGAATATGAATAGTTAACAGTTAAATGCAATAATGTTGTTTGGTAAGAGTAGAGAGAACGGCATGAGTTATGCAGAAGCTGATGATGAATTAGATTTAGATAATCTCTGTCCTTCAGCATCAGTCTGAATCTTGGAGAAGCTCTAACACTTACATTCCCTTTTCAGGTATACAAAGCTATTTGTTTATCATTCATTGTCTTCTAAACGACAGGAGAGGGAATGTTTATCAGTAGGTGTTGGAAGGAGAAAGGGATGACAAGGTAGGGAAAGAATTAGGAAAGGCCAGTATTTTCAAAAGGAAAAATGGGGATTAGACTATGTCCACCAATCACTATTCCAAGAATACTCTCAGCTTCACCTCACATCCTATACCCTACATTCTTTGCTTTTTTTCCATATGAAACTAATTCTAGATTCACAAACATTCTTTGAGGCCCTAATTTCTCTCTTGGCTTGGAAAATATCTTCAGAGTATCAGATATAACACAGCTTTTAACTTGTCTTCCCTGAAAAAAATCCTATGATTTGTTCATGTCCTTGACCTGGGAAGGATCACGGTTTTCATTATTTATTGGATAAACCTGAGAAAGAAATTCTGGAGTATAAGAATATATTTATCCAGGGCTCAAACCCATTATGGATTTTTTTAAATTGGAGAAATAGCAAAAGTTCTCAAAGAAAAACCTGAATGTCTATGAAGGACAGAGACAACATGTGTAGCTCATCTAGGCCAAATGAAATTAATTAATTAATTAATTTGATGAATGTAGATTGCTTATCTAAGTCTTTGGAATCATAACTAAACCTATGATTTCCTTGGTATAAGGAAGTCTCACATAAGGAAATGCCCTTTTCCTCTTCCAACAGTACCTTCTTTGCAACTTACCTTCTTAAATAATGCTGGAATCACTTGGGTTAAATGACTGGCCTAGGTTCATATACATAGTATATGTTAGAGACAAGACTTGAACTCAGGTCCTTCCTGGCTTGAAAGTCTTCTCTCCATCCACTATATCATGCTTCTTTGGCTAGAGAATATGGATGGGGAGGGAGAAATAGCTCTTCTTTTTTCTCCATAGGAGGATTTGGGGATTGAATTCCCTAAAAAATCATTTCAACTCACTCCTTTCACTGTTTAGACTTTAAAATAGAAGCTTATGCAATGCTTTTAGAGCTAAGAAGGACGTTGGAGACCATCTAGGATGAAGGATTAGTGTTCTTAACCAGGCATCCATGAACCACCGAGTAGTGTGTGGATAAAAATTCATGAGTCCATGGACTTGGGGGATATGGGTGGGTGTGGGAATCACATGTTTATTTCTACCAGTTTCTAATTTAAAGTTATCATTTTCTTTAAAGATTTAAAAATATGATTCTGAAAAGGGGTTCATAGGCTCTAACAGACTACCAAAGGGTTCTGGTGACAGTAAAAAAAAAAAGTTAAGAACCCCTGATCTAGTTAAGTCCCCCCCATTTTACAGATGGGGAAACTGAGGGTCTACATTCCCCAAGTCCCCATTCAGAACTTTCTACTCACAGAAAAGTGGTCAGTTGAGAGAAAATAATGACTATAAATAACTAGGTTTTAAAATAAATAATGATTGCTAAAACTTGTGCAGCATTTTTATGACTAAGAAAGTTGGATACAAAGAGGGACTTTGATTCCCAACAGACAGAGATTCATCAGGACTAACTCCTGTCTAAGCAGCACCTTTGGTATCTAGCTCTATGGTCCATACATAACTAAACTAGTTGTACTGCTGCCACCTTTTGGTTCTGCCCATAATTAAATTTATAGTCCAGTGACCAGCGGCAGAAAACATCTGTTAGGTCCTCATCCTTTCAGCTAGGAACACAATATGGGTAATTTCATCCATATGTTTGTATCCCCATCCATAACAATTTGCCAGCTTTTCCCCTTCCCTCCCCCTACCCCTTCCCTTCCCACCCACCCCACCACCACACGCCTCACAGGACAACACACTTTTGCTAGGAAAGGTGACCAGGAGATGACCAGAATTGTTTTTGGCAACATCTCAGACTGTGTCTGCACAGGGCTACTTTTCTCAAAATAACAACAACAACAAAAAAAAAACCATGCCTGAGTTTGAAATGTCTCAGATCTAAGGTTACAGACATACCATAGAGCATAGAGAAGGGCTCTGAAGGTCATTAGATGGTAGATTTTAAAATCGAAAGTAAACGTACATGTCATAGTGTCCATCCTCTCACTTTATGGAGGAGGAACTGAGGCCAAAAGAAGTTAAGTGACTTGACAAGCATCACGCAGGTAGTAAGTAGCAGCAGTCAGAGATAAACCAGAGGTCTTTGATTCCACATTCAGGGTTCTTTTCACTACAGTGTACTGCCTATAGTTAAAAATACAACTATTTCTCCCATTTTAGCAAAACATCATCATTACTTAACCTTTGGTGTACTCTATACCTAAGAACTTGGACATCTTACAAGAACATCCTCAATACAGGAAAACATCAATCAATTAGTAAACATTTATTAAGCACTTACTACTTGCCAGGCTTTTTGCTAAATGTTGAGGATACAAAAAGAGACAAAAGACAGTCTCAGCCCTCAAGGAGCTCACAACCTAAAAGAGATAACATGCAAATAAACATATACAAGCGAACTAAATACAGGCTAAAAAGGAAATAATTAAATAAAAAAAAAAGAAAGCACTGAAATTAAGAGGAGTTAAGGAAGGGTCCTTGCAGAAGGCTGGATTTTATTTGGAGCTTAAAGGAAGTCAGGGAGGTGATAGCGGAGGAAAACACAAAAACCCAGAGAAAAACAGATGGATAGTAAGATGCTGTAGGGCTACACTACCTTGACATAATGAAGCTTTTACCTGACTCTTTCTACTCTGCCTCTCTACTTCCTGTCCATAAAGTCTTCAGCAAAAATATAATGACCAATTTAGGAGAGCCAGCTTTGTAGTCTAGACCTTCCTTTACATCTCTCTAATGGTGGCCTCAGAACAAGAGAAAAATTGGTGCCTTAATTTGATTAAATGGCAACAGCTGCTGAGTTCACATCCCCAAGCTCATCTGTGTTTCCTGATAGTTATAACGTATTTCAACCAGTTATATTGGCTTCATACAAACACTGTCAAAGACAAAAAGCATGAAAAGTTTCATTTTCTTCTGTCTCAAGGATTAAACTGAATCAATTTAACAGAAAACCCTTCTGTCTGGCAATGTGAGTAAATTCTATCATTGGAGAAAATATTTATCAAAGAAAACTTGTGATCTGTGAAAATGTGTTTGTGTGCCTTGGTCTTATTGGTTGGGAAAAAGTTATTGTTTAGAACAGAGATGGATAATTATATCTGAAACAAATGAAGAAAAAACCAAGGAAATATTCTAGAATTTATAGTGTGTCATATCAATTTAGTCCCTAAGGCCATAAATATTACAAATCACATTCCCTGAGGCATAGTGAGCATCCTGTCAACATATTTTACTTAATATATTGACTCTGGCATAAAACTTGGAAATATGAAGGCTTACCAGCTTAAATTCATCTCCAGTTTAGAGTTTTATCCCTTCATTTTTAAAATTTGCTTGTGTCCACAAATATTCTGACATTTAAGATGCATCATTGCCTCTGTATGACTTCTGAGCAGTTAATGTACCCCATTATCTTCAGTTTTCAGTCAAGTAACCAGAGCCACACAATAAACTTCTTTCCAAAAAGACATAATAATGCAACTGTTATGTCAGAGACACTCATGATATGAAGAATCTAGGTCCATATTAGGGACTTTTGTCACTGTTTTTGGCTAGTAGCTCACTCCCAGAAAATCTGAGACAATTTTCAAGTACTCAATACATAGTATTGGATAGGAAAATTTTACTAGAAGAAAAAGAACAGAGAAAAAACAAACAAGAAATCACGAGTTCTCATGAAGTCAGATGTATGTAAATTTCCAGTCACTTACCAGTCCCAAGTCTGAGAGGAGCCCTCACACCCACAACTCCTATCTTCCACTTTTACATTCCACTGGTTAAAGATGGGAATGTGGTTACTTATTTTTCCTTTCTTCAGATTCCTTACTCTTTGAGACTTCCTTGACTCCATAGTCCATGTAGTTTCTTAGATGAGATAATAATAAATCTCTAAAATTCTCTAGTCCTTTTTCAAATGTCTTTTTGTAACATGCAAGTGAAGACAAAACGTTTAGAGTCCTCTTTTCTTAGGTCCTGGTCTCTCCTGGGCCCCTAACCTTTCCCCACATTTTTCTTTCTAAAATTCGGACACAGACAAACAATTTCAATGAGTAGAAAAAAAGAGGAAGCTGGTGTAAAAGACCAATATGGGATGCACAAAGAACTCATTGACCCTCCTCTACTGACTCATTAGTGAATCAACCAACTTAGATTTTGCAAAGATACATACAGAAGATAAAATAAAGCAGAAAACAAAGTATAAAAGTAGTCATATGTGACTAGTGTCAGCAATCACTATCATGATATAAGAAGCTGGTAGGTGGCACAGTGGATAGGGTGCTGGGCCTGGAGTCAGGAAGACCTGAGTCCAAATCTGACCTCAGACACCTACTAGACCCTGGGCAAGTCACTTAAGTTCTGTTTGCATGAGTGTCCTCAACTGTAACCTCCCAGAATTGTTGTGAAAATCAAACGAGATATTTATAAAGCTCTTAGCACAGTGCCTACCACATGCTAAGTGCTGTTATTTAAGGAATGCTGTTATTATCATATATTGTTATGTTTGCTGTTATTATTATATGGAAATAACAAAAAAAAATTAAACCCCAAACTGTAATTACAATGTCCAATCTTGTCCCTGAAGGATAAAATGCATTTTCCTTCTTTCTTACAAAAAGCTCCAGATCATGGAAGCAGAATGTTGCATATACTATTAGACTCAGTTAATATTTCATTCTTTCTGGGTTGGCTTTTTTAATATCTTTTTTTTTTGCTCTTTATTGCAAGGAATGGTTCTCTGTAGAGGAGCCTTTTGGGAAATAAGGGTGATGTAAATACAAAATATTTCAATAAAAGTCAAATTCATAGAAAAAATATGTTTTGAATTAGAGGGAAAGAGACTGGTGTAATGAGCTAAGGCTGGTGAAGAAAGAAAAAGATAACAAAAGATGGTGTTTCAAAAACTATATTGAAAGGGGAGAAGGATAATCAAAGAAGGGAGAGGAGCATTAAATGTGTTGCTGATAACAGACAGTGATGAGAAAACTGAGATGTTCAACTCTAATTTTGCTTCTGTTTTCTCTGCCAAAGAGAACTGGAAAAGACAAAAAATAAAAATGCACCTGGCTGTAGCTGATGAGTTCCGAATCACCAGGCCTGAAGGAACTACATCTGAGGTTACAGGAGGGATTAGCAGGCATGAAACACTTACAAATTGATCACTGTGTAAAGATGGGGACAAAATAACCACCTCTATCTTGTCCCTTAATCAATCACTCACGGGCCTTAGACACCTTCAAGTTGAATTGACACATAAGAGTATTCTAGTAGATCAGAAAATTTGGCCAAACCCTAGGGATTATCAATAAATTATCAAGTGAGTGGGGAAAGGATTGGATTCCAGGAATCAAAGCAAGCACAGCTTTCCAGCAAATTCTGGGGAAACAAGACAGAAGATACATAGGAGCATCATTAGCTCTTTAAGCCATCTAAAGCAGAAGAGGTGATCTGAGGAAATTCCTAATAAAAAGTCAGGGTTTTTTTTCCCCTACTTCCCATCCCAGAGCCTATCTAAAGATATAATATATTCTCCTGCTTGATTGTCTAAATGTTTCCAGTAAGCAGAATTTAGTTTTAATCACAAAAAGAGTATAGAAGGTATAGAGATATATAAATGAAAAATTAAGCAAAGAGCCCAACCTTTGCCTAAATGTCAATAAATTTTGTAACTGGGGACTGAGTACAAGTGAGACTAAATTTATAACTTCTTTGGCCTAAAACCAACGAAGGGGAACAATATAGCTATTAGAAGCTATTATATTGTCCTTCTTTGCTTAAAATGTGGTCATTATTATTACAGGGCATCACAAATATAATTATCAACCACATTACTGAAGGAACAATGATGAAGCATGGTACTGTAAAGTCAGTCATGGCAGAACACCTGAGGACTGCTGCTATATTTTTAAGGGTATAATCACATAGTATAATGAACTTTCTATTCAGCAATAAACTAAACTTTGTTCAGTAAAGTAAAGAATAACATTCATAGCAACATCCTTAAGCAAAACATATCATCTAATACATATATGTGTCTCGTAACACTCACTATGTGATATGGCACATAGCATATATCATTGCATCCGCGAAGTCAGAGGCTTCCAGACTAGGGTCTTCCCTAGCATGATGCATCCTTAAGGGGTAGCAGAAAATACCACACCATCCACCCTTAGGTCACTGCAAGAATAATTTCCTTAATCAATACACAGTGTTCAAGTAAAGTCCTCTCTCATCTTGACTCGAGGCTGACTTCCAAACCCCACAGCTCCTACTCCATGGGCTGACCGCTCCCAGCTCTTGCCTGAGTTCACATGCAGGCAGCTCTCTGCTTCTGCTCCTTGTCCCAGCTACTGGGACTGTTCCACTCCAGACTCTTCCTGCTTCTTCCTGACAACAGGCTCCAGGGGCTCCTGACCACAGCTTCTATTTCTAGGAAAACAAAGCTTAACAGGTCTGTAACAATATTTATTATACACATTACCAGTGACATCATCTCAGTTCATTAATAAAGACCAAAAGACAGGGCTTCTGTCTGAGGAATTAACACAGATCAACAGACAGAGCACCAACATTGCAAATATTCTGTTAGGCCTCCCCATAAGCAAGTTCCCCTAGCCCACTCACACTCACTCAGCTCTCTCAGCTCTGCTTGTCTCTCCTAGCAATACAATATATATACTGTTTCCAACCAAAGCCTCTTGATTCAATCAAAGATTCTTCAATCAAAGGCACTTAGTTGGCTAAAGCTCCAGAAAAACAGCAAAAAATCCTACTTATTTGCTATTACAGCTACCTACTTTCTGCCAAAGGTGATGGATTCAAGATGCAGAATGAGGCTTATTTTTGATATGGCCATTGTGGGAATTTGTTTGTTACATATTTGCTACAAGGATTTTGTTTGATTTTTTTTGAAGGGGAAGGGAAATGGGAGGGAGAGGGACACTACAAATAAGATTCCTCCCTCACCCCCAAACAAGAAAAGAGCAGAAGGAAGGACAGAAGGAATCACAGACAAGAAGGATAGCTTTTAAAGTTACATGTTGAATTTATTTTTCAAAGAAAAACAAATTTTTCAAAATAGAGATTCACAGTTCCATGTTCTCTCCTTCTGTTTCACATACATATGAAAATATTCATTTTATTTGTCACTTGTTAACCTAAGAATAAAAAGAAATCTGCATATATATGTATGCTGATCATCTCCTGTGCTTAAAATACTGAATCTTAAGGCAATCACTTCTCCCTCAAGAAGTAGATATCATAATTCGTCATCAATCCTCTTGAATCAAGGTTGGTCATTGCATTAACCAGAGTTCTTTAGTCTTTCAAAGTTGTGTGTATGTACAATACCATTGGTATACAATAGTTATTGTGGCTCTGCTTACTTCACTCTGTATCAATTCAGTCTTCTCAGTTTTCTCTGAAATCATCTCTTTCATTATTTCTTAAGGCACAATAGTTTTTTTATTACATTCACATATTATAATTTATTCAGCCATTCCTCAACTGATGAACACCTCCTTACTTTTTATTTCTTTGCTACTACATAGATCTCCTAAAAATATTTTTATCCATGTGGGTCCTTTCCCCCATTTTTTAGGACTATGGGTCAAGTTGTGGTAATTCTCTGTCAAAGGGTTTGCACAGTTTAGTAATGTTTAGACATAGTTCCTAGATGCTTTCCAGAATGTCTGAACCAATTTACAACTCCACCAATGGTTCATCAGTGTTGGTATAACACTTTTGGGACAGAGTGAACATGATAGGAGCATCTTCTACTAGAATCCTATCCAGACCTACATGGCCTGCCATGGCGCTTTGTTTTTTTCCCTAAAAGACAGTGAAGCTGTAGACTGATACATGGAATGGGGCTGCTGATGTAGTTTCTCACTCTCCTCAGGCACATTCCACAGGCGAAATCATATAAGACAAGGGAGGGCTTTGTCTACCTAAACTAATGTTGTATCTTTGCTGAGTACACTTTCCACGCCATTGTTAAATGTTGAATGTTTCACAAGTATCTTATTTCATTCCAATGCTAAGCCTGAAATCAACCTGAGTCAGGTCTAGACCTGAACAATGAGAAAACCTTGAGGTTTGAACTCCACTTCATGTAGTGAAAGAGAAGGCTGAATTCAGTACTTCTCTGATGACTTTAGCAATAATAATTGTTGGCGTTTGAACTGGCTATACTGTAAATCTTCAACTGGCAGGTGGGGAGAATCAGTTTCCTTCTCCTTCACATTCTCCCTCTAATTAGACATTTGCTGTTCACACAAATCAACTTGGAGAGAAAGAGGCTTTGGGGGAAAATTCATGTAGCACAATTTTTCAACAATCCAGAAAGTTACCTTCCTCCACAAGGATAAAGGCCTTACATAGCTGGTGGTCATGGAAATTATATTTACTTCTAATTTTGTATTTACAAAATTTTAACAAAAAGATATCATTTTGGAAAACTATATGTTTATAACTTATCTTGGTGCTTGCAAAGGCCTTCCTTAACCCCTAGAAAATATTGAAAAGGAAAAAGAAAGAAAATTGTTTTCCTCATCTGAGGGAAAGCCTGGTCCCAATAATGCTCCCAGAATGTAAGGCTCTCGGAAAGCAAACTATGGGCGTCAGTTTGACTGGATGTCATCTCCTCATCCAACATGTAAGAAATAAAACCATTTTGTCTTGGTGCCTTTATAACAATACAGCCTGCTGGGCTCAAAAAGAGCTGAGCTGCTCACCTTCTCTCTTTAGCTAAAGAACTCCACAACCCTGGCTGCACATGGGACAGTATGAAGTATTCTTTGGGATCTTACAACATATAAGGTACCCAAAATTTCTCCTGGAATCTCTCCAACACACTAAATATTTCAACAAAAAGTCTGGACTAAAAATTTTCAGCAGGTCCCTACAAGGCATACAGCATCTAAAATTTTCCCAGGAGACCCCTACTACATTAAGCAATCTATGGGTCTGAATCTATCCCTTAGTAGGATAATCAGGCTTACTTAGAAAAGAAAAACAAACACAACATGTCACAAAAATCTAGACTATCAAGGAAAAAAATGAAAAATTTTAAGAAAGAAAAGTAAATAGTACTTCTAGACCTCAAACTAGATTATAAAGCAGTAATCATCAAAAACATTTTTTACTAGCTAAAAAACAGAAAAATAAATCAATAGAACAGACAAAAGGGAGAAATGGAAATATTGAAACTCAATAACTGAGTAGTCAATAAACTCCCAAACATAAAGTACTTAGGAAAGAACTCACTATTTGATAACAACTTCTGGGAAAACTGGAAAATGCTCTCGTAGGAATTAAGCTAAGATCAATATCTTACACCATAGTTCACAATAAATTCAAAATGGATATGCAACCTGAATATTAGAAATCATACCATAAAAAAATTTAGAAGAGACACAGATCATATATCTTTTCACAGTTATAGGCAAGAGATGAATTCTTTTTTTAAATTTTAATATTTATTTTTCCCAATTATACATAAAAAACATTTTAACCTTCATTTTTTGCAATTTTGAGTTCCAAATTCTCTCCCATCCTTTCCTCCAACCCATTGAGAAGACGAGCAGTTTAATAAAGATTATATATGTGCAGTCATGCAAAACGTATTTCCATATTAGTCATGTTAAAAGGCTCAAAAAAACAGAAAAATAAAGAACATTAAAAAAACTCACTATGCTTAAATCTGCATTCAGATTCCATCAGTTCTTCTTCTGGAAGTGGATACCATTTTTCATCATAGGTCATTCAGAATTGTCTTGGATATTTATATGGCTGAGAATAGTTAAGTCATTCACAGTTGATCATTATACAGTATTGCTGTTACTGTGTACAGTATTCTCCTGGTTCTGCTCACTTCACTTTGCATCAGTTCGTATAAGTCTTTCCAGGTTTTCCTGAAAGCCTCATGCTCAAAGAAATTAATTCTTGATCAAACAAGGAATAGAGGCAATTACAGACAAAACTGATAATTTTGATTACAGGAAATTGAACAGCTTTTGAACAAACAAAATTCACCTAATATAAGAAGGGAAGCAGTCAAATGGGGGAAAATCTCGTATCCAATTTCTCAGATAAGGATTTGATATCCAAGAAATATAGACAACTCACAGAAACATGTAAGACCATAAGCTATTATCCAATAGATAAGTGGTCAAAGGATATGAACAATTTAAAATTCAAAAGAAGAATTATAAACCATCAACAACCATATGAAAATGTTCTAAATTATTCACAATGAGAAAAACTCAAATCAAAACAACCTCAAGATTTCACCTTACACCCAGAAAATTAGGAAAGATGAGAAAACATGGGAATATGAGATATCCCAAAAATCTGTGTAGTTCTAATCACTGAAATTCATTATTTCTGATTCTCTCTTGTGTCTCTTCTACTGATCTACTTTCCTGTTTTTTTAGCCAAACTAAAATGTTTTTGGTGAATGATATTTTATCATATAACTTAAAATCTAGAAGCTATTATAGTTTAAGCTATATAGCTTATAACTTCACTAAAACTTTGGGACACTCTGCAATCAACTGTTGGAGGGGTTGTGGGAAAACAGTCATACTAATGTGAGCGGAACTATGAATTAGTTAAACTATTTGGAAAGAAATCTAGAATTTGGCAAGTAGCTAAAATGTCTATAGCCCCTGACGTGGAGATTCTGCTGTTAGGCATACAGTTCATCGTTAACTAAAAGGAAAGGCTCCATATACTCCAAAATATTTAGAATAGCATAAAATTTTTGTGGCAGCAAAAAGCTGGGAAAAAAGTGGAGGCCTATTAACTTCCGTATGGCTAAACAAACTGTGGTATGATAATGTAATGGAATATTACTGTGCTTAAGAAATGATGACTATGATGAATACAGAGAACATGGGAAAACTTGCAGGAACCAATATAAACAAAATAAGCAGAGCCTTGAAAACAATGTACACAATGATTATGACATAAAGGGAAAGAACAACAACCAGAAAAAAATTAATACTGCAAATTTATTTTAAAAAACTAAAACAAACCTTGACCCAAAAGAATAGACATGAAAAAATACCCCACCAACTCTTTTGAAGAGATGGAGTGGGTCCATAGTTATGGAACATTGCTTTTAGGATTATCAAATATTTTCTAGTTTTTTAATATATTGATCAATTTTACTGATTTTTCTTTTCTTCCCTATTTTCTTTTTTATAGGGCTGGCTGTCTGGGATGGGACAAACAGAAAAATATGCGGGGTGCGCCCCATAAGTGATGTAAAAAACAAAAAATGTAAATAAAAATTTGTTTGAAATACAAGCTCAGAAAAGGCCCAAAGAGATTTAGGGCTCTCCCAAAAGAATTAAGCAGTTGGGGTTGATTACTCAGGGTATCTAAAATATCAGGCAAGCCTTATCCCATGAGCCTACAGTTCATAAGAACAATCTGTGTGAACTTACATCACAATAAGGCAAGCTTCTACATCTTCTTCAAAATAAGGGGGGGGAAAACTAGATGAGCTTACATAGTGTGCTTTTGGCAAATTATTAGGTACCAGTATTCTAAGAATACAACATCCATACTGCTCTTTTGGCTTCCATATTCATAATAGATGCAGTTCAGTATATAAGTGTTCAACCAGGCAAAAATTATCTCTAAGAAACTGGAACTATACTGGAAAAGTGGCCATCTGATTACAATCTAAAACAAACCAGTAGATCCCTGAAATACTAGGGCATTTAAATAGGAGAAATCCAGATGGAGAATCTCTCTCCTCAAAGCTTTAGCACTTTGACATCTAAGTAAGAACTGCCTCCACTGATGTAAATGACAGCCCGTCTACACCTTATCCCATTGGATTCCTCTCTATGTATTTCTACGAATCATCCATAGAGATGCTAGTTATTCAATGAGCAAGATCCTGTTCTCTAGCTCTCTCAATAATTTTTCAATCCCAGTTTACCAAGGTTAATAACCACCCATTCTTCCTATTTGTCTTACATGCCTGTTTCATGTAATTTCTTGGTCATACATGTCCTTAATAGTTTCTTTTATATGATTTCTTTTGAATACATAGTAAGTGCTTAATAAATGTTTTTCCTTTATTCATGAAGAAACCAGCATTGGCAATATATGGCAGCATTTTCCCCTTGCCCTTTAAACTACCTACAATGCATCACCTACATTTTGATTTTCTCCACATAAAGAGAGAAAAATAACTAAGAGATTATCAACTTCACCCATAGTCTCTGCACTATATAAATGGAAAGTCACCTGCTTCCCAAGCGTAGCAATTACCCAGTTAGCTCTTGCAGGACCTAGGCTTCCAAAAAAGAGTTTTGTAGTGTGTACGATGAGATTCTTTAAGAATGCCTTACAGAGTCTGGTTGAGGAGACTAGAATTTAAACTTAAATCTCTGACTTCTAATTTCCCCTCTCTCCACTTGAATATTAGAGTCTTGAAATTCAAGGACTTGCTCTTCATGACAGTAAGACCCAAGTTTCCTCCTATTCACGCATTCATTCAAAAAACATTTCTGTAACATTCACTATGCCATTTTACCAAATACACATACTCATGTTCTTCTCTAACCTTTCTTCTTTCACCCTTCTCTCTCTTCCTAAATCCATATTCCTGCCAGTTCTTGCCCAGATCACCAGCATCTCTGATCTCTAGGAACCTTCCTTGAGTTATATGTTCCCACTCTGGGAAAGCAAGGTCTTAAACTTTCCCAGAGCAGGACGGGGTCAGAAAGGTTTCCAGTATTCATCTAGTAAAACAGTCAGTAGAATCAAGTCAAAAGAAAGTAGGGAAGAACTGCCAGATAGAGCAATGCAAACATATTTAAATAACAGTCATATGCTAAGTTTGGGTCAAGAAGTCTTCACATGTTTTAAGTAAAGAGAAAGCTAGGGAGGGTCTGCAAGATGGAGTCCTGGTACACTCCCAGGGTGAGCTGCAACAAGGTGAAGGACAGCAATGCATCACTGTGGGAAGCACTAGTGGTTATGTGCTTTTCCTTTAGGGAAGGAAACTATGGTGAGGTCCATGAACCAAACTAGGTCCCAGCCTAGAAATCAAATGAGTGGGGCTCTTGGGAGCCTCAACACTAAACCCATGGATCTTGGTAGCAGGATTAAAAATCATAATAGCTATAAGTATTCTGGAATTTAGAAAGCACACTTAAAGTCCCATGAGGCAGGCAGTACTAGTACTTGTTTTTGTCCAGACCTGTAATTCCATCACACGAGGGACTTTCAATGCAGAAAGTCCTTCCAACCCCACAGACCAACAACATGAACTTCAAAAGTTGGGGGTAGGGTTGGATTAAAAGGTTGAGTGATTTACCCTCACATAGCTCTTATGTATCAAAGGTCAGACTTGAACTCTGGTTTTTCCCATCCATTCTACAATGTCATTGAATCCATTTTACAGATAGAAAATGGGACAAACACTAGAGAAATTTAGATTTGAAAGAAAGGGTGATTTGTACACTATCACACAGCTAGTTAAGTATCAGAGTCAGGATTTGAACTTAGGTCTTCCTGACTCTGGTCCTAGTCCTCTATCCACTATACCACTTGGCTGCTCCAAAATGACTGACTATCAAAAAAATGCATAGAAAGAAGATCAGGAAAAGAGAGAAATAGAGGAACATAGCTTTGCCTGACTCCACCATACACTCCTCTCTCCCTTCTCTGTTCTCCCAGCTTACTTCCAACTTATTTCTATTACACAACTTAGCCCTTTAATATGTTTTATTATTTATTTTTTAATGTATGAGTGTGTCCTGTCTCCCTATATTGGTTAGATAAATTAAATGGGTTTGCAACATACTCAATTCCTATCAAATACATTCTCTTGCTGCTTGTGCTTGTGACATTCAGACATACTACATTTGGCCAGTGGGGTGATCCTGCCGAGGCATTTGCCAACATACACAAACTTACTGGCCAAGGCCTACCCCTGGGAATCTCATCATCTGACTGATTATCATTGCCCTGATACAGATATTCTATAAGCATGAGCTGAACTGTGTCAACAGATGGCTGAACTCCACCATTTAACAATCCCAGTTGGGTGTTGTCCTGGCTATTTGGTTCCATAGCAGCTTGGTGAGACCATTCAGCCATCCATCTCATGCAGTGGTCATGACACTGTTCTTAAATCCCCAATGATTAGAAGTTGACTACATTTGCAGAGATATATGGCTAGCATCTAAGATGTCTATGCAGGTGTAAGAGGAGACTAGACAAAATAAGGCCAGTCCTTAAGAGCCCCCAAGGAATACTTAGCTTATGCAATTCCCTTCATGTAGAAGAGGCTAGGGAACCTGCTTCCAGAAAGGTGTGATGATATATAATGGAAGTGCCTTGCTCCCTAATATAGAACATGTACATATAGTCCCTATTCTCTAAACCATCTCCTAACCATGTGGTAAAGAAAAGCCTCTTTGACTGGCTAAGGACTTTGAACTGGGGTTCACAGAGCCACTAGTAAGCCAGGACTATGCTCTTGGTGCAGGCTCTTGTCAGACTTGCAGATACTGGATGATGAGAATGAGCTAATAAGGGTCTCTGAGTGAGGGGTTAGAAGTGAAGCCTTAAAGTTTCTTTTGCCCACAGCTAGGTAGAAGCCAAAAGTATATAGTTCTGCTATTGCTTCTGACTCTATTGTATCTATCCTGCTTTTAGATGAAGGAAGTTGGGGAAGGCTACAACCTTATAAACTCTGAAGGGTCAGGAGAGCAAGCTACCAGGAGGTTCGAGGGCAGAGTCCATGCCAGAGGGCAGGCCTATCCAGACTTCGAACCATTAAGAATCCAAGGGATGACCTTCAGGACCCAGTCCATCAATAGCTGAGATGTAGACTCATCCAACACCTACATCACATTTGGACATGCACTTGGTGGAACCAATGCTGTGTAGAAACTACATTATTAGCTCCCTCTCCTGAGGGACTGAAGTAGTATAGGGGAGAGAGGGTGTCATACAGATGTTAAGGGGAAATATGTGTTCCAGCTATATCTTTAAAATAAATATCCCTTTGTAAAAACTAACTGATGTCCATTGGTTAGAAGAAACTAGAAAATCAGTCCCTAGTGGTTCAGAGTGAGAGAAAAACATCAGAATAGGAGCCTGAGTTTATAGTATTAAAGAACTGCCCCTAAACCCTGAGGATCCTCTAGAGCCTTGCAGGGTCAATGCAGCCAGCCTCCCTCATTGAGAGTGAAGTCAGCCTGTCATTACATTGTCATGCTACAAGTGTAAGCATAGAAGAGAGAAACCTGCAGCCCACTCTGAGAGCACTTCTTTTACCGCCTTATCTGGTGTACGTCTTGTTCAACTGTGGCCCATCCTTGTAGTGCTTGCAAGTTCTCAACCCTCAGCACTGCATAGACAGTACACTGGTTGCTTTACAACGAAAAATACACACTACATGCCTGTATTATATATAATACATATATATATACACACATAAGCATGTATATATGTGTATGTACATATATTTATGTGCATGGGTATATAATTCTATGTATTTTCATGTGTGTGCATATGCATTGTACATTGTATATGTGTATGTATGTGTAGATGTATGTGAGCATGTATATATGTGTATATATATATATTACATCATATGCATATGGGTATGTATATATACATGTATATATGTATGCATTCTGTATACATACATATACACATATGGATTGTGTGGTGCATATATATGCATTGCATGCATACATACATATCTGAATAAACATGTTGTATGTCTGTACATATATGTACGTGCATGTGTTGGTTACTTGCTCATGTGTGGACAGACACATGCACATATACATGGAAATCTATACACATATATATTTAAACATCTGTACTTTCATTGGTGTTGGGATCTCTGAATGAAGAACTTCCCTTACCAAGGCAAATCAACTTCCCCTGCAACTTTTAACCTGAACCACTGAGAGGTTAAGTTGCTCAGAGTCCCCACAGCTAGTATGTGTTAGAGACAGGACTTGAACCTGGGTCTTCCTGACTCCAGGGATCAAAGGTCATAGGTTTACAGTTAGATGGGAACTTTGGGGCCATCAAATCCAATCTTTCATTTTACAGATGAAGAAACTGAAGTAGATTCCCTTCCCCCAAAGTGCAGCTTATCAGGCCATTCAATTTATAGTGTATTAATTCAATTTATTGTGGTTAAGTGACTTGCTCAGGGTCACACAGCTAGGGAGCATCTGAGACAGGATTTGATCCCAAGTCTTCCTGATTCCAAAGCCAGTCTTCTAGTCCCTAGGCCATACTGTGATTTTATTTATTGATTTGTGTGATTATATTTATATATATATATATACACATATTCATATATTATACAATATTTCCTTGTGTCTGTATATAATGTGTGTATGGGCATATACGTGTGTATGTATGTAATTCTCTGTATATGCATCTGTGTATGTGCATTGGGGATATGTGTATATATGTCATGTACATGTGTGTATATATGCATATGCAGAGAGATTTTCAGATCTCTCATCAGTACTTTAAGATTTTAAGATGTTTTCATGTTGCTTTCAACGTAACACACCTAAACAAGTTAACAAATCAAGACACATACCAACTAAACAGTGTCTTTCTTATGGGCAGGACCACAGATTACACTTTTTTTGTATGCCCATAGAAAGTAGAACATACAAAGCGCACAATAAATACAGTGAAATGACTTTCAGAAACCTAGAAGGACCAAAAATGATAAGGTTTAAATTACATATTATCAGCCCAATTCCATCCACTTTCCCTCAATCTCTTTCTTCTTTTTAATCCACCTGTCTCTTTTGCCTTCTCTGCTAAGTGACTGTTCTGAGAGGAGGAAACCATGTCTTTTGCTAGAGACTGAATCCAAGTAAGGAGAACATCCTTCTCCACCGTGAAGTGACTGTCAGGAATGAAGCTGAAGAAGACAAAGGAACCGTTTTCAGCACCGTTCTTTTTAAACACTTCCATTTGTGGAGCTAATGTATGACAGTCGGATCTGTGATCCCTTACTTGCCTCCTGGGTGTTTACAGTGGGGCCCTCAACTCTGGCTACAGGATGGAATGTTGAAGAAACGTCTCAGATTCAGTAGTTACACAGGGTCCAAGCCTAGGCCTTCAAGGGAGTGCTTTAAAGTTATAACCAAGAATAGATGTACACCCTGGTTTTTGTCTTCCTCCTTTCACATTGGAAAACTGCAAATATAGAACAACTCCTTCAGGACACAAACAAATTGAAACAGAACCCCCTCTGAGTTTCACCTCACCAAAACAAGGTATGTTTCAATGCACTGCACCATGAATTAGAAGATAGGGGAAATTAATTCACTAATTAATGAGCCATATAATTGCTTTAGTCTTTATCTTTATTTATTTTTTTTAGCTCTCTCTCAGGCAATCCTGCTGTGTTTAAGAAAAGAAACTCAATTCAGTATTCTATGACTTTAGTCCCCAGAGGAGCTAAAAATCAGATTAGAACAATTTGAAACATCAGTTGTTAGAGCCCTGTTAATTATTATCATTAGCATATAATCAGGATGGGAAATCTTGAAGATAAAAATTTTCAGGAAGTTTAAGTGAAAAGAAATTCAGCAAAGTTGCATGGCACTTACCAAAGAATCTCATAGCTACCAACACCTTCTCTGAGGTTCTCTTTCTAGAGGAGGAAACCCAGCTGCCCTCTCTAGGAAACAGCTTAGGGGTACGGTAGATTAGTACACTGTCTCTAGAGTTCGGAAGATGAAAGTTCACATTTGTCCTCAGACACTTGACCAGATGTGTGACCCTAGGCAATGTCACAACTTCTGTCTACTTCAGTTTCCGCATCTGTAAAATGAGAAAAATATATGCTAGCTGTTATTAAGATTGTGCATGTAAAAGAGTATTAGCAAAGCTTGTTTATTAGGATTATTATTAGGAGGTGGAGAAGTTCTGAGTGACATGCTTCAAGGTTTTACCAGCATTACACTTAATTTGACACTTCTAGACCTTCTGGATACTCTCTCTCTCTCGGGGTTTTAGTGTTTGTCCATCTGTAAAACCTGGAGCATAATATTAGCTCTACATACCCAACAAGGCTGTCATGAGGGAAAATCGTTTTGGACATTTTAAAGTGCTGCATAAATGAATTACACACTTATTCACTGTATTTTACGTTTGTTCACTATATAAGGGTACTAGGATAGTAACCAGATCACAGGAAACCCTGACCAAGATAAACATCAGAGAACATGCTTCCCACATGCTGCACATACCCTTCAGGGAAAGGATTCAGAGTAAGTACCACCACAACCATCCCATCTCTACTCTCTGTGCCCTGCACATTCACTCACTGTTCTAGCTGGGGGAAACACACAGCTCACCACAACCACAAACCCTCCTACCATGCACAACAGTCCTCACTCCCAGCCCAGCTTCACATCCATCATCTTTTGTCACATAGGATAGAAGTCTATTTGTTTCCTGAAAACAGCAAATTCATCCTGCAGAACTGAAATTAATTGCCCCTC
Organism: Notamacropus eugenii; assembly: GCF_028372415.1. Taxonomy (NCBI): domain Eukaryota; kingdom Metazoa; phylum Chordata; class Mammalia; order Diprotodontia; family Macropodidae; genus Notamacropus; species Notamacropus eugenii. The sequence goes on along the minus strand of NC_092872.1, from coordinate 499,268,335 downwards.
TTCCCAGCTGCCTGCAAGGACACAGTCAATCCAATAATTAATCAACAAACATTTATTAAGTACCTACTATGTACCAACCACCATGCTAAACACTGGAGACACAAATAGAAGCAAAAGAGGAGTCTCTGCCATCAAGGAGATTGCAATCTGATGGGGGAGACAACATGCAAATAGGTATACACAAAGCAAGTGATAGATACGCAAGATAAATAGGAAATAAATAAAGGAGGGAAAGCACTGGAATGAAAAAGGGTAAGGGAAGGCTACCTGTAGAAGGTAGGATTTTATTTGGAGCTTAAAGAAAGCCAGGGAAGTGAGTAGTTGGAGTGGAGGAGAAAGCATTACACAGGAAATGCCCGAGAAAATGCCAGACGCTGAAAGATAGGTGTCTCTTATTCATGAAACAATCAAGGCCCCTGGCACTGATTAAAGAGTACATGTAGGGGAGTAAGGTGTAAGAAGACTGCAAAGGTAGGAGAGGGCCAAATTTATGAAGAACTCAGATCTCCAAACAGAGCATTTTGTAAGAGCTGTGGAAAGAATCTTCCCAGCAAATGAAATCACTAAAGACTTTTCCCACCTTCCAGCCCTGCAGTGTCCCCATCTTGTGACCTGAAGGTTCCTAGAACACTAGATTCTGTAGAAGATTTATACAGGAAAACATGAGCAAGAATCACAGGATGAGAAGGCACGGAGGAAATCTGATCTGCTTCAGTTGGTGGAGAAACTACCCAGAAAGATAATATTATAAATCTTTCACAGCGTAAAAGTATGACATCTCTTTGTCTCCCACTCTGCTCCCTCCACATGTTCAGCCTGCACTGAAGGTAAGTATGTGGAAACTTGAGCAAGGAGCCTGCTTCCAGACATGTGAACCCATGAATCATCATGGCCAATACAGGAAGCAGTCAGAGGAGATAGACAATAGACAGATATAATAAAGAACTTAGATTTATACAGCCCTTTAAGGTTTACAAAGCATGTCTCTCACAATTCTAGTAGTACTCTAACGACACAGAGATTCACATGTAAAAATGTAGATCCTAAAATAAATTAAATGATCTTGCCCATGCTAGCATGGCAAGTAAGAGTCAAAATCTGAACTGGGTTTTTTTCCGCCACTACAAAACCAGTGCTTCCTTCCATAAGAGAAACAAGGTTCATATACCGTATTTCTCCCTCCACCTGAAGTTATGATTTTTCCCTAAGAAACAGTTGAATGACCAAACCTAAAGAGGGCATCAGTATTAACCTTCAGGGAAGTTTCCAGAAGAGTGCTTTTGGAATCTATCATTGACCCTTTTCTGTTCAACATTTTTATCAATCATTTGATAAAGGTTTAAATTGAATGATTATCAAACTTGCAGAGGACATAGAGATAAAATGGTGAATTATGGAATTGAGATCCAATACAATATGGACAGATATAGAAAGAAAAGGTGAACCTAATAAATGAACTTTTTATTGGTAGTCAATCAACAAACAGCACATACCTACTATGTGCCAGATAATGTGATAGGCACTGAGGACACAAATATGAAAGTAAAATAATCAATAAAGTAAAAAATGCACAGCAGAGAACAAAAGAAAACCTAGAAGGAAGCAAAGAAAAGCTGGGTAACTTTGAAAACATTGTATAATTTTTATTACCTAGGTTTTTCTTGAAAATGGAAATTTATTGTTTTGTATTGAATCCTCTCTTGTGTCCTGCTGTATACGTGGAAATGATTTTTCTTTTCTCATTTTGTATCCAAGTTTAAAAAGAACAAAAGTTTACACACAAAAAAAGAAAGTAAAATAATCCTGACCATCAAGCAATTTCTATTCTACTAGGGTGAGGGGTTGGGAAAGGAGGATATAGCATGTTTACAAGCAAGAAAATAAAGGATATAGGAGATAATGATGATGATGATGATGATGATGATGATGGTGATGATAACTGGTATTTTATACTGTGCTTTATGATTTGCGAAGCACTTTACTAACTTTGACTTATTTGATCCTCTCAGCAACACATAATACACAGTAATTTGCATGACAGGAGCACTAGCACCTGGAGGAAACAGGAAAGATCCCCTTGGATTTGAGCTTCGAAAATTCACAGTTCTAAAAGGCATACCTGAGGATGGAGAGCATTCCTGGAATGGCAGGCAGACTACAAAAGACTACAAAGTCAACAAGGAAACCAATGGAATGTTGTAATCAAAGAACACCAACTACTCTAGTAACATATAATGGACCTAGTAATGGAGACTGGAGTCAGATTGTGAAGGGTTTGAAATGCCAAAGAAGAGTCTGTATTTTATCTTTGAGACTAGAGGGAACCACTGAAGTTTCCTCAGCCAAGCAGTGATGTGGACAGATGTGTTTGTTAGCAATATCAATTTGGTAGCTATGTGGAAAATGGATTGGAGAGAGGAGAGGTTAGATAGGATAAATCAATGAGAAGTCAGTTTCAACATTCCAGGAGAGATTGGTTACAAGGGCTTTGACAAGAGCTGTGGTCCTATCAGCAGAAGAAAAAAGGATGATGCAAGAGAGGTGGCAGGTGGTGGTGGTAGAATCGATACAATTTAACACCTGATTGTATATAGCAGGTAAATGAGAGGAAAAAGTCAAGTATTCCTTGGTTGCCAACCTGGGTTACTAGAAAAATAGTTGAACCTCTACAGGAATAGGGAAGCTAGTAGGATTGGTGAGTTTAAGAAGAAAGATACTGAATTTCATTTTAGACATATTGACTTTGAGATGCCTAAGAGGTATCAGTTAGAAAGGCATAATATGCAATTGTGATGAAGGACTGATGCTCAGGAGAGTGACGAGAACTGTATGTATAGATTTGAGAACAATCTGTATAAAGATATTAACTGAACCCATAGGAGCGAATGATATCAACAAAAGAGAATACAGAGAAAAGTTGAAAGCCCAGGACAAAACAATAGAACACAAACAGGCAAAAGAGGGGACATAAATGATAATCCTGCAAGAAAGGCTAAGAAGAATAGGTCATGAATTGTCAGTCTACTAGCATTTATTAAGCTCCTACTACATGTCAGGAACTGTACTAAGTACCAGGAATATAAGCTAAGGCAAAAGATGGTCCCTGCTCTCAAGAAGACAAAACACTCCAGAAAAATATCACAAAAACTGAGGGAAAAGGGAAAAGAGAGTGAGGGATCCAAGTGGCAGTGTCGTACTGTACAGATTAACCAAGAAGGATAAGGACCAAGAAAGCTTTCTGTTCCGGTCACTACATTTTAAGAAAGACAATGACAAATTGGAGTGAGTCCAGAACAGAACAACCAAGAGGGTGAAAAAATTCAAAATTATAACATAAGAGGATCTTCTGAAAGAAATGGTAAAAGAAAAAAGTAGATTCAGGAGGGAAAGAACATTTGTTTTCAAGTTTCTGCAGTTTTATCCAAGTGGAAGCCGGATTCAACTTGTTTTACTCAAAGACATATAGCAGAGTTTAGGAGCAAAGAGTAAATGTTTCAGAGTCTATATTTAAACTCGATGTAAGTGAAAATGTACTAAAGCTTAGCGTTATTCCAAAGTAGAATGAACTATCTTGGGAGACATCGAGGTTCCCCTCACTGGTGGTCTTTAAATGGAAGCTAGACAACCATTTATTGGTAATGCTAGAGAGGGTTCAGTTATGAATATCTTGTTCAGGGAATGAACAATTAATTAATTAACTAATAATGATGTTCATTAGATGAACTCTGGCGTCCATTGCAACTCTGAGATCCTAAAACTCTTAATTCAAAGGCCAAAATCTAACAGCTGTTGTTTGCCTGAAGTCATCAGATCCCTTTGGCACTGAAGCTCTGTGAGTGGAGGTATTCTCCCTGCCCAGGCTTTCCAACTGGTCTTCATAAGACTCCGCTAATCCTTATTAAGCCTACCTCCAACAGTCTGTGGGGCTTCATTTTAGTTGGCAAACATTTTTTCCCTTCAGAAACTTAATGAAATAAAAGACAACAGGTTCCCTACCCGCTAAATGCCATCAGAAGCCCCTGAAATTAAGTCATAAAAACTTCATTACAAAAATCATCTTTAATAGCATTCATTAAAGCCGCAGGACAGGAGGAATGGATGCCCTGTGAGTAAGAGGATCAAATTCCCATAATATCCTGAGCCTCATTTGCCTTCTAAATCTGCTCCTTTGCTAAATTAATTGACAAACTCTTGGAGAGCCTTTTTCTCCCTCCATCTGAGACACAGAACTAAGTGGCTTCTTGAATATAATGGAAACATCTGATTAAACAAATTGTATAAACAGCCTGGGTTGCAGACTCTAAGAAAAAGACACTTTGTTATCTCCTCTCTTGGGTATGCCAGTAAATCATTGTCAATGAGCATTGATTAATAGATGGCAGCTTTGCAAGTGGGTCTTGTGCTAGGAAAAATGCCAAATAGATGAATGTGTTGGAAAGAGCTGGACTTGGCATCAGGAGGACCTGAGTTTGGCTCTTGGCTCCGTCATTCACTAACTGTACATTCTTGAGTAGGTCATCTCAACTCTCAAAGACTCAATGTTCTCATTTGTAGAATGAGAGGTTTGGACTATTTGATCTCTAAGTTTCATGTAAACTATAATTCTTATGATGCTATAAAATCCTTCTAAAATCTATTCATGATGATGAAGAATCTGCATTGTGCCATCAATGAGAAGAATAGAAGCCCTGTCACATCACTGTCACATCTCAGCTTGTGGACCCCCAGAGCTTAAGAAATCCTCTCCTCTCCTGTCCTCTCCTTTCCTCTCCTCTCCTTTCTCCCCCTCTTCCCCTCTCCCTCTCCTTCTCTTTCTCCCTCTTTCCCCTTTTCCCTTTCCGTCCCTCTCTCCCACCTTTCCCGCTCTCTCTCTCTCTCTCTCTCTCTCTGTCTCTCTCTCTCTCTCTCTCTCTCTCTCTCTCTCTCTCTCTCTCTCTCTCTCTCTCTCTTTCTCTTTCCCACCAGAACTGCTCTTTGACAGCAATGGAGAGGATGATGGTCTCTTTTCCCCAGAGGAAGTCCCCTTTACCTGACCCCAGCATATGCAGTAGTTGAGTGTTAGAACTGAAATCAAAGACTGTCTCTTTTACTTTATTATCTGTATAACCCCAAGTACTTTAGTTCCTCTCACTAACCCATAGTTTCCTACATTGTAAAATGAGGATTTGAAATAGGATCATAAATTTAGAACTGGAAGAGAATTCAGAACCCATCTAGACCAACCCTCTCATTTTATAGATGAGGCATATAGAGATTAAATGACATGCCTTAAGGACATAGTATCATAGGAAGGATTTGAACCCAACATCTCTGACTATAAAGCCAGTGTTCCTTCCACTGTACCCTTAGTGGATCCCTGGGATCCATTCCAAGTCTAACATTCTATAGTCAGGACCAGGGAAAACTCTGTTACAATGAAGCATATTCTGATGAATCTAGGAGGGACTATATACTATTTATACTTTTCCAGGGGGTGATAGAGCCCAACACTAAGGCTCACTTTATTTTGAACTACAGTAGATGTGATGAAATGGGCATACAAGACCTGTATAAAATACATTCTCCTTCCTACTCATTGATGACTTAAATTCCACTAATGGAAAAGAAGATTGACTTTGGAAAGAAGAATATAGTAAGGCAACCTAACATTAAGTGGTAAGTGGCTGCTAACAGATTCTTTTGTGAGAATTGTTTGATGGGCAAAGAGGGGAGGGACAGAATAGTAAGCACATTGGGTCCTAGAATAAGGAGATTGAGGCTCACAAAAAGCACAGGTCGAGGCTGGAGGTCCCAAAGACAACTCTTGCCTCCTTCATAAATTTCCAGGTGTTTCCTTTGGGAAATTTACCCAACTGGCTTTAATAATGACATCACTGCATCATAAGAAGTATTGCAGTATAATGGAAAGAACTCTAAACTTGGAGTTAGGTGTTACAGGTTCGGGTTTTGGTGTTGATATTGACTAGCTGTGTGTGTGTCTATGGGCAAGTCAAAACCTCTCGGATCCTCCATCTCCTCATCAATTAAATGGAGATAATAAGACTTTTACTACCTACTTCACAGAGCTGGGGTGATGCAAGTTCCTTATAAACATAAAGCTCCACACAAATGTGAATCATTATTATCACACCACCTTGCTTCCCCTACCCTCTACAGAAACAACTATATTTCTCCTTTTTCTTTAGTAATGGGAGTCAGGTATAATAAAAAAAAAAAAAGAACGAGACTCAGAATTAGAAAACACACTAGGTTTAAGTCCCATCTCACCAACTTACCAGTTGCATGAAGGGATCAATCACAGAATCATAGATTTAGTGCTGGAAGGGACCTTAAAAGGTCATCCAGTTAAATCTCATTTTACAGATGAGGAAACTAAGACACAGATCAACTGATTTACCCAAGGTAGCAAGATGGCAAAGCCCAGGTTTGAACTCAGGTCCTTAGACTCTAAGGTCAATGTTCTTTCTATTCATTTAAGTTCTCTGAGTCTTATTTTCATCATCTGACAAATGAAGAAAATCACTTTTACATTACCTATCTCATAGGACTGCTGAGAGAATACCTGTGTGGAGCATTCTGTAACCTTGAAAAGTCACATATGGACCATCTTCCTGTTTTTTTCCCTATAATTCTGTGCTCTTTTCAAGCACCAAGGCTGAGCAGACATGGCCCTGGCTGGCCAGGAAGGTTAGCCCTGGAACCAACCATTTGTTCTCCATGATAACTGGTATTAATCACCTCTCTACAATGAAATTATCCTTAGCCAAGGCCTTTCTTCCCGGCAATGTGGCTCCATAGCAGAAGTGGAATTATAAGTTTAGATTAAAAAGGAGTATCTACCAACTGGAACATAAAATGATTGACACTAAGTGCCTATTAAGCCCAGCAACAGGCAATTATTTTCTTAATTAAGACACAAAGTTAAGTATTTGCTTTCCTATTTAATGATATACCTACTCCTGCCTGAAGCAGGACACTTTCTGGGAATTTTAAGAATTGTAATAGCCCTGGGTTAGAGATACGGAGGGAGACTAGTTGCTGTCTTTCGTCTTCAAAGAGGACCAACATGACATCACCACTGTAAAGTGAAATTTCAATGTGTCTGACTGGGGCTGATCAGACTAATACGAGCTCGGAAGGCTCTCCCACCAGTTGGGCACAGATAGTCCGTGTAAATATTTGGGGTGAATATCCCAAATTTGAACATCCTGTGTTTACTTTGTGCTGTCTCAATTCTGCTTTGCTCAAAGAGCACAGCACCTTTTCTGATGTGGGCACGCCATGCTGAGTGGTACTGTGCCAGTATCTCCCATGTTGCACAGTCAAATCCAAAATCCTTGAGAGAGACCTTGAGAGTGTGCTTGTATCACTTTTTTTGACCACCATGTGATCGCCTGCCCCATGCAAGTTCTCCATAAAATAGTCTTTTTGGCAAGTGTATATTTGGTATTCAAACAACGTGGCCAATTCATCAGAGCTGCACCCTCTGAAGTATAGTTTGAATACTTGGCAGTTCAGCTTGAGCAACGACTTCAGTGTCTGATACCTTATCCTGCCAGGTGACCCTCAGAATCTTCCTAAGACAGTTCAAATGGAAACGATTCAGTTTCCTGGCATGGTACTGATAGACTGTCCATGTTTCACAGACATACAACAATGAGGTCAGCACAATAGCTCTGTAGACCTTCAGTTTGGTAGTTAGTCTAATACCTCTTCTCTCCCAAATTTTTCTTCAGAGCCTCCCAAACACCAAACTAGCTCTGGCAATGTATGCATCAACCTCATTGTCAATGTGTACATCCCTGGAAAGTACACTACCAAGGTAAGTGAATTTCTTATCCACAGCATTCAAAACTTCTCAATTTGTTGTAACCAATGGCTCCACACATGGATGGACTGGTGGTGGCTGATGGACCACTTGTGTTTTCTTGGTGTTAATTATTAGGTCAAAATTAGCACAGGCAGTGGAAAATTGATCCATACTTTGTTGCATCTCAGCTTCAGAGGCGTCATTGAGTGCACAATCATCTGCAAACAGAAAATCATGCACCAATACTCCCTCCACTTTGGTCTTGGCTTGTAGCCTTTTCAAATTGAAGAGCTTACTATCAGTATGGCAGTTGACTTTGATGCTGTGTTCATCCTCTTTGAAAGCATTTGACAACATGGCTGAAAACATCATGCTAAAAAGCATGGGAGCAAGCACACAGCCCTGTTTCACTCCATTGGTGACTGGGAAGGCACGAGAGCTTTGTCCATTATCCAGAACCCAGGCAAACATGCCATAATGAAATTGACATACAATATTGATGAACTTCTCTGGGCAACCAAATTTTGATATACTTTTCCAAAAGCCCTCCTGACTGACAGTGTCAAAGGCCTTGGTCAGATCTACAAACGTTGTATACAAACCTCTGTTCTGCTCCTGACATTTCTCCTGGAGTTGTTGGGTAGCAAACACTCTATCAACTGTCCATCAGCCCTTTCTGAAGTTACACTGGCTCTCAGGTCTATGACCATCTTCCAGGTGAAGGATCAGCCTATTAAGAAGGACTCTAGCAAGAATTTTGCCAGCAAAGACTCAGAGAGAGATCCCCCTGTGACTGTCTCAGGACAATCTATTCCCTTTACCCTTGTAGAGATGGACAATGAAGGCATCCTAGAACTCCTAGGGGATAACTTCCTCTTGCCATATAACCTGGAAAAATCGAGTCAGTTTCTGTATGAGCAATGGTCCCCCTACCTTGTAAATCTCAGCTGGAATAGAATCAGTACCAGGTGCTTTGCCACATGAAAGGAGCCTAACGGCACTCAAAACCTCTTCTTCAGTTGGAAATTCAGCTAAGGAGGAATTGACTTCAATCTGAGGTAAACTGTCAATGGCCTCAGCATTGATTGATGATGGTCTGTTGAGAACACTATGGAAGTGTTCAGCCCATCTCTCTAGGATCATGTCCTTATCACTAATCAATGTAGCTCCATCAGTACTGAGTGGTTGTGATGCACCATAGGTTTTTAGTCCATAAATAGCTTTCAGGGAATCATAAAAGCACTTTGGATTATTACTATCAGTATAAAACTGAATTTCATCTGCCTTCTTACTGAGCCAGGAATCCTGCATCTCTCTAAGCTTTGCTTGTACTTTGTTTTTGATGGAATTAAATGCTGCCTTCTTAGAAGTGGATGAACTATCCTGCTGATAAATCCTGTGGAGTTCGCATTTCTCATTTAACAACTTCTGAATTTTCCCATCATTTTCATCAAACCAGTCTTGGTGTTTGTGAGTGTTCTGACCCAGATGAGCAAATGCAATGCTGTACACCAAATCTGTGAACGCTGGTCACTCCTTTTCTGTTCCACTGTTGCCAACTGTGTATTGGCTCAACTTTCCCTCCAAGTCAGCAGCAAACTGCTCATGCTCAGAGAAGAGCTCTAATTTTGTTGACATTAATTCTTCTGGTAGTCATTTTGCCTTGGGGTAGGCGCTTTTGATGAATGCAAATATTTAGTTTGGAAAGGATAAGTCTATGATCAGTCCAGCAGTCTGCATCACACATTGCCTTTGTCATTCTCACATCTTGTCTGTCTCTTCTCCTTACAATCACATAATCTATTAGATGCCAGTCTCCAAATAGGGAGGAGAAGGAAGACAGGGAAAGAACAGCAAAAAGAGAGATGAGACCATTCTTCATCTAGACCATCCCATTTCTAGGCACTATTTCTAAGCCCTGGCTCCAATCATCTTTCTTCTTCTTGCTCATGGAAACTGTCCCTTATATGCTTTGATCCCCTTTACAGAATTCCTCCTCTATACTTTTGTTTATGTCTGAAATGCCTTCCCTTTTCTCTCTGTTTTTATAAATATTACCTTTCTTACAAGGACTCTTACAAGGACTTCCACCCCTTTTGTCTGAAGCTTTTCATGAACCAATATCTGCTAAACCAGTCACTACATTCTATAAAATCTTTCACTCAGGGATATTAAGAACTGGGCATATAGACCAAGGAACTCAAAAAGAAAGAGAAAGGTCCAATATGCATAAAAATATTAATGGGAGTATTTTTTGTAAAAGCAAAGAACTAGAATGAAAATGAGTGCCCAACTATTTGGGGATGAATAAACTTAATTATAGCATATGAATGCAATGAACTATTATTGCATCATGACCAGAACCAAAATGAAGAACTCAGAGAAACTCAGGAAAACCAGTAAAAACTAATGCATGTAAAGTAAGTGCAAACAGGAGAACAGTTTATGTAATGACCACAATAATATAAAGAAACACAGCACTGAAAGACTTTAAAATACTAATCAATGAGATTATAATCATCACTTCACAAGACTGAAGGTAGAACACTCCTGCTGCCTCCTGACAGAGAAGGTGATGGATAGCAGGTAGAGAATGAGGCATATGTTTTCAGATACGGCCAAAGTGTTGATTTATTTCCTTTGACTACTAGACTTATTTGTAACAAGCGAGACATCTGTTAAGTGCGGGTAGTCACTGGAAAATGAAAGGGATGTTTAAAAGGGGGAAAAAGGAAAATGTTTCAATACAACAAAGATCAATTTAATAAATAGAAAGTCTTCCCTGACTACTCTTTCTAATTTGAGTTCCATATAATATTGATTATCTGTGTGAACCATTCAGCATGTGGACTAGATTGTCATGTATTATTAGTTATAGAATCATGCACCTTTAAACCTAAAAGGAGCCATAGAGATCACTCAGGATTTAAGATAAGGTCATTAAGGCCTAGAGAGATTGAGTAGCTTGCCCAGGGTAACAGAGGGAATATCAAATCCAGAATTCAAACCTAGGACCTCTGACTCCCAGCTGTAATAAATACAGTAACCTCTCCAACCCAATAAATAGAAAAGCCCCAGGGAAACTTAAAAACGTTTTACAGGGAAGCTGAGTTACATGGAAGTAAGGAAGCCTCCATTAGCATGAACCAGCATCAAGCCCAAGAACAGGCTCCCCTCTCCTTTGCCCAGTGCCTGGTACTTCTAGATCCAAACAAGAACCCTCTGTAAATGTACTAGACTTTCCTGGTTGGAGAGAGTGTGCCCCATTTCCTCCAGAGCCTCAGAGGGTTCCTCAGAAGATATATTTCCACTACTTTCCCTAACAACTTCTTCATTTTGAGAATATCTCCTCTCAATAAAGGTAGTTTTCTTCACTGTCTTGATGTGAGCTCTAGATTTCCTCATACTGGTCTTTCGGTGGTCTGAACCCAAGTCTGTGCTAAGACACAAACCCAGTGCTCTTCTCACTAAACAGGTTGCTTCTTGTGTTACAGCAAAAAGGAAAAGTAAAATATGAAATGTTAGAATGGAGAAATGCCAGACCTGAAAACATTTCTTCCCTAAACCACATCCTTTTATGTAGCAGTCCTATCTTCCCATATGACAGAAAAACTCAAAAGGGGAGAAGCTGTGTCACATTCCTTCTTCCACTCCGAGCCATAGGCTTGCTTATCCTGCCAAAGTCCCTGTAGCTGAACAAACACAATAGGAAAATATACCAGGTCTTAGAACAGCTGGAAGAGAGAAAAGCCTAGTGTCTAAAGCTAATAAATTCTATACTTCCTTCTCCTTGTTTCTACCCATACAGCAACAACCCTAGATCAAGTCACTCATGGACTATTATAATGGTCTCCTTATTGTCCTCCCTCCCTCCCTCAAGGTAATATTATATTAGGTATTAAATATCATATTATTAATTATATTAATCATTGTTTACATATTGGTATTACATATATATGTATATATGTATATATATATATATATGTATATATATATATATATATATATATATATATATTAGGTGACTTTATATTACCTAACATAATCCATTTTCTACACAGCTGCCAAAGTGATTTTCCTAAAATTGTGACATTCTTCTTCTCAATAAACTCCAGTAGCTCTCTGTAACTTCTAGAAGCAAATAGAAAGTATTGTTTGGTATTTAAAGTCCTTCAAAACCTGGTTCCCACTTACCTTTCCAGCTTTGTTCCAATTGCTCTCTTTCATGTTCCCTACACGTTAACATATAACTAGCCTGACCTTCTTACAGTTCTTCATTACAATCACTCAGTTTACCTTCTGTGACTTTGTAATGGCCATCCCCCTTTCTTGGAATGTGTTTCCTCTTTTCTTACTACTCTTAGAATCCTGGTCTCCATCAGTATTCAGTTCAAGTACTATCTTGTGCATAAGGTCTTTCCTGATGCTAGTGCCCTTCCCCCAGTCACTTCATATTGATTTTATGCATGCCTATACACTCATAAGCTGTCTCCCTCAATAGAACATAGACTCTTTGAGGGCAGATTTGCTTTCATTTCTGTGTCTTTGCCTCCCCAACACCTAGCACAATGCCTGGAACATTTTAAGTACTGAATAAACATTGGTTGATTTGATTTTGCTCTACAGAGCTTCTTGGTGTTGCCCTCTGTCTTGGCACCTATACATAGAATTTGAGCCCTCAACTGAATGAATTGTTGCTGTGACATGATTTGGGGGCAGATAGATGGCTCAGTGGATAGAGTGCTAGGCCTGGAGTCACAGAAACTTGAGTTCCTCCCAACCTCAGACACTTAACTAGCTGTCCAATCCTAGGCAAATCACTGAACCCTGTTTATCTCAGTTTCCTCATCCATAAAATGAGCTAGAAAACGAAATGGGAAACCCCTTCAATATCTTTGCCAAGAAAACCCCAAATAGAGTCACAAAGAGTTGGACACAACTGAAATGACCAAACAACCACCTTCTCTGGTTTCTAAGGACTCTTGTTGATTTCTAGTGATTTTGACCCATGGCTTACATGTATCCTGTGATTCACATTACATTTGCCCTGTGATTCTTTTTTTCTCAATCCTATGTCCCACACCCTTCACTCCTATTGTCAGAAAACTACATACCCTCACTCACATATTGGGAGGTTGACACTGTCAGGGAAATGTGATGAACCCCAGGTCTCTCTGTCCCTGGACAGGGCCACAAAATACATACCACTACTTCTTACAAATAGGATTTTAGAATTAGAATGTGCTTGTCATGTAGCCCAAACTTACTCCATGCCAAGATCTCTTCTACAGTATCCCTGAAAGACAGTCATTCAGCCTCTATTTTGGGCAGTTTTAATGACAGGAAGTTCATTATGTCATTAAGAAGACAATGGCTACACAACCATGGTGAAAATGTATTTAATAGGAATGTGTGTGTAGAATCTATATAAAATTGTACGCCGTCTTGGGGACAGAGGGGGAAGGTGGGGGGAAAGAGGGAGAGGGAGGGAAAGAAAAAATCTAGGTTGCATGGTAGTGATTGTAGAACACTGAAAATAAATTTTAAAAAAATACAAAAAAAAAAAAAAGAAGCCAATGGCTATAAGGCTCTATTTGTACTTAATGTATAATCTGTACTTTATCTCATTATAGTTTATTGTTGGATGACTCCATTTGTCGGTATCTTCTTCCTCCTATAGAGCTAAAAATCCAACTCCTTGTAATTTCTATCACATTCTTCCCAATAAATAGCTTGTTGCTCATGAGAATGGACTTGACAAATGACAGGGCCAATATTGCCCTCTGTTGGACACCATCTGTTATGCCAACTGAAATACTACTAAATATTTAGATTTCACTCTCTCCTACTCCTATGGATTAGCATTTTCTTAAAAAAGCAAGTTATATTTCCATTTAATAATTTAGAATAAAATACATTCTGATTCTAATAGCCTGTGTCAATGCTGAAATAAATCAAAGCCATAAGTTCAGGAAGAAAGCATCTTTAACTAAGATAAGGGAAGCAAACCTGTCACCCTAGAGGATATCCCATGAGTGTAGAGCACAATGGATATCCCAACTCCAAGACCCATACAAAAGCTTCTTTTACCTTTAGGAGGAGATGGGGAGGAGGTAGTGTGGAGGTAGCAAGGCCAGTGGCCCTTGGCAATCTGGGCAAGAAATATCACTTCCTTCTGACTATTTTACCTTTCATGTCATGAATCTTAATGGAAGGTAGCAAGAATATTAGAAGCTGAGATTCAGTTTAAGCTAAGTTCCTTTGCAAGGCAAAATCTCTGAGTGGGAGAACTTAGGGTATGGTTCAGTTCAACTTAATCAAGAATAAATATCTTAAGAGTAGTAACATAAGGACATTGCTGAAATTCTGACATAAGGATCATTTAAGGGAGTGGCAGGTATTTGATATTAACAATTTTGTCATTATATTAACAATTAGATTAACAATTTTCTGTCACCTGATACAGTGAGGAAAATATAAATACTCCATTCCCTGTCCAGATAAGTCTGCCAAAAGTTATCTTGTACATAAATGTTCATTGTGCTTTTTAAATTACTGTAGTTTCCAACTCTGTTCTTGAAGTCTAGAAACCCAGGATGAGATTCCAGGTGTGTGTGCTAAAGACAATACTCCCAAACACTTTAAAATAGCTTCTTAAGAATTACTAGTTATCTTTGGGAAATTTTGAACAGTTAGGGTTTTAAGTCAATGTTGGAAATACGTATGTCTGAGTTTGGGATTTGTAGGTCAGGGTTGGGAGCATGATCAAGAATGGGGAACATGGCAGTCTCTTGAACCAGAAGTCTTCCTCTCCCCTAATTATCTCTTTGACTGAAGTAGGAACAAATGAAATTCTTATGGAACATAGCATGGTGCCATGAAAGAAACATAGGTCTTAGGATCAGAAAACCTGAGTCCAAGTCCTGGCTCTGACATTCACTCACTATAAAATATTGGCCAAGTTACTTTAAAGGTTTGGTTTCTTCATCTGTAAAATGGACATGATAACATTAATGTGCTACTTCACAAGAGTTGTGAGAAAAACAATCTATAAAAACCATAGAGTGGTATATAAATGAATGTTACCTTGTTAAAGATTATCCCTACCTTTAGGTAGCTCTGCTACCTAAATCAATTGTGAAATTCTTAGCTTTACTTCTCCAAGGTTCCACATCTTCAACTACCTACTGGATATTTGAATGAAAAGTCCCATAGGTATCTCAAATTCCAAAACAGACCTCATTCCTTTTTCTCCAAAACCCTCCCCTCTTCCTAACTTCCCTATTTATATTTAGGGCATCCTCTTGGAGTCATCCTCTACTCATACTTCTCTTTCACCCTTCATACAATGTGCTGTAAGTTCTTATCAAGTTGGCCTCCACAAGAAGACACCGATCTCCTCTCCATTCACCCAGTCATTATTTAGTTCAATCCTTCATCTCTTCTTTCAGCAGACTACTAATTGATCTCCCTGTCTCCAATCTCCCCAAAACCCCTTCAGTCCATTCTCCACAAAGCTGCCAAATGAATATCCACACTTTTTGCATACCTTTGTCTAAAATTAGAGTGACCATGTCAAAGAGCTTATTACCCCCAAAAAGCTTTTATCCTGTATATAAGATGAAATACAAATTATTCTGTTTGACATTTAAAACCATTCATAGTCTGGCTCCAATCTACCTCTCCAAGCTTATTAGACAACATTCCCCTTCCCTTGTGCCATATTCTAGTCAAATTTGCCTACTATGTACAAAAATCCTTCACTTCCTAGAAGCATCATCTCAAACACCACCACCTTCCTTATGGAGGCCTAAACTGAACCACAAAACAGCTAGCACACTCCAGACTAGTAATTTATTGTTCAGTCATAGCTGGTGCTCCATGACCCCATTTGAGGTTTTCTTGGCAAAGATACTGGAGTGCTTTGCCATTTCCTTCTACAGTTCATTTTATTGACAAGAAAACTGAGGTAAACAGGGTTAAGTGACTTGCCCAAGAAGCAAGTAAGTATCTAAAGCCACATTTGAACTCAGGTCCTCCTAACTCTTCTAAACTTATTTTCGACAAGGGTACCATGATCCAACCCTAGTTAGCCTAGCTTACAACATTGGTCTCATTCAGGACTCCTCACTCCAACTCATCCTATATATCAAATCTATTGTTGTCTTCTTGCTTCTACCTTCACTTTGGGTGCATGACGACTATGGTTCATCACAACTAGTTAGTGCTTATGGAGCCACATTGATTAGTGATAAGAACCTGATCCTAGAGAGATGAGCTGAACGCTTCCATAGCGTTCTCAACAGACCATCATCAATCAATACTGGGGCCACTGACCATTTACCTCAGGTTAAACTCAATCTTTCCTTAGCTGAACTTCCAAATGAAGAAGTTTTGAGTGTCATTAGGCTGCTTTCATGTGGCAAAGCACCTGGTGCTGATTCTATTCCAGCTGAGATTTACAAGGTGGGGGGACCATTGCTCATACAAAAACTGACTGATATTTTCCAGGTTATATGGCAAGAGGAAGTTATCCCCTAGGAGTTCTAGGATGCCTCCATTGTCCATCTCTATAAAGGTAAAGGAAATAGATTGTCCTGCAACAACTACGGGGGGGGTCTCTCTCTCTTAGTCATTGATGGCAAGATTCTTGCTAAATTCTTCCTTAATAGGCTGATTCTTCACCCGGAAGATGGTCATAGACCTGAGAGCCAGTGTAACTTCAGAAAGGGCTGATGAACAGTTGATAGAGTGTTTGCTACCCAACAACTCCAGGAGAAATGTCAGGAGCAAAACAGAGGTCCATACACAACATTTGTAGATCTGACCAAGGCCTTTGACACTGTTAGTTGTGAGGGCTTTTGGAAAAGTATATCAAAATTTGGTTGCCCAGAGAAGTTCATCAATATTATATGTCAATTTCATCATGGCATGTTTGCCCGGGTTCTGGATAATGGACAAAGCTCTTGTGCCTTCCCAGTCACCAATGGAGTGAAACAGGGCTGTGTGCTTGCTCCCATGCTTTTTAGCATGATGTTTTCAGCCATGTTGTCAAAAGCTTTCAATGAGGATGAACATAGCATCAAGGTCAGCTACCATACTGATGGTAAGTTCTTCTATTTGAAAAGACTACAAGCCAAGACCAAAGTGGAGGGAGTATTGGTGCATGATTTTCTGTTTGCAGATGATTGTGCACTCAGTGCAGCCTCTGAAGCTGAGATGCAACAAAGTGTGGATCAATTCTCTGCTGCCTGTGCTAATTTTGACCTAATAATTAACACCAAGAAAACACAAGTGGTCCATCAGCCACCACCAGTCCATCCATGTGTGGAGCCATTGGTTACAACAAATTGAGAAGTTTTGAATGCTGTGGATAAGAAATTCACTTACCTTGGTAGTGTACTTTCCAGGGATGTACACATTGACAATGAGGTTGATGCACTCTTTGCCAGAGCTAGCTCAGTGTTTGGGAGGTTCAAAAGAAAAGTATGAGACAGAAGAGATATTAGACTAACTATCACATTGAAGGTCTACAGAGCTATTGTGCCAACCTCATTTTTGTATGCCTGTGAAACATGGACAGTCTACCAGCAGCATGCCAAGAAACTGAATCGTTTCCATTTGAACTGTCTTAGGAAGATTCTGAAGATCACCTGGCAGAATAAGGTACCAGACACCAAGGTCCTTACTCTAACTAAACTGCCAAGCATTCAAACTGCTTCAGAGGGTGCAATTCTGATGGGCTGGCCACATTGTTTGAATGCCAAATGTATGCTTGCCAAAAAGGCTATTTTATGGTGAACTCACATGGGGCAGGCAATCAGGTGGTGGCTAGAAGAAGCAATACAAGCACACTCTCAAGGTCTCTCTCAAGAACTTTAGAATTGATTGTGTGACATGAGACACTGACACAGGACCACTCAACATGGCATGCCCACATCAGAAAAGGTGCAGTGCACTATAAGCAGAGCAGAATTGAAACAGTTCAAAGAAAATGTAGGATGCACAAATTTGGAGTATCCACCCCAAATATTCACATGAACTACCTGTGCCCAACCTGTGGTAGAGCATTCCAGGCTCATATTGGTCTGATCAGCCACAGTCAGATACACTGAAACTTGACTTTATCATGGTGATGTTATTTTGGTCCTCTTCAAGAACAAAGAACAGCAACCAACTTCACAGTATCTCTCATATACATCTTCTCTCTACTCACAACCACTAGTCTGGTGCAGGCCCTCATACTAGGACTATTGCAATACAGTTACCCCTTCTACATCACACGAGTTAGGTGTACAATGCCCCATCCCCAGACCACAATCTGGAAAACCTAAAAATTTTTGACCCTCGCTTCACACTAGAGAAGTATGAATTACTATGTTATTAAAAGATGAAATATGTTGATATTATACAATACTATGCATGTGGTTTATACAATTTTGAGTTTCTAAACTTTTTTCTACATTGTCCTCTGACCTTTGTGTGTTATCTATGGCTTCTGCAAAACTCCAAAAAAATTTCCATTTAATTTCTTATGCCAACCCACAATATATTGAAACTGTGATGGGGAGTCACAATGTGGAAGGGATAACTGTAGTCTTCTGGTTGGTCTCCCTGCCTCTAGTCTTTTCTCACTCCAGTACATCCTCCTTTCAGCTAACCATGCTTTTCCTAAAGCATAGGTCTGACTATGTCACACACATCCTCATTCAACAAATTCCAGTGGCTCCCTGTTACCTAAAACATCAAATACCAAATTCTCTATTTGGTCTTTCAAGTCCTTTGAAACCTGACTCTTTTCACACTTTACCTCCTCTATGTATTCTATTATCCACGAACACTCTTGCAATTCCTCTCACATGATACTCCATCTCCTGGCTCTACCTTTCATTGACTCTCCTCCATACTTAAAATGCTCTTCTTTCTACACTACATTTGCTGATTTTCTTCAAGATTTCCCTTAAATTTCATCTCCTACAAGAGGCCTTTACTGGTTCCCACTCAGAGATTTCCTCCCATTTACATTGTATCTTTACATTATAATATGTCTTGTTTATATATCCCATTTACATTATACATAGTTGTTTGCATATTCCCTTGTCTCTTCCATTAAAATGTGACCTCTGTGAAAGCAGGGGACATGTTTTTGCATCCCCAATGCATTCTTTGTATCTCTAGCACTTAGCACACTGCCTGGCATATGGTAAGTGCTTGTTGACTGATTTACTGGCCTTTTTTAGTTTTTACTTTATCCTTAACCAAGAGCCCATCAATTCTGCATTTCTAATTTGTGAACCAGATATATTTCCTTTTCCTTCATCTCTCAGATATAACCATTTACCAAGTCCCATTCATTTCACTTAACACAGTACCTAGCATATAATAAACTCTTAATAAACTCTTGCTGACTAACAGCAAGTGGAGTTTTTACATAAAAAAAAAACAACCACTGGCAAGAGAATGTCTGAGTTGTGTGAACAGTACAGAAGCAAGGTAAAATATGGCCATGGCTATTTAGGAGTTCTATATAATGTTTTATCTTCTGATAAGGTACAAAGATGAGACTCCCAAAAGATTGTAACTATAGTTATGTTAGGTTACTGAACCCTTTTTTAAGTTCTTCTGTCAATGCACACTATGAATATTTTGTATCTTTTAGCATTTCATTTATAAGAAATAGCTGTCCTATACCTGATTCTTATTGTACATTGAGATTGTTGCTACTTGCCTCTTTCAAAGAGACCAAGAAATGAGTCCTAAGTTTTACATAATTTGTCTTGAGGCAACAGGGCAAGGATTTAGCAAGTAATAGAGTGTGAGAAAAAGAAGCCTACTCCCTCCCTTTAGAGACAAGGTTCCCCAAGATTAAACTCAGTCTGGACAGCGTACATGGCTCTAGAACAGAAAGGACCTTAGAGAGAGTATAATAGCAGGAAGTACAATAGCTATCATCCTGGACTCAGGGCAATGACAAGCTCCCTTTGGTCTCATCAGAGATAACTCCTTCACATTTCACAAAGGGATAAAAGCATTTAAGCAAATCTCTGCACTTTGTTTTACATGTTATTTTCTTGCTTTTCTGTTACCTGGCCTCTTTTGTTATCCATTCAACAGGACTGATGAGATGGGATGGGGGGAGTTTTAAAGGGGAAGAAAATTGTTCAGTAGCCAATTCACACTCCTAAACATTTGAGGAAAAGCCACTCAAGTAACTAGACTCTTCAGTGCCTCACTGCTCTGTCATAGCTTCTTGTAATACACTCAGATTCAAAAGGCTTAACCAAAATAGCAAGATTCTAATTCAGTCAATCAATCAATAAGCATTTATTAAGAACTTGCTATGTGCCAGACACTATGCTAAACACTGAGGATACAAAGAACAAGCAAAAATGGTCCTTTCATGTACCATCAGAGATGATGGTTTCCATTGTTGTTTTGTATGAAGACAGTCAAATGTAAGATGACACATGCAGCCCCTGGTACTTACTACTTGTGTGACTTTAGACAAGTGACTTAAAGTTCCTGAGCCTCATTTTCCTTATCTATAAAATGAAGAGAGGCTAGAAAGTAATTAAACTGCCTTCCAAATGCATATCTGTGATCCTATGACTGATAAGCTAAAATTATGACATGGTCCCTGACCCTATGAAATACAAATTACTTGGCCTTTGATGCATGTAATTTATGAGCACCTCTTACCCTGCTCATAAATTGCATCCACCAATCTTGACTATTTTAAATCTCTCAAATAAAGGAAGAAAAATATATCATAGTATTTTTTCCTTCCTCTCTTGTATTTCAATTTGTACAGTTGTATGTTTGGGTCTTATCTTCCCTCCTAGACTGTAGACTCCTAGAAGGCAAAAACAAAGGCCAGTCTAACTTAGATTTGTCTTCTAAGAGATTCCCAGAACAAGGCCAAACATACGGTAGGTCTTCAGTCATGTTGTTTAAGGGTCTGGATAAAGTGGAAGGGAAGATTTAGAGGGGAAAAAGGCAAGTGTTCATTGTTATGAAAGAAGGAAATAGAGTGGCAAGCTCAAAGTGAACTATTTACTCATTTAACTGCACTGGGGCCTTCTACTTCAAAAATGTGACATTGACCAACTCAGTGCCTTGAGTTCTCCACCGGAATGGCCGATAACAAGGTCAGTACCAGAGATTTCCAAGGAGACTTTTGCTTCAAGGCTGAATTGTTGAAATGAGGTATTCTGCCTCTAAGTCTCAGAAGTTGTAAATGAAGCTATTTTCAGTGGAGAGTATTCATTTACAATTTTGACCTTGGGTACACACATATCTTAATTATAACTTTTCAGTAGAGTGTTTATTTTTTTCCTTCTGGAGGGGATTGGGGAGCAAATACAAAAGCTTAAGGATAGAAGGGTCACATCGAGAGGATGGAATATCAATGTTAAATCCAAAGAAGAAAATTAAGATGCAAGCAACTTTTATATTCCCTATTATTTTCTGGAAATGAAAAAGTCCTACTCCATTAACATAAGATAGTAACAAGAATATCCCTCTGACCTAGGCAAAAGAATAGAGCCCTGATTTAGGAGTGACATGAAAAAAAAATCCTTCGCTATCATATTTCAGGCCTCCCAAAAAACTGTTAATAGCAATGGCTCCTAACAACATATGTATTCACAAGCCTGAACATTCCCTGAGAAAAGGGGTAAGATGTTGGGGGTGTAAGCTCAGTTTTCACGTGGACAGTCTCAGGCAGGTAAAGGTGAGGACTTCTAAACCTCAGCATTCTCATGAGGCCCCCCAGGGAACAACTGGGAATTGAGGCGTGAAACACGGGCTATCTCGTGCATTTCCGCCTCTTCTCAGTGGGAAACTTGCTGGGGAGAGCATCCCACCCTTGAGATTGGCCCGTGGTCTGAGCATACCTGTTGTTGACTAGCTAAGGGCTGAGAGCATGCACGGTATTCACATGCAAACTATGCAGCGGGAGAGCTTAAGTAGGGTCAGGAAAGCCTGAAGGTGCTCTTTGCGCTGAGGGGCCCTTAGAGGGCAGAGGGTCCCTCCCCTCTCCTGCTCCCATTCTCTTGCTGTACGATCCTTGCCCCCTTGAGAGGAGGAGGATTCATCTCTCCTGAGGAAGAATTCACCCTGCACATGTAACTAAGACCCTGAATAAAGCCTAACCCTTGTTCGACTCTGGAAAGTCTCTTCTCTCAACACGTTTATCCGGTTGATCCCCGAAGACCTGGACGACAGGTAAGAAAGGCTCAGGTAGCTCTTCGGTCTCTAGGCTGAACAGTAAGAAGGTACAGTCTCTCCATTCTCCAGAGATATCATTAGAATGAGAGCTAGCATGCCATAATGAATAGTGGAAGAGTCTTGAAGTCAGGAAGGGGTATCTTCAACTCCTGTCTCTGACACATACTGTCTGTAACCAGATGCAAGTTCCTTTAAACTCTTGGTGGTGAAATAATTAGAATGATTCTGTGTCTTTTTTAATTGATCCTATTTACAATTAATTGATTTTGTCCTATAACTGCCTAAGTCATGATTCTTTGTTTCTGAATGTAATTAAGAAATTCAGCTGTACTATAATGAGTTGTTTGGAAATCCATTTCTCCTGTTAATCACTGTTCTATTCTTGTGTCAAGGATATCCGTTACCCTTGAAGGAGGCAGGTGGACACCAGGGAATCTGGTTTAGTATGTTTATACCACCAAGTTATCCTTCATGGATGTCTGGTTGGTTATCCAAAAAAGTCTGGTTTGCTATCTCTGTCCTTGCAGATGTAGCTGGACTCAAATAATGAACATTTCTTAGTCACAGGAGAGAAAGAGGGGGTTGTTATTCCTCATTCCTAATTTCTATCCAGTTGTATTTTCTTCCATCTATGATGTTAACCTTCCTGTTTTCTGTACTCTCCCAAACTAGAATGAGAGCTGTTCCCCTCATCCAAGGTCTTAGCTTTGTCAAGGAAGCTGAGATTCTATTTATTGGTAAATTCACACTTTACTCAGACCTTTGTGCCTCAGTTTACCTTTATTAAATCCTATCAAGCCCATGCCCCAAGCAACACTATAAGGCCACAAGTTAAAGATAAATTACTGATCTGTATCCATGGAGGGAATTACCCTGCCAGGTATTCCCAACAGCAATGAAATCACAGCTTGAACTAAAACAAAATCCCTTTGCTTTGAACTTTCTTTAGGTTTTCAGTATATCAAAATTCCACCAAAAAAATTTGAATTTATGTAATATGAGTTAGTGAGAATGACAAAGTGAGGGCAAAATTACTCAATCCAACTCAACAATTATCTATTGAAGGCTTACTTGATACAAGCCCCTGATATGGGTGCTCTTTGTAATAGACAGAAAGATGAGCAAAACATAGTCCCTGCCTTCAAGGGACTTCTAATCTAGTAAAGAAATGTATGAACATTTACTTCATATTATTTATCTTTACCAAAATTCTATAGATCCAGATCTGAAAGAAGAATCTTGAAGACCAGGGGTTCTTAACCTTTTGGCAGTCTAATGAAATCTATGAACCCCTTCTCAGAATAATGTTTTAAGTACAGGTCTTAGGTTGGTATGAGAAAACTCCATAATCATTAAAACTGTCCAAAACTGGAATAGGCAGCCTCAGGAGGTACTAAGTTCCCCATCAGCTGAAATCTTCAAGCAGAGATTGGATAACTACTTGTAGGAGATGTTGGAGTAGGGAATCTTTCTCAGATATAATTTGAATAAGATGACCTTTGAGATGCCCTACAATTATAGGATTTTATGATCCTAAGACTGAAGTAGATATGGCTGACTCCACAGGGAAAGAACAAATTCCCCAGTAGCCAGGAAGAAATACTGAAGAGTTTGAATTGATCATGAAACAAATTAAAGTCTCTATTGTGGAAAAAGTAGCAAAATCAGACTCACATAGTACTAACTGGTAATAATAAGAAAAGGTTAGAGCAGAGTTTCTTAAACCTTTTCCACTCAGGACCCCTTCAAAGTTTCTCAAACTGTGGATCACAATCCCAACATGGGCTTCTCTCCTAGGGAAAATGTGTTGCATGGTGTGCTGAACTTGGAGTCAAGAAGACTTTATTTAGTAAGAATTCTACTTCAAGCACTTAGCAGCTTTGTGATCTTGGTCAAGTCACTTAAATTCTCTAGGCCTCAACTTCCTCATCTGTAAAATGGGGATGACTAATAGCAGTGACTTCACAGGGATATCTTCATGATCAAGTGACATGGTGTTTACAATATACAATGCAAACTTTTAACTCCCCATAAATAAGATCTGTTATTATTTCCTGATCACTACAGTTGTTAAATTCAGCAAGCATCTTGCCTGGGTCCAACATTGTAGGAAGATTTGTGGAAAATGCTTTATTATATTGCTTAGAAAACTTTTAACAATTATACCATTTAAATCTAACTTTATGTGACTAGAGATCATTTGACACCAGAATGTCTCTATGACTTCAATTACTCTCCAGGAATGCTAGAGGTAGCTACAAAGAATTTTGGATTTTTTCTGTTCCAAATTCTCTCTCTCCCTACATCCCCTCCCCCACCCACTGAAAACACAAGAAACACAATATTCACACATGCAAAATATATTTCCACATTAGACATATTACAAAAAAGCAAGAAAATAGAGTTAAAATATGAAATGCAAATTTTCTGTTAGAAATAAGTGAAAATAAAGATGTAGTTTGCTTGTTTCCCATTTAAGTTCATGAACTTCCTGAAATTGGTCCATAAATATCTTGGGAGTATGTGGATCCCAAGTCAACAACTTCTGCTCTAAAATAAAATACAAATTCCTCGGCTTTGCCTTTAAAGCCCTTAACAACCTGGCTTCATCTTAGCTTTCCAGGCTTAATGATTATTTAATAATAGCTAGAATTTATGTAGCTCTTAAAGGTTTGTAAAGCATGCTAAAAATATTATCTCATTTTATCCTAACAACAACACTGTGAGGTAGGTGCTATTTATTATCTCCATTTTATAGACGAAGAAATTGAGGCAGATAGAGGTTTAGTGATTTCCCTAGGGTCACACATCTATGACATGTCTGAAGCTGTATTTGAACTCAGGTCTTCTTGACTCCAAGTCGGATGGTCTATCCACTGTACCACCTCACTGCCTCTTCATTTATAATTTCCCTTTACATAATACCTTCCATCCAAACTGGCTGAGTTGATATTTCATGAATTCATCACTGTTTCTACTACCTCAAAGGTTATTCACACAATGTCTCTGATGCCTGGAATATTCCCTCTTCTCACCACTTCCTCTTAAAAACTCTGGCTTCTGAGAAAATAGGGCTAGTTTGCAAAGAAATAAGTCCACAAAACCTTAACTATCAAAAATCCTTCCTTCTTAAAACCATCATGCTCAGATTTCCAACCCAGGACAGCCTAGAAGGTCAATGGGAAGGATTTGTTGCATAGGGTTGGAGGAGTGCACAACGCATAGGTTGTACCAACACAGACCCACCATAGCAAAGCCAAACAGGAAGCCCTGGGTTGTGTGAAGCAGCAGAACACTGCGGACTCTCAAATATATCAGCCCAGGATGGGAGTCCAGTGGAAGTGAGTGAGAGAGAATCACAGAACCCCAGGTAACTACAGCAGCTGCTCCTGAGACTATCAGCCCTCAGATTAAATGTCTGTAAATCACTTACTTGAATTTCCAGGAGCCAAGATGGTGGAATAATTGGTAAATGCTATCCCATTCCCCCTACTGACCTTGAAAAACCCAGAGAATATTTCCCCAGGAAAAATCCTGGAACAGTGGGATCAGCAGAAGGGATAAACAGTCTCTTAGCCTGTGAGGCTAGGAAAATCACAAAGGAAGGTGCGTCTTGCTGTAGCTGAAGGGGACCAGTGCAGGACCGGAGCTGTCCCAGAAAGCCCTACCTTGGTGAACCAGGAGATCCCAAGCCCCAGGTGGGTGAAGCCCGCAGTCATCAACACCAGGACCCCAGGTGTGCCTTATCACAGCCAGGTGAACTGGGCAGACATTAGTGCAGATGGGGTTCACCAACCACTGAACTTGTCTATGCTCTAGCTCAGGAAACTAGACCTCCTGCAGCCAGACAACCCTTCCCCCACACTTAAGGTAGTTAGCTCCAAGGTAACTCTGGGGAAACTCAGAAAGATTTCACCTGGCCTCTACTTTGGCACACCAGCAAGCTCAGCACCAGGTAAACTACAGCATTTTAGCTTCTAGCTGAAAGAACCAGAGGCCACAATACACAAGCTCTAAGCACAAGAACCATGGGACAGAGTCCCCTGTGCCCTAGAAGCAGAGATCCACTTTAAAAGCCAGGAAAAGGGTGATCATCATGAGCAAGAAGCAAACCAGAAAAGATAAGACCCTAGAATCTTTCTATGGGGACAAGGACCAAAACACCAAAGAGGTCAGCATTGAGACTGTACTCCCATCTGAAACTTCAGAAGGGAATATGAACTGGTCTCAAATCCAAAGAGCATTCTTGAAAAAGCTCAAGAAGGATTTTAAAAGCCAGATTAGAGAAGTAGAAGAAAAACTGGCCAATGATTTTAAAAATATGTAAAAATAATTCACTGAAGAGAACAACTCCTTAAAAAAAGGAAAATTGAACAAATGGAAAAGGAGATGCAAAAGTTAACTGAAGAAAACAATCTATTAAAAATTAGAATTGGTCAAGTAGAAGCTAATGACTATGACACATCAATATTCAGTCAAATAGAATCTAAAGAATGAAAAAATAGATGAAAATGTAAAATATCTCATTGGAAAAACAACTGACCTGGAAAATAGATCCAGAAGAGAAAATCTAAGAGTTATTGATGTACCATAAATCTATGATGAAAAAAAAGAGCCTGGACAATATTTTCCAAGAAATCATCAAGGAAAACTGCCCAAAGGTCCTAGATCCAGAAGGTAAAATAGTCATCGAAAGAATCCATCGAAAACACCATGGAATACCATTGCCAAATTCCAGAACTATCAAGTAAAGGAAAAATTCTGACTTCCTTCAAGGTTCAGCTCATGGGCCATCTCCTATGGAAAGTCTTTCTAGATTATCTTAGTCCTTAACTGTTTTCTCCCGCCTCCTTAAAAGATCATGCATTTTCTTACCTGTTGATATAGTGTACCTTCTAATACAATCTTACCCTATGAGGACAAGGACTGTTTTTCTGTTTTTTCTTTATATCTACAACACTTAACACAGTGCCTTCCACATAACGTGCAGTTCATAAACAACTGGATTTTATTGGATTGGCTGGTGGATAACAGGGCAAACCAATTTTGATGCTGTCACACTTTCTTGTCACACTGCAATAGAGAGTGGAAGAAAGGGGAGTAGTAAATCTCATTGGTACGCAGCAAGCTGCTTGCATGGGAGTGGGCCTTGGAAGGAAGCAATGAAGAAAGAACAAACAGACAATACCTTCTGTGCCAGGCTGATATCTAGTGACAATTCTATGAAATGTAATTTAGCTTCAAGAAGCTGGTCCCTACTCATGCTATTGATTCTTCTCTGGGGATCCCATGTAGGAGGAAATGAAAAAAAGATTTGTTTCACTAGCTCCTTCACAGCCCCACAATAGAGCTTGCTAAGAATAAGGATATGTTCTGGTAAAGACTTTATAAGAGTCAATTATGAGAAGTATCAAGGTTTTAGCAAAAATGTGAAAGTGCCTGCAATTTTCATTTCTTTGTATGAGCATTAGTTTTACACCCAGAAATGAAGCAAATTGCTCAGAACTCCAGTTGCCATGATACAGAAGGTAGTAAATAGAACCATGCTGATAGAGTAGACTTCCACATGGATTTAGAAAAAATCTGGTCACCGAATGATAGAGAAGAAATTATCTCCCAACCACCACAACCAGTACTTCTACTTCTTCTTTATGTCTTCTACTAAAGTTCTACTTCAGTGTCTCATCATGGTGTGGAGGCAAACTTGTGTTGGCCAAGACTAAGTCAAAAGAGTCTGAGTCCTGGAAGGTCCTATTATTATTACATCCTATACCATATGTCACTTTGGCACACATACACACATACACACACACACATGCACACACACACACACACACACACACACACACACAGCAATCTCTTTCCTTGCCAATGGGAAACTGAGGAATACTGGGAGGAGGACCTCAGTAATCAGGGTAAAGATTTAATAGATAAATAATCTCTCACAGCAAATGCAAGGACACAGCCAAGGCTACCAAACTTTGTATTTGTCCTGGTAGCCACTGACTCACTCGTTCATAAGTCCCATAAAAAAATCATTAGGAAATAGCACCAAACTCTTCCAAAATATACGATTCTCTTTCTGTCCAATCTAATTACAACCTGTTGATTAACTCCTCTTACAAACTATCTCACACACATACTGAGGAGCTGGTTTCATAAATACTAAAGGTCCACATCTGCCCTAAAGCTACTTCCTGTACCTCTTGAATAACTCTGCAGCACAGAAAGTATCTGTTTTTTTCTGCCATCTCCTTTTGTCCCTTTTAGCCCCATAGCATTCCAAGCTCCTGACCCAAGCTGGAAAGACTCTGAATATACAGTCTCAGGAATAAATTAGAAATCTGTCATCTGAGGACTTGATGAGATATGCTTTGTTATTATTTCTATTATTAGTTATAAGGGAAAGTTCTCTAGAAGGGGAAGGGGATTTTATTGAGGGATATAGGTGTGAAAACAAAATATATCAATTAGGATTTATTCTTTTAAAAAGAAAATTACTACATCCAAAGAAATTCTCTCTTCCCAGAAATTCAGTGGCTAGAAAATTCAGACAAACAAAAATAGGTCCCAAAAGCTCTTCTTCAATTATCTGGATATTTCATTCCTTCCTGACTTTTTCTAAACACACTAAATTATCCAGATCATGCTTTAATTCTTCATTTCACCATGCTTGTATAAGACTATCTTGATCAATACATATTAGTTTATTAAACAGTTTCTTGTTTGATTGCAAAGAGATAGTCCTACTTCCATCAGGGCCTTCATCTGCTCCATTCTAATTTTTAAAGAACTATTTTATTCAGTGAGCTTTTGAACCTTCTTTTCCATTTGACTAATTCTGCTTTTTAAAGCATTTTTCTCCTCATTTGCTTTTTGGAC
Source organism: Notamacropus eugenii (assembly GCF_028372415.1). Classification (NCBI taxonomy): domain Eukaryota; kingdom Metazoa; phylum Chordata; class Mammalia; order Diprotodontia; family Macropodidae; genus Notamacropus; species Notamacropus eugenii. Next base: position 499,239,414 of record NC_092872.1, on the reverse strand, counting down.
CTCTTTTATCGTTTGGGTTAGTTCATTTTCATGAGAAACCAAGAAATTACAAAACAAAACCAAGAGAATGAAAAAATTGAAGACAGCGTGAAATATCTCATTGGAAAAACAACTGACCTAGAAAGTAGATCCAGGAGAGACAATTTTAAAATTGTGGGGCTACCTGAAAGCCATGATGAAAAAAAGAGTCTAGATATTATCTTTCATGAAATTATCAAGGAAAACTACCCTGATATTCTAGAACCAGAGGGTAAAATAAATATTGAAAAAATCCACTGATCTCCTCCTGAAATAAGAATATTGTAGCCAGATTCCAGAGTTCCCAGATCAAGGAGAAAATATTGTAAGCAGCCAGAAAGAAACAATTCAAGTATTGAGGAAATACAATCAGATAACACAAAGATCTAGCAGCTTCTACATTAAGGGATAGAAGGGCATGGAATATGATATTCCAGAAGTCAAAGGAACTAGGATTAAAACCAAGAATCACCTCCCCAGCAAAACTGAGTATAATACTTCAGGGGAAAAAATGGTCATTCAATGAAAGAGAAGACTTTCAAGCATTCTTGATGAAAAGACCAGAGCTGAATAGAAAATTTGACTTTTAAACACAAGAATCAAGGGAAGCATGAAAAGGTAAACAGGAAAGAGAAATCATAAGGGACTTACTAAAGTTGAATTGTATACATTCCTACATGGATAGATAATATTTGTAGCTCTTGAGACTTTTCTCAGTATTTGGGTAGTTGGAGGGATCATATATATACATATATACATATATATATATATAGACAGAGAGCACAGGGTGAATTGAATAGGAAGGGATGATATCTAAAAAAATAAAATTAAGGGATGAGAGAGGAATATATTGGGAGGAAAAAGGGAGAAAAGGAATGGGGCAAATTATCTCTCATAAAAGAGGCAAGAAAAAGCTTTTTCAAAGAAGGGGAAAAGGGGGGAGGTGAGAGGGAAAAAGTGAAGCTTACTCTCATCACATGTGACTTAAGGAGGGAATAACATGAACGCTCAATTTGGTATGAAAATCTATCTTACACTACAGAAAAGTGGGGGAGAAGGGGATAAGTGGACTGTGGGGGGGGGATGATAGAAGGGAGGGCAAATGGGAGGAGGGAGTAATTAGAAGTAAACACTTCTGAGGAGGGGCATGGACAAAAAAGAGAATAGAAGAAATGGGGGACAGGATAGAGGGAAATATAGTTAGTCTTTCACAGTATGACTATTATGGGAGTCTTTTGCATAACTACACACATATAGCCTATATTGAATTGCTTGCCTTCACAGTGGGGTTGTGTGGGGAGGGAGGAAGGGAGAGAAGTTGGAACTCAAACATTTAGAAATGAATGTTGAGAATTGGTTTTGCATGCAACTGGGAAATAAGAAATACAGGTAATGGGGTATAGAAATCTATCTTGCCTTATAAGAAAAGAGAGAAGATGGGGGGATAAGGGAAGGGAGAGGTGTGATAGAAAAGAGGGCAGATAGGGGGAAGGGGTGATCAGAATGCATGGCATCTTGGGATGGGGGAAGGGAGAGATAGGGAGAAAATTTGGAACTCAAAATCTTGTGGAAATGAACGTTGAAAACTAAAAATAAATAAATAAATTTTTAAAAATTATCAAGGAAAACTGCTCTGATATTCTAGGACCAGAGGGTAAAATAGATATTGAAAGAATCCACCAATCACCTCCTAAAAGAGCTCCCAAAAGAAAAATTCCTAGACAAATTCCAGAGCTCCCAGGTCAAGGAGAAAATATTGCAAAAAGCCAAAAAGAAGCAATTCCAGTATTGTGGAAACACAATCAGGGGAGAGATGGGAAGGAAATTTAGAACTCAAAATTTTGTGGAAGTGAAAGTTGAGAACTAACAATTAATTAATTTTAAAAAAAAAGAAGGGGAAGGGACAAACTTGAGGCATAAAAGTGAAACACTTCACATCTGTTTGGCTGTAATCCCATATTTAGCTCTTGCACATGCCTCATTTCCTGTCCCAAAGGACTTTAGAACCCCAAGACAGATGAAGAATACAAGGATAAACAAGGATAACATTTGATTCTATTGAAGTTAGAAGTTTCTTTTCTGATACATTTACCATCCAGGAAGTGTCCTGATGACATTGCAAAGATACACTGTAACTTCAGCAAAATTCATAAACATAAGAATCTTGAAAAGGGAAGGGACTATGAATAATGAGCCCAACGGTTTTCCCACCCCACTAAATGAAGAAACCTATGGTAAACTCAAAATCCTCCTAGTCACCCTGTCAGAATAAGAGATTCAGTAATGAGTCAAAGGCTCTGAGATTTGAATTTCAACCAGCTAATTCCCTAGGATTCTCTTCCTCACCTACCTAGTACCATAAATCAGTAGTACCAGTACACAAGTCCAGGTTCCTCACTCTTGTCCTCCCATTGGTTGATCCTGTTAGATCCAGATAAAAACCCTATAAAAGCCTACCAGACATTACTTAATTGGGGTACCTCCATTCCCTGTGAGGCCCCAGTGGGATGTGATCAATTTTAGTGGCATCCCAGTGGACCTGATCTGTTTCCATAATTTTCTCTGAATGCCCTTCATACGAGATGTGCCTTTAGTAGAACCAGCTTGCTATAATGTCATGTTGTATGCTACATGTTTACTTGGTATTCTAAACTTTTCTAAGTCTGCGCTGAGACACCATGAAACATGCCACCAGGGTAAAAGCAGGAGAGTGCAGGTGCAGAATGGTGCAGACATTGTCTAATACAGTCATTATATTGCAGCTTGTATGAGGTTTCTTTTTGTTTATTTTTTCTTTTTGCTTATTTTTTTTCTTTATCACAAGGATGGTTAAATTCCAAGAGTAGATGTAATGAGGGGACAGTGGTTTGTTCAAAAATGACTGTGATATAAAAGCAAAAGGTGGCAATAAACCTTTTTTTTTTTTTTTTGAGATTGGGTCTCAAGGCTTATTCTCAATACTCCTCAGCATAGAAACTTTAATTAGCTCCTTTTTTCTGATCACTCCACTCCTCGTTAGGTAGCCTGGTAGCCTTCCACTCCCAGAGGTTCACCATATTGGTGCTGGACTTGCTGTAGATAATTAGTAGATGTGGTTAAGTGACAAAGTGGATAGACTGCTAGATCTGAAGTTAAAAAGACCCCCATTCAAATCAAGTCTCAGACACTTATTAGCTATGTGACTCTAGGCAAGTCACTTAGTGACTCTAAGGCTTAGTTTCTATAAAATGGGGATTAAAAATAGCACTTACTTCACTGAGTGGAGAGGATAAAATAACATTTTAAAGTTCCTTGAAAACCACAAAATACTATGTTATTACTGTACTTATGTTATTAAAGCACTGCACAAAGGACTATTATATTGTATTGTATTATAAATTATGTTGACATTATAATATTAATTATATATAATTATATCATATATTATAATTGATATAATACATGATATTTAATACATTCTATAATATATAACTATGTAACATTGGTTACATATTATTATTATGTAACATAATTCTATTCTGTATAGTATTATATAACATAATATTTAATAATGATGATAACGATGATGACAGGCTGTTAGTCCTATTTCTGCTCAGAATTTCAAAACTCAAGAGATCTGCCAACCTCAGACTCCCCAGAAGCAGGTACTACACATGTTCTACTAAACCTAAGACAAATCTTAATTTTTAAAAAGGATTGGAAGGGACCTAGGATGTTATCTAATCCAATCTTTCTATCCAGTAAAGAAAAGTACAACTTTTCTGGAGAGTAAAATACTTGATATTCATCTGTCATATTTCTGAGTACTCTATGATACATGAGAAGTATATTAATAAGAAATGTGGTAGGAAAAACTGAAATGCAGGGCTGGCTGCTTAGGAGCAAAAAAAATGTACGTAGTTTTATACTTGTTGAAATTCCTCCAATAATTTTTTCCTCCCTTTGTAAAATACTGCATTTTGTAATGTTTTGACATGAAGTATTCTTTGTTGTCATCCTATAATGCTCTCATTCTGTGATTCTTACAGTTATAGAATTAGTTATCACCTTGTTCACCACCTGATCAGAGGAAACAGTACAGTATAAATTTTATCTAAAAGAGTTATGGTAAAAAAATAAAACATTATTTTTCTAGTTCTTGGCCCAAATGCTTTAGCATATACATGGAATTGGGCATGGTACCCTTGAATTTTACAAAGCAGAAGTTTATATTTATGCCTGTACCAATTAGTGACTGCCAAGGATTAAAAAAAAACAACTATTCTTTTTTTGGAGGCAATTGGGGTTAAGTGACTTGCCAAGGCTTGCACAGCTAGTAAATGTCTGAGGCCAGATTTGAACTCGGATCTTACTGATGCCAGGGCCAGTACTCTTATCTACTGCTCCACCTAGCTGTCCCTCTCAACAGAAAAGCTATTATTTTTCAAGTAATTGTTGTATCCCAGGGCTCCATCAAATATACACACACATCCACATGTGCACATATACATGTGTTACATGTACACACATGTACTCTGCATTTATGTGCATGGACATGTGTGTGTACATACACATGCTTGCATGCCTCCAGCTCTTCTCTCTCTTCAGAGCTTCAGTTCTACATCATCAAAATCAGCATCTTTTCCCTAAAACCCTGCCTCTGCCACTATCACTACCCACATCCCTGTTTCCATTGGAGATACCACAAACCTGCTAGTCATCTTGGAGTACTCTTTGACTCTTCCTTCTCCCTCATCCCCTACATCCAATTAATCGCCAGTTCCTGTTGATTCCACCTCCACATTACATCTCACATCTTTCCTCTTCTGTCCATTTACAGAGCCCTGATTCAGTCCCTTATCTTTTATTTGGACTATGGCAATAGCCTCTTAATTTGATTTCCTTGCTTCTAACCTATACCCTCTCCAATCTGGCCTACATACAACTGCCAGATTCATATGCACAAAGTACAGGTATAACCATATCAATCCTTAGCTCAAGAAATTTCAGTGACTCCCTTTTATCTCTAAGACAAAATGCAAATTTGTCTCGTATTCAAAGCCTCAGCCGATCTTACCATTCTAATGCCCTATTACTCTCCCTCATACACTTTATATTCCAACCCAACTGATCTACTTACTGTTCCCCACCTATGACTATTTCTCACCCCCATGTCTTCGAATAAGCTAAACCTTATAACTGTAGACTTCTCTCTCCTCACCTTTGTCTCTTAAAATCCCTTGCTTCCCCTTCAAAGCACAGTTCAGGTGTTGCCTCCTAAATGAGACCTTCTGTGATCCACCCCCACAGTATTTTTTGTTCTCTCCTTGCCCCCCACTCAAAAAAACTTTGTATTTGCTTTGTATATGCTTCATATTTACTGACATACATACATACTCTACCCACCAGAACAGAAATTACCCAAGAGCAGAGAGTGTTTCATGTTTGTCTTTGTTTCCCTAACAGCTATTATACAGCAGGCATTTAATAAATGTGTCCTATTATACAGCAGGTATTTAATAAATGTGTGTTTAATTTAATGGAACCATGGCCAATCCCAAAAGTAAAAATGACAGTAAAATATAATTAAGTTTCCTTTACTAAAGTCCTCCTTCAATGACTGGAGGTAACCTTAGACCCTTGAAAACTATGTCAAGGGACCTGGAGCTCTGGCACTTCTTACAAAGATAGGAAGCCTTAAAGGACAGGTTTAATAATGGATGATGTATCTGTACTCTAGGGACCAGCCCAAATAACTTCAAAGAAATTCACCAGCAGAATATTTGCCACCAGGTGGTGAGGTTTTTTTGTCTACAATCACTCCTAAGTTTTGTCCTCTAAGAACTGTGATCTGTTCCAGTGAGAAAAGAAATACATTAGGTTGGTTTTTAAGGACACTTCTTTTTTTTTGAGATGGGTGGTCTGTGAAGATCCTTGGAGGCACTGAAAAATAGTGCTTGTCAAACAGTTATATCAGATATCAGCTTTTTCTCCTTTAAGCAAGAATCTACCTTTAGTTTTGACTTTGGGTTATCACAAGGTCTACTAAGGTTTCAAAGTTCAGAGTCTGGCACTTTACTGTCTTATGTCCCTTTAACAGCAGACCGAAAAGTGGAACATATCCAGGATACACTGTCCTGACTGAGGATAAGGATGGGCAGGATATTCATGCTGTATCTTACCTAGTCCATGAGAAATACAAGAGGAATAAAGTACAGGCAGCACAGTGTACTGGCTAGATGGCAGCTGGATCAACTTATGGTCTTAGGTCTTAGGCTGATCTTGTCATGGGAAGGTTGAGTTAATTCTGTCTAATGTAAGGCAGCTGTCTGATACTTGTGACTCAAACCATGCGGGCAGAAGGAATTTCCTTTGGGATGACTTTTCTCATCCTTACATAAAATTATACACTTTAATAGAAAAAGAATTTGTCATTCACTTTGTTAACTCAAAGAATAATTTCTTTATATTGTACCTGCATGAAACAGTACAGTTTAGACCTTTGAATTTAGAATTAAAATGGAAAGGGGCCCAACATTTTTAAAGCAAATTCAAACCTATTACTAATCTTGAAACCAACTCTACAACTATTGTAATTAATAATTTAAGATAAAGCCTTCATTCAGTCTCAATACCATAAGAATCCCTACCCACAGTGTTTTGAAGCAGTAATTGTCCCTGGGTACTAGAATAAAAACAACTTAAAATGATGCAGTACATTCTCTGAAACATCAAATGTCGAAGTAAAACCATAATTTCCTCTCCCTTCCCCCCCCCCCACAAAATGACTTCTTCCATTTGGGCAGAGACAGAACAACTGAGTTTTAGTGTAGCAGCATCTTAGGGGAAAGGCATGTTCAAAGGACACATCAATAAGAAATCACCTTCTCAAGATAAAGGGGTCCCATTATTTTGCCCACTGAGTCAGTGTGAGAAATCTAGCCAGGCAACAGTAAATGGATTTCAAAAAGCTCCATCATTGTATCATAAGATTAGTTTTGATCAGATCAGTGAGGTTATTTTTCTTCTATATTAAAGGGCACAGAAAGCCACAGAAACAGAGAATTTCAGAGTTGAAAGGGACCTTGGAGAGCATCTACTCCAACCCATGCCTAAACAGACTACAACACTGCCAACAAGTGGTCATTCAGCCTTCACTTTAATATTTTCAGTGATAAGACACTCACACCCTCCTTAGACAACCCATTTCAATTTCAGGTGGCCCTAATTGTTAATGTTTTTTTCTTACATGGCACCAAAATCTATTTCTCAGCTGGGTGGTGCCGTAGATAGAATGCTAAGTCTGGAGTCAGGAAGATTTGAGTTTATATATGGCCTGTGTGACCCTGGGCATTTAACCTCTGTTTGCCTCAGTTTCCTCATCTGTAAAATGGGGAGGATAATAGCACCTCCTTCCCCCAGGGTTGTTTTGAGGATCAAATGAGATAATAATTGTAAAGCACCTAGCCCATAGTAAGCTATATGAATGTTAACTATTATTGTTATTACCATCTCTTTAGTTCCCACCATTGTTCAGAGTTCTACCCTCTGAATCTAAACAGAACAAATTCTCTTCCACACTTAAATCAGTTGAGGATAACTATGTCCCCTTTAAATCTTCTCTAGGTTAAAACATCAGTTCCTTTACAGACTACACATTTACATAGCACTTTTAAAGTTTACAAAAAGCTTTACATACATCATCTCATCTGGACCTCATGTCAGTCCTCTGAGGTAAAAACTACAGTATTATTATGGATCATTTATGAATGTGGAAATGAATCTCAGAAAGATTAAACCAGCTAGGAAATGTCAGAGGCACAAAATGAACCTTGTTCATTCTGCCTCCAAATTTAGACCTCTATCTGCTATTATCACTGGCTCATATAACCTAACCTCCAGTCCCCTTACCATCCTTGTCACCCTCCTCTACATAAGCTTCAGTTTGTCACTGTCTATGAAAATATGGCACCCACACTGAAAGTCAGTGTTTTCCCTCAAGAAGATTCCACTTTACTTCATGGTCTGCTTCCAACAAGGAAAGGGAAAGCAGAAGAGAAAAGCATTATGGAAGACAGTTGTCCTTTCAAAAGTTTCACTGAATTAATTTCAGGATGATATAGTCACAAATGGAAATTGTTGCACTGATCAGACCACAGCTGGAGTGCCGTTTTCCTTTCTGGACTCCACATTTCAACTGACATAACAAGCTAGAGGGCATTCAGAGAAAAATGACTAGGTTAGAAATGGTCCTGGAAACTATGATGGCATCTAGCAACTGGACTGGTTAGCCTAGAGAAGACTGAGGGGTTCCATAATACTGTCTTCAAATATCTGAAGACCTAGCATCTAGAAGAGGACTCAGATTTGTTTTATGTTCTGTGATCATTTGTTTTATGACCAAAAGTCAGAACTGGAACAAATGGAAAGAAGTCATAGAAATACATATTTCATTTCAATGATTAAAAAAAAAGAAAAGAGTCATCCAAAAATGTAACAGACTGAGAACTGACTTCTAGTATAGTGACCCTTCCTGTCTCTGGAAATGTTCCAGCAGAGGCTGGATAGATACCTGTTAAGGTGCCTAGACAGGATTCCTATAAGGCTAGAAAGCTGAAGTAGGTGACCTTTAACTTACCTTTAAACTTTGAGATTCTGGGGAGGGAGCGAGAACGTGTGATTAAAGACATCAAAAAATATTTCCTCAGAAAGTGATTGTCTCCTCTTAGTATTACCTGACTCTCCATCAGACAGAAGAGGTAGCTGTGTTTAATACAGCACATGATACCATCAGGTAACTGAAAGCTGTCTTTTCTGGAACACCTTCATTTTCAAATTGCTGCTAGCCTTCCAGCTACTCTGTCTTTCAAAGAAGAAGCTAATATTTCCAGAAAGTTAGGATAGAGTACATTTATCCTTAAAGAAATAAAACTATGTGCAATTAGGTGGTTTTAGACCATTTGTTTTCACCTTCATTTGTGGTAGATGACTCCTGATTACCCCCAGAGACAGATTGGTCTCTCCTTTACCACCCAGGGAGTGTCTGTACCTCAAGCACATATATCGGGGGTTTTTTGTTGTTGTTTTAAACAACCAGACTTGACCCTTCTCTCCACTTTGGTCTTTACACATTTGTTTTACATGCACACTTCACACAGTCTGTGGTCCAGCCAAACTAGCTTACTTGTGGACCTCACACCCAACATTCCATCTCCTGGCTTCATGTCTTTATCCAAGCTGTCTCTTATACTGGCCTCTAAGTTCCCTTTTAGTGCTAGGATTCTAAGAGACACAGGGGAAGAGGTCGTGCATTCCAAGTATAAGGGACAAAAATACACGACCTCCTCCTCCCTGTCTATTCGAATCCTAGCACTAAAAGGGAATTTAGAGGCCATTTAGTTCAAATCTTTCATTTTATAAGGAAGAAAGCAGATCTCAGGGAGGAAAACTGAAATCTCAGGGAGGAATTCTCTGTCACTTGACAAAGGAAAACTTATCTGACTTTGAAACTAAAACTGAGGTAAAATGGAATCAGATGGACCCCAAATATGAAGGCCAGTAAATTCTAAGATTGTTAGCACTAGAATGGAGCTTTGAGAACCACTTTGTCCAACACTTTCATTTTATAGAAGGGGAAACTGAGACTCAGAGTTAAAATCAGATCAGGGACTAGAATCCAGGTCTCCTGATTCCCAGTCCAGCATCCTTTTCAGACAGATTGTTGAAATTTGACACCGTTTTAGAGCATCAACCCTTTCCAGAGCAGTAGTACCTGGATTCATGAGTAAGATCTCTCAGTTTTTAAATTTACACTCTATCCTCAAGCTCATTCTCTTTCAGGCTGTCACCAATAAAAAAGGTTTGAGAAACCTAGAAGGGAAAGACTGCAAGGGAAAAAAAGGTCCCTAAAATGGAGGATTGTAGGACCATGTAAGGCATGATCCTATAGCAGGGGTTGAAGGATTGTTTCCCTCTCCTGCTACCCACCCCATCACCAGGTAGATTGTGCTGAAAGACACCATTCATTTGGGGCTGAAATCCTGAGCAGCCCAGTTGAGCAATTAATCAATCAACAAATGTTGTTGAGTACCTCCTATTCACTGGGCACAGAACTTCAACCAGGCCAGAGAGGGGAAGGAGGCCCAGACCTGGCACAGCAACCTTGTCTCCCCAACCCCAGGCACTGAGTGGGAGTTTCATCACTGGGAAGTCCCTATACCAATGAAATCACAAATCTAGACCAAAAAAAATGTCCAAGGCACTGTGCTAAATACAAAGATGAAATAAACATACTCTCTGACTTCAAGGAGTATATAGGCTAATAAGAGGATAGAACAGAAACAGATCTATAACAATTTAGGGTGTGATAAGGGCATGAAGAAGCCAGGAACACATGAACGGTCCACACATACATATATAGTAAATGGATGCATGGGTTGTTTCCAGTTTTTGTTTTGGTTTGTTTTTGCTATTGTAAAAAAAATGCTGTTAGAATTTTTTACATAGATCTTTTTGTCTTTTCTTTTAATAACAGCCTTAAGGTATGGTCCTAGTGGTGAGATCCCTATGTCAATATCATGTATAATTGACATAGTTCTGCAACTTATTGTATAATTCTATCTTGTTTTCCCAAAATAATTGCACCAGCTTACATCTCCAACCAGATGCCTATTATTCCACAACTCCATCAGCATTGAATTTTATTTTTTACTTTTAAAATATTTAGTGGTATAAACTAATATATCAGAGACTTAATGTACATGAATTGTTGGATTATTTAGAGAGTTTGAACACATTTTATGTTGCTATTGATCATTTGTGTTTCTCCTTTGGAGAGATGCATAGATAGCATTTTGTACTTTTCTTATTTACTTCTTAGATTATACTCCAGCACTAGATTTATGATATAGTATTATATATTTATATAGGTGTCATATTCCCTTTCCCCCTACTCTAGGTTTACGAGGACAGAACCCATATTTTAATTATGTTTTTTTCCCCCAGAGTTTAGAATAATACACAGTAAGCATTTGCTAAATGGATGAAGGATAAATGAATAAACATAGCACTAACTTGACAAATATGTGCTTCATATTTGTGAGCAAAACAGCAAGATTTGTGTTGGTAGGCATTATGATTATGTTTAGTGACCTGAAGTCCCAGATTTTCGAAGACTGATTTTCTGAAAATAAAATGTACTTTTAAACAAGTTTTACAAAATGGCTATCCTTTGTCTGACCATGAGTCCTGATTTTTGTTTCAGAGAACATGGTCACTGTCACTATAAGAAAGGAACTCTGTCCTCAAGAAAGGGAAGTAGCAGGAAGCACATAGTCTTCTAAGCAGCAAATCTCCTATTTCATTTAAAGGGGTGTGGGGGTGGGAAAGGGAACGAAAAAAGGAACATAAAAAAGAACATATATTAGTATAACTGTTTCAGCATGGAATGTTTATAATGTTATGTGAAGCGTCAGCGATTGAATTCCCTCAGTCAATTTCTCCTATATTGTAAATGAGTTTTCAGGAATGAAGAATCACACACATTCATATGGTTCTTATTGGCATGTCTTGCCCATGATAATATGTAATAACAATAAAATATCTAGAAAACCTTGTCTTCATGTAATAGTTTGTATTTTTAAGTGTCTCTGGAACTTAAAACCATAGGGTTTTACCTTGAAAGTTTATTCAGTTCCCTCAATTTATAGAAGAGGGAACTGAGGCTCGGAGTCACTTGTCCAAGGTCATACAGAAAGTCAGCGGCAGAACAAGGACCTGCATGTGAGTTTCCTGACTTCCAGACCAGTAGTTTGTTTTTTTTCCATTCCACTCCAAAGTCTGCCATACATGGCATTTCATGTATAACCATCTTGACTAAGAATGAAATCAAGGTGTTAAGAAAGTAATCTTTCTTTAAACCTCGATACACCTTAATTTCAGGGAAAGGTGGACAGTGGCCAAACATTAAAACAGTTGCCTTCAAAATTGGAGAGTCACCAGAAATCTTGAGGTAAGTCAGAATGTTGCAGTCTAAGGGTGATAGGAACCCTGAAATTCAAGGGCAAAAGATGCAGGTCCTGCCTCGAATTTGACTCAAGCCTTCTTTCAGTCAGAGACAAGGTTTATTAAAACACCGGTTGAGGTGGGTGAGATTCCAAGAGAGGCTGTCCTATTGACCAGATTTTAAGAATCTGAGTAATTTAATGGAGGCAAGATGGACCTTTCATATAGAAAGACTGTGGGAAGATCTGGAAGTGATCTAGAAGGGGCCAAGTAGTTTGGGGTGACTGGAAGGTAACAGAGAAGGGGTCTAGATGGAATTAAGGGTGAGTAGTGGCCTGAGGTGATTCAGACAATGAAGGCCTGGACTAGGTTAGAGGTAACAAAAAATTGAAGATTTGGGCAGAGGGCCACAATGAAAGGCCAATTGAAAAAATTGCTGGGATGAGTCCATGCCTCAGGCAAATGCCAGAGACTTGGCCATGTGAGAAGTTCAAAGTGGGGTGTGGGAAGAGGTTTTCAGGGCCCATAAACTGTCAAGTAGAGACTTCAATCTCAAGGTTTATATCCTCAAGTTAAGTCAATAGGCAATTATTAACACTTCCTAGGTGCCAGGCTGTGTGCTAAGTGCTGGGCATACAATGAAAAGTAACAAAAATCTTTGTCCTGAAGGAGTTGACAGTCTATCTTCTCTAATGCCAATTAATTATAGAAAAGCTGATTTCAACAGGTTCAGGGCAGTGGTAGGAAAAGAACCAAGGAGAAGAAAGTCAAAGAGATAAGAGGATGAATATTTGATTAGAATCAGTTTTGCAAGATAAAGAGAAAATTAAATAAATCTACTTATTTTGTCAGAGCACTCTGCAGAAACTGTGAAAACATGGAAAGGACCTCTTAGAATTCTTGACCCACCCCCACTACAAGTTGCCTGTCTCCCTAGGTGATGATAACCTGCCTAAAGTCATTCTTCAATGATTAACATACTCCCACTTCACTATATCCTCCCCATTCCAGTCTGAACTAAAGATAAAATTATTCGAACCTATTTTCCATCCCCAACTGCCTGCTCCCTTGTTCCTGTCCCATTTCTAATGCCCCTGACATTCCATTCAAGATCTACCCACCTCTTTCACTAGGTTCCCTGGAATGCCTGCTCCACAGGTAACAACATTTGCTTTCTTCTTTCACTTTTTCCTTTCCCACTTCTATTTTCTTGTACTCTTTGAACTTGATTCTATCCTAATAACACAGCTTCCTCGCCATCCCACCACCCCTTTCCAGCATTTGTTGCACTTTCACTCATCCCCTCCCCATCCCCCCCCCCACACTGATCATTTTGGAGGCATTGGAATATTCCTTGCTCCTATCCCCTCTTGTAGATTCTCCCCCTACCACCATTACATCATTTCCTCTTTCGAGATTCAATAAGTCCATATTTATTACCCAATCAATTTTTGGTAGCTTTCAGTCTTTCTTTCTTCTCTCAATTCCTGTCTTCACACCAGAGGACTTCAAAATGCACACTGATATTCCTCAAGGACCCTAACCTCCCAGTTTCTCAACTTCTATATTTCCCACTACCTACTCCTCACCCCACTATACACATACAAATGTAATGCCCTGGATCTTGCCATAACCCGCAAGGGTTCCACTTCCCTGTTCCTGAACTCTGAAATTCCTTTATCTAATCATAATCTCTTATCATAGCATCTTTCCTTTTGCCTTATGAACCATACCCCTATTCTTCAACCTTAACCTCCATTCCTTCCACCCTTCACTTCTTTTTCAGACTTGCACCCCTGAACTATCTGTACTCCCCTTCTTTCACCATCTTAACTCCTTAGTGAACCAGGTTAATTCTACAGTATTTCAAGTTCTCTCAAGTTCCTTGCCCACTTATCCTAGCACTGATTTTATATATGTGTGTGTAGAATATGTATATGTATATTTGTACACACTGATAATGTTTAATATAAAATTTTGGAATAATCTCTTTGTTCTCTCTGAAGTAAACTCAGAGAGTGCCTCTTCCTATGTCAGCAAAAGCCAGCCAAGGCCGACTCTACACTCCTTAAGGAGACCTTTAACCTAAGACACTATATCTTGAATAATGAGACTTTCCTTTGATGAATGAGACTTTCCTTTGATGAATCTTATTATCTATAGACACATACTATGTTATGAATAATGGGACTTTCCTTTGATCTATAGACATATACTATGTTATGGCGTATTAATGATAAAGAAAATATAGACATCTTAGATCATAATTTCTATTGAACATTGTTTACCCTTTCCTATGTCAATTATCTGTTTAAGGGAGGAAGCCTGCCACTTACTAGTGGTGGGGTTTCTTTCCTTATCACCGAGACATATGCTTACCCAGCTTGGAATCTCAAGGCCTGACTCACATTGCTTTGTTAATTGTCCTGTCTTACTGAATTTATGATTTGCTTAATTAGGAGAGTTTCTTTCTCATGGCAAAATGTACTTAAGACAGATGATTTCTGCACTAGGTAGTCAGAGTCACCTCTGACTCCATAGCACTATGTAACTGTTTTCTTTATAGGGAATTGATCAATTAATTAATTAAATCATAAAATGTATGCATTTAGCCATGTTGCCTTTTCTTAACAAAGTTTTCAGGTCAACAACACACACACACAAAGGTATCCCAAAAGTCTTAGTGCAAATTTAAGCTTTAATAGCAAGAAAGGGTAAGCTAGGTGGTACAATGGATAGAGCACAGACCTTGAAGTGAGGAGAGCCTGAGTTCAAATCTGGCCTCAGATACATAGTAGCTGTGAGACCCTGGGCAAGTCACTAAACCTCAATTTCCTCCTAAAAAAAAGCAAACAATAGTAAAAGAGACACAGTTGTCCTGTATGTGTATATACATGTGTAAAACATAAATACATATAAATGTGTATACAATTGTATATATGCATATGTATATGAATGTATATATATTATATGCATTATACTTATACACACACACATATATATATGCAAGCAATTCTTGCATATATCCCCTTCTTTCTATTCACAAAGCCAACACCCCAATTCAGGTCCTCATCATCTAGCCTATTGCAATTAGCCTCCCAACTGGTTCCCCTGCCCTAAGCCTTTCTTCACTTCAATCCCTTTTCCATATGGCCACAAAAGTGATTTTCCTAAAGCCTTTCTATGTCTAACCCTGTCACACCACTAGTCAATAAATGGCAATGGTTCCCTGTCACCTCTAGGACAAAATATAAACTCCTGACACCTTCCTATCTCTGTTGTCTTCTTATGCATTACTCCCCTCCATGAACTCTACAATGCGTTACTTTTCTTCATATGTGTTTCTTTGACTCAGCGTAGGTGCCATTTTCTACAGGAATCTTTGTCCTTTCACCTGAGAGTGCCTTCTCATTCAAGGTTATATTGTTTCAGTTTCTAGCTATCGCATATACTTAAACATGTCTCTTTTGACAGAATGGAAGGTCCCTGAGGGCAGGGAATGTTTCATTCTTGGCTTTGTATCCTTCACACCATGAACAATGTCCGACACATAGTTTAGTAAATGTTTAGAGAAAGCTTCTTGCAGTGGGGATAGTTTTTACCTTGGTAATTGTATCCCCTAGGGTTTAACAGTTGTTTGGCACATACTAAGTGGGGAATTAACCTCCTTTTATGTAAACTTTAAGTAATCTCCTATAGTTTAGCAAAGCCTTAACATGTTTTTGTTCAAATGAAATGAATTTTCATTACATTGGCATTTCAGGAAATATTTTGTCTTCATTTCTGATTCAATAAATGGACTGACAATCAATTTAGTCAAAGTTTTTAACTTGGGGTCTATAAACACATCATAAACCTTTCTTTAAAAAAAAAACCCACATTATTCTGATATGGGACCCATAGGCATCTGAAGGTTGCCCGAGGGGTTCAGGACACACCTTGGTTAAGATCTCTGAACATCAACCTGACCCACCCTATACTTAAACATCAGTTAGCAACTAATTAAGGAACCCCTACAGTGAATTTAATTGTAACCATCCCACTTTACCTTTTTTGTAAATTGACATTTTCTGATGGGAGACGCAGAAATCAAATCCAGGCTAAAACATAACTACTTCACAAGAGATGTTTGCGGACATAGGTTTTTACTATGTACTAGGCTAAGTGAGACGAGGTTAGGATCAAAGCTACGAAAGCCCCTTGATTAAAATAATCTTCAGCAAAGCACTCTTCTTAGCCCAAGACATGGTATTTTTTTTAATGCCTATGATTTCATGGATATAGGAACCTCTAGGTGAAAAACTTCTTTCCAAATCAACACTAACAGTATTT
The DNA here is from genome assembly GCF_028372415.1 of Notamacropus eugenii. Lineage (NCBI taxonomy): Eukaryota > Metazoa > Chordata > Mammalia > Diprotodontia > Macropodidae > Notamacropus > Notamacropus eugenii. Next base: position 499,223,082 of record NC_092872.1, on the reverse strand, counting down.
TATGGTCTTATTTGTCTGGGACACCGAGAGGTTAAGCCACTCGCTCAGGGTTACACTAAGCGAGATAAGGTCTCCACACGAGCTTGCATACCTAGCCACATAAAGTAGCAATGCATAACACCTGGGCATCAGCTCTCTCTGGATTTCTATTAGGCTTATCTCACATCTCTGTTGAAGTCTCGTGTACCCAAGGCTGGAAGGGACAACGTCTTTCCCTCCATCAATCCAATGAAGTTCAAATATGGGTTACTAAGCGAGGGAGGGTTCAGCAGTATTATTTGTAAAGAATAGCGTGAAGAGAGAACTGGTTTGTGAGTCAGAAGACCTGAGTTCAGGAGCTAGTTTGTGTGACCTTGGACATTTCACTTAAACCCCTCTGACCCGGTTTTGCCATTTGCAAAGTATTCTCCACAGCTCTAAAACCCTTGCACCACTCTCCCCACGTGGTCATCTCTACTAATGATTGCCCTAGGAATAATGCTGAGGGAACAATATTGCGGCTTTTCTTTTAACCGGGGCCTGATTCCCATCCAAAGTAATAATAGGATTGTTACACCCACACCACCCACCCACCACTTCCGCGGAGCCTCATAAATGCTCACCACAGTCTAGTTTAAACTGAGGTTTAATTTCTTTCTGGGGAAACGAAAACGGAGGAAAGGCTAGGTGTAGTGGAGACGGGAGCGAAACATGTTTGGAGCCAAGGAGCCCGCGCGCCAGTACGTGGGCACAGGCGCGGCCTGGCCGGGGGACGACGGCCAGAGCGGCCAGGGCCAGCCTAGCTCAGCAGTCTCGGGGGGTCAGGGACAGGGAGGAGCGGCCCTGGGGGCGCAGGCGCGGGGGCGCGCACGGCGCAGAGCGGCCGCCAGAGGGCGCCGGGGCCGCGCGCGCAGCGCTTCGCAGCTCTACAGCTCTATTAACCGGGACAGAGCTATGGGGGAAGCCGAGGTTGCCACCGGCGGAAGCGGCGGCGGCGGCGGCTCTAGCTCGGGCGCGGGAGGCGGCGGCGGGGGCGGCGGCGGGGGCGGCGGAGGCGGCCCTGGTTCCGGCCCGGGCCCTGGCGGTAGCGGTGAAAAAGGCCCCGGGGAGTCGGCGCCCGGCCCGCCCGACGAAGTCGTGGTGTGGAGCCCCGAGGTGGAAGTGTGCCTCTTTCATGCCATGCTGGGGCACAAGCCCGTCGGTGAGGAAAGGGGAGCCGGGAGGGCGCAGCGCTGGGCGCGGAGAGCAGCGCAGCCTGGGCCAGGCCGGAGCCGCGGCCTCGAGTGCCAGCCGCGGCCTGGCGGAGGGCCGGGGCTGCGGCCGGCGGGAGGGCTGGGCCTCACACTAATCCGCCCCTAGGAAGCTTCCCGGGGAGCCCTCCTCCCTCTGGCTCCTGCCCCCAGGACTTCTCTCCCGTCTCCCATCCCCGGCCCCCGAGCTCTCTCTTCTCCCCACTCCCATTCTTGGCTCCCCCGGGCTTCTCCTCCCCTCATCCCCGCCCCCCGGACCTCCAACTCCTCCCTCCCATCCCTTACCCCCTATCTTCTCCCCTCTCCCATCCCTGGCCCCCGATCTCTTCTTTCTCCCCACTCCCATCCCCGGCCCCCTATCTCTTCTCTCTCTCATCCTTGGCCCCCCCGGGTTCTCTCCTCTCCCACCCCTAGCCCCCGATCCCTCCCTTCTGTCCTCTCCCATCCCCGACTCCCCCAGGCTTCTCCCCCTTACTTCTTTGATCCCCGACTCCCCGAGCTTCTCTCCCTCCCACACCCAACCCTGAGCTTTCCATCTACCCCTCCCCGCCCACCCCCACTTTTCTCCCTTCCCGACCCCACCTCCCCCAGCTTTTCCCCCTTCCCTGGTTCCCGGGTCCTCCCAACCTCCTCCCCCCTTCTATCTCCGCCCTCTCCCTCAGTTTTTCCACCCCAGACTCCGGGGCGTCTCCCCCTGCAACCCTGTGTGTCTCCCTTGTCTTCTCCCCCCCTTCCCTTCTTCTTTTACCCTTTCCCCAGCTCAGGGAGAATATATGTTGTTGATCCCTTTTTAGGAACTTTGGGGAGGGAGAGAAATGCTGATTCTCCTCATGGTGGAGCCCTATGGGAAAACCTGAGGCCAGGCCAGCCTCCTTGTTGGGGGAGGGGAGAAGTAGTGGTGTTTGTTTTTAAATACTTATGGCTCTTCTGTCTGAACCAACACTTGGATTCGAGACTTAAATTCAACCAGGATTTATTGAGCACTTGTTATTTACTGGCTGCCAAGGGTGAGAGCAAGGAGCTTGGGAGAGAGAATACTCTTGTACTTGAGCGTAATTGTAGCGGGGAAAAAAGAGTACTAATATTTCTGAGACAGAGGGAAAACACTTGTTTTTATAAGTTTGAACTCTGCTATTTTCCTTGTGTTGTAAAATAAAGATTTCCCCCCCAAAAAAATTTCAAGTCAGGAACAGGTGGAATTTCCTGAACAGTTTTCCCCCCTCTTACAGGTGTGAACCGGCACTTCCACATGATCTGCATCAGGGACAAGTTCAGTCAGAACATAGGGAGGCAGATCTCCTCCAAAGTCATCTGGGACCATTTAAGTACTATGTACGATATGCAAGCTTTGGTAAGGAGTGAATTCCAGCACAATGTTGGGCGTATAAGTAAAAGTGAGAGGATTTAATTCTGTTCTTCCCTTGAGTTCCTACAAACTAAGAAACCTTTAAACAGGAGTGTCTGGCTATAAGAAAATAGGGTATGTGGAAATCCTGCTTAAAAAATTTAGGGGGATAGTTGCTAAAACAGTAAAATTGTATTGAAGTTGAACTCAGTTAACTGGAACCCATTAATTGTTAGAATTTGAAGGGGGCCTTAAAGATCATCTTGCATTCTCATTTTACAGCTGAGAGAACTGAGACCCACAAAGGAAAAGGAATTTGCTGAAAGTTGTACAGCTAGTTAGTGGCAAAACAAGACTAAAAACCCAGTGTTCCTGACCCCTCTTTCCACTATCCTATGGCTGATGGGCCATAATTTCTAAGAATCTACACAAATTTAATTACTAGAAGGAAATCACAACTTTGCAGTTTTCAGAGAATTGTCTCAGTACTCCCCTTTCCTCTCTCAGATGAAAATGGACTGCAATGGAACAGTCTATTGTAATGAGCCAAACAGGCTAACCCAGTCCAGATGGAATCCCAAGATGTTCAGGTATGAGGCAGTGAAAGAACATGGGTTGAATAAAAAGGTCTTGGTTTAGGTCTAGACTCTGATATTTACTGAGCTTTTTCTTCATCTGCAAAAGAGAGATAATACTTGCACTCCAGCCTCAGAGGCTGTGTGAGAATAAAATGTGATTATATACAAAATGATTTGTTTCTCAGTTGAGTTCTTATTTAAGTTCCTGACCTCAAAAAGTGAGGAACAAGCTAATCTTTGAATCCCAAAAGTGTTTTTAGGGACCGAAAATAATAGGGTGTTGAAAAGCCACTGAACTGTTAAGTGGTGTTAAAAGGATAACCTTTGTCTCTCCTTCCCTAGGTGGGGTTCCTATAATTGGTTGATTGCCAGATCCTAGCATCCTACAAGCCAGTGACCTTTTGCTAACCTGCATCAGCATGCCATTATGTAGCTAGGTTCTTTATTTCTGGAAGCTATGGCTGTACTTAACAGGTGGTCTTTTCAAGCATTATGCTGTGCCCTTTTCTTGACCTGGTTCATACCATGTTTGTGGAAAATCTTTCTTAAGTCAGTGCTGTCCATTCACCTGAGTGAACTGGTGATAGTCCAATATCAATAAAGGGTGAAAAGTGGGTGGAGTTTCCCCATAGGCTAAATTGAATGTTTGAACCTCATAAGCATAGCAACTATTGAATATTATGAGGATGCTTTGTTTACTGAATTTGATGTGTAAATCACAAAGCAGTATTTGTACTGTTCAGCTTTTCATAAATCTGGCCTGCCTATATGTACTTCATGTGTTTAAATGTATTTTCTGCAACAAAACATAACCTCTTTTAGGACAAGGACCATTTCATTTGTTTCCTATCCTCAGTGCCTAGCATAGAGTAGGGGCATAATAAATACTTGTTGAATGGAATTCTTTGGGTTAACAATTCAGTTTTTTCTCTACTTTTATGAAAGAGGCAAGTAACAGGAAAGCTGTAGTAGAAGGACCACCTCATAGGAAGTAAGGACAACAAAAAAAATTTACATCTTTAATAGATGTTAAGATTTATCATCAGTCATTGCTGAAGTCATCCTATGAGGTAAATAGTGCAAATATTAGCCCCTTTTGAGAGAAAATAGTGAGAAAAATGAAACTCATAGAAGATGCTTATCCATGATCACACAGCTAGTAAATGTCAAGCCAGGATTTGAATCCAGGTCCCATGACTAGCCAACTTCAGTTTTCCTGGGTTCTAATCCCAGCTCCTTGCTAGCCCTAGTTCACCAAAATGGGAGAAGAATAGAAAACAACATTGAAAATACTTTTCTCATATAAATTCCTTTACCATGTAAATTTCTTTGCAAATCCTGTTTCTTTAATGAACTTGGGTTTAATTCTGTTGTTTCTTCCTTTTCTTTACTAATTCACTGTGTTCTACAATCTTTTGATTAGATCACCTGCTCCTGCTTCTTAGCATGTATTCATATTCACGTTTATTTCTGTTCTTTGTCCCATGATATTTATGATTACTTCTCCCATCCTCCTTTTAATTAAGGCCTGCTGTATATTATTTTTTCTCCCAATTTCTATCTCTATATTCTCTCTGCCAACAGCTCTTCAAATGTTTTTGGTTATTGCACACTTGGGGAATTGGTACCCTATCTCTTTGCATTAACATTCTATCTCACTGACTTTGACCAGTTTCTCTTGGTATGCTTGAATATGTAGGCAAGAAACTTTTATCCTGATGCTAACTCTTACTGCAATTAAAACCACATTTTGCCTCTGAAATTACAAAAGGAAACTGGGTGGTCTCCCTTATAACTTTTAATATATTTGAAGATGGCTTCAAATTGTTTTTTTCTTTAGGTTTGGTTGTTGTTTTTTTTTTAAGTCTCTTTTTTCCTTTCCTGGATAACCTGGTGTTTTTTAAAATCCATGTTTCGAGTGGATAAGTGATAAGTATTTTACAATATGTGCAACTCATACTCCAGATCACTTTCATACTGCTGAAATCAGCAGTAAATGACTTTTATTTGTAGTTTCAGTAATTAGTGGTGGCATTTTCTTAAAGATTTTGAATTATATGCCTAAATTGACAGCTTTTTTCTTTGTTTCTTTAAAAAACCAAACAATATTTGATGTTCAGCATGAGTCTGAGATTCTTCCATTCCCTAATTCAGAGAAGAACTTCATCCTTCCTGAAGAAATCATTCAAGAGGTCAAAGAAGGTAAGAATCAATTCCAGGTTTAAATCTCTGCCAAGACTAGATAAGAATATTACACATTGTTTAGCCCTTGACAGAATATAACTGGCCAGCCTAAGACCATTGATCCTTATCACTAGCTTGTAAGAATTGCTTTGTGCCCAATAAAAAGGCAACAAAATAGTAACATAGTTGCTGTGCTTTGTCACTTCTAAAGACAGATCTTACAGTATCATAGATACAGAGCTTGCATTCCTGTTAGTTTTCTTTGGGAAAATTACTGCTATTGCTCAAGAATGAGCTAATTTTGCTTTAAAAAAAAAAAGTACCTTTTTAATTAGTGCCACTCAGTTTTTCTAGGGAACCTTTTTAGAATATGAGTGTAGATCTTAGCTCTCAGGAGTTAGCATTGTGTTTGATGTTTGTGTTACATCTTCATCTGTTTTTGTCTCCCACCTCAACTTGTAAGGCTCTCAGAATAGAGATAAATTCCCACAGTACTTACTCATTTTGGTGATGTGCATATCAGATTCTCAGTGAATTTTTTTACTTACTCTTTTTACAGGAAAAGTAATGATTGAAGATGAGGTGAAGGAAGAAATAAAGGAAGAAGTGGATCCACACACTGGTACTGAAGATGGTAATTATGTAGACTGTGCCGTACCACATTCACCTGGCTTCTCCAGGAGGCTGTGTCATTGAAAATAGATTCAGCTTAGCAATTTAACATCAGTATTTGATCTCTTAATCTTTTTTTTTCTCCATATCAATCTTTAATTGTCATCTGGAGAATAAATAACAACTGCTAATGAATCTATTTTTACTTCACTGTAAAGAAGTATCTTTTTAAAAAAGTAATCCAAGGATCTATGATTTTTAGTGATATTATTACTGTTCCAGTGCAGCCAACTTATCAGTGAGCCTCTCCAGGCTTAAGGAGACTGGTCCTCCCAGTGAGCTCAGTATCAGTGTCCCGGCTAAAGCTTTTCAAGGCTGACAGCTAGTGCTTGCCCTCTCCTGGAACAGCCTTCACAAAGCTAGTGTCACTTCGATGCTATGGTGAGGTATCCAAAGATGGCTTGAAGGGAACAACTTCTTCGTAGTGCCAGCAGTTTTCCCTTAGCTCTCCGGTAGCGTTGTGCTGACCAGGTTCTTCAGTAAAGTATAGTAGTGATGTTGAATATTTGGGGGGGGGGGGAGGACAAATATAAAAGTAAACCTAAACAGTGACTTTCAGATACAACTAGCCATGGGTCCTATGTTTAAAATCTACCTTCAATCAAATCTATTAAAACAGATATTTGCAATGAAATTCTTTATGTAAGAAAAATATTTACAGGTGCCAAATAATGGCTCACTTAATGTGGCAGTATTCAGTACAGCAAAATCCTAGTGAATCAAACTCTGGACAGCTAGTTGATAACTTACATTGACATCCATACCAAAATTCTGGATAACTTTCAGATTTTTTTCAGACTAAAAGTGGCATGCCTATTCTTAAGTAGAATTTGTGTGACTGTAATATGGCTTAGCATATTAGGAGATAGGGGAAGGGATCAGGGAACATTAAAAAGAGTTTCTGAATATTATGTGTACGGCTATGTTAATTATAATAAGGATCACTTGAAATATGAAAGAAATTTTTAAAAAATACTAAATATTTTAGTAAAAAAATGTAATAAAAATACTAAAAAAAATTTTGAAATACCAGATGTTTTCAAAAAATTCAATTTCATGGTTAATAAAATAGCAAAAAATTTCTATTTCTCAGTTTTTACATCTTCAGGAAATTTGGGGAAAGGAGCTGAAAAGTCCAGTGGCAAAGAGAAAGAAAAGAGCTCATCAGACTCTGGATCTAAAGAGGGTGCAGACAAGAGGAAACGCAACCGGGTTACAGAAAAGGTCTTAAATGCAAACAGCAATCCCTCTAGTCCAAGTGCAGCCAAACGTCGAAGAACATAGGCCGTTGCTAATAACTTAGAGAAGAATAAGAATGAAACAAAAAAATTGATGATGTTTACTTTAGTGGAAGGACTTTGACAAGTTTTTATTAAATGACACAAATTGTTCAGGTGGTACATATTGTCATTTTTGCTAATCATTGGGAAGGAGCTTGAAAAGATTAGCATGAGGGAAGAGGCAGAGAAGTGAATCCTATGCTTGCTAGATAGGAATATGGTTTGAATACAGAAAAGAGTCTAGCTTACCTTGGTGGCAGTAGGATATTTGTTGAGCATTCTAGCTGATAAGCAGATTTCCCAAGGTAGAATGGTAGCTTTGCAAGTGTGTACTTAAGGAATTTTGTGATGATATACGTATAGAAAGATTATTTATGTATTCTTTGTGTTTTTGAAGTCAGAATTCATTTCTTAGAGATGTGCTGACCCTTTAGGTACTTACCAACTTTACTTGATTTGGTATCTGAAATCAGTTGTAGGATCATATGTATACTTTTTTTTTTATCATAGTAAAGCAAATGCTAGCGTGAACTAGGAAGATGATTCAAAGGGGGACCTCTTTCAAATGCACAAATTACCGTATACTAAGCAAAGCATTATTCTCAAATACATAACTCTGAGCTAGGAGCAGTAAACCTAAAAGACAGCATTGGCTGCTGTGTCAGGAAAAAAAAAGTTTTAATTTTCTACCCACTGAAGTAAACATAAGATCTCTTCTTGGAGACTTCAGTCAAACCTGTCCACTTAAGGTTAAGTGTGGGGCTGTAAACATTTTCTCACTGAGTGCTTCATAAATCAGGGGTCTTGACTGAATTGCTTTCTAGTGCCACAAAATGTGATAGAACTTCTCTTCTTGCCACCAGAGAGTCCAAGAATTGGATGTTTTGACTCATTCGTGTGTACTGTATATAATTGGTTTGGTATTTCATTATTTAATTTTAAAAAAAAATATTTTACTAGTGTTTTATATGGAAATAATATTGCAGAAGCTTAATCTTGTGTTGTATTTTTTCTGAGAAATTTGTTTTAAGGTCATGACTATTTTGAGATACTTGTTGCTCGGTTTTATATGCTGGAATATTGAACATTTGTAGCAGTTCTTATTTATTATGCAGACGGTTGCAGACAGACCAAATAAATGACTGTTTTGTGGGAGGGAATCTTAGTCTGTTGAACTGGTGTTGGATATGGCACAAAATACATATTTGAAATATACCCCCGTTTGACTGCTGAATAAAAAGTACTAAAACTCCCTTAAATTGTCTTGTAGTGTTAATATCAAAGTGAGTTAAATTTATATTTAAAAGATTTGCGAATTCTTCAGTGCTTCCTCCAGTGATGTGTACTCCTCTTCCAAACCTAAGAAGATAAATGATTTCACAAAGTATTCTGGTGCAAATAATTTCTCCCCTGAGAACCCTTTGGTGAGGTTTCTTTCCAGACTTAAAACTAAGTGAGTCTCTAGCTTAGTAGCAACTGCCAGAACTTGCTGAATCCAGGCATGACTAAGAAGAATTGAGTCATTTCCATGCACTGACCCTTTGGAAAAAATTTTAAGTAACCCCAATTGTTCATGTTTGGCATATTCTTATATTCATTGATCAATCGCTGATCAGAAACAGATTAGCTTAAGGAGAAAAGGCTGAGGATTCCATCTCTGGTTTCCATGAGAGAGGATGAGTTGAATAAGGAGAAAATGTATGGGTGATGGAGGTGGGGGATGGCATGTAAACAAAGCCTGAGATTGAATTTGAAGGAGGAGAAATTAGGAAAATTTGAAAAACAAACTAGTTCCAAATGTTGGTCTGGGAGAGAAAGGTGAAGGAGGCACAGGAATTAAGAACCTAAAGAGGAAGAAAGCTAAGGAGATAAGAGGGAGACAAGGAAAGTCAGAAAAGATGAGTAAAGCAGTTGGAGGATAAAGTAAATTGAAAGACTATTGGTTATTGGCATGAGTTGGTTAGATAGATTGAAGCTATAAGCCATCTGGGGGGAAAAATGTGTTAGATTCCACTTCACTCATCAGATTGGTATAGAGGAAAAGAAAATCATTGTTGAAGAGAATGTGGGAAGGAAGGCACACTAATGCACTGTTGGAGCTATGAAATAGTCCAGCCATTCTGGAGAGCAGTTTGGAAGTCTCCCCCCAAAAATCACTCCACCATGCATGCCCCTAGACCCAGCGATACTGGCACTAAACTTATGTCCTTCAAGGATCAGAAACAAAGAGAAAGAACCCATGCGTATAAAAGTATTTGTAGCACCACTTTTACCTCTAACAAAGAATGAGAAAAGAAAGGAGTTTTTATCAATTGAGAAATGGCTCTTGGAATGAAATGAAATATTATTAAACTGTAAATGATGAAAGGAATAGATTTGGAGAATCATGGAGAAACATGAACATGAAACATGATGCCAAGAAATAAGCAGAACCATTTATACAGTGACTAAAAGATAAAGAAATACAACCCTGAAACTGATAAAGTGACAATGGTGGCTACAGAAGATTGACAAACATGCTACCCACCTCCCGACAGATGAAACTTGAACCTACTAGACTATTACATGGAGAGATGTAGAGCTTAAAAAAATAAATTTGAAATCCTTCCAGAAGGATTTTCTAAAAAAGTAAACAACTGCTTTTCTTCCAAAGAATGATGCAGTAGAGGCACAGAAGCTATTAGCTAAGACATCATTTGATAAGGATCAAAGGAAGCATTGAGAAGTAGTGGTGGTCATGGTCACCTGTTTGTAGCCCTAATAACAATCAGAGTTTTGTTATCTTTCTTGGGAGGAAGTATCTTACCTAAAAAATAATAGAGAATCCTCTAAGACTTGCCAAAATAGATGGCTGCTATTCACTTTAGTAATAAATTTAGGAATGGATGATAATGCCAGAAGAAGTATTACCAAAGATTAGGAAGTTTTGGACAAAAACAATACTAAAGTTGTGTCTTCCTCACTTATCAATGCATAAGGGGAAAACTGATTTGGGAAATAAATAGCTAGCTAAGAAAGTGATGCATTAAAATAGCACTGCTTGACAGGGACTTGTCTGGCCAGGGGTGGAGTAGCATCTAACAAAGCCTGATAAGGATGTACATGACAAGTATCTTGCAAATCAAATTGAAAAGAATTAAAATAAAAAGAAAGACTATATGTGTATCCAAGTTAGATACCAAAAAGAGTAGCTCTAATGAAGAATTCGTATTCAAACACCTACTGATTCACTGGAGGAAAAATTCTAAAAAGGAATAACAAACCCTTGGCCTCAATTGTCTTTATACAGATAACAAAGTCTAAGAAACAAGGAGAAAAAGATACCCTAATACTGGGGGGGGGGGGGGGGGGGGGGGGGCGGAGAGGGAGTGCAAATTTGATCTCAGATAACATTAACACTTGGGATGAAACCCCTTGATTGGAACTGTATATTGCTTGGATCAACGTACAGTCAGTTCTACTATAATGCTTGTTTTTAAAATGTGAATTTGTTCCAACCTGATCAATATACTTGGGAACAATTAAGCATAAACTGAATTTTGTGTTTGCTTATGTTCCATCCTCAAGAAGCATCAAGAGAACATAGAAAACTTCACAAGCTGCAACCTTTCCTGATGCACACCTCCACAAACATCAGGTTTGGTTTTTTCTAGGTAATGTGATAAATGTTGTCTGTCTTCCAGTGCTATAGGAGTTGTGGGCTGAGGAGGGCTGATCCACCACACTCTCTCCCCAACACTCCACTCCACCCTCTACCACCAGGATGAGCCCCCACTCCCATCCTCCACCAACCGTGGAGTTTAGACCCACCAAGGCTGCTCTCTTGCCCTCAGCAACTCAAGTTTACTACCCTGGGCCCTCTGGGAATAGCAGAGGATGTCGAAATGCAGACTGAGAATTCAACCATAACTGTCGTAATATTTATGTATTTCTTAACCATTTAACATGTATAAAACTATACTACTGCTTTCATTAGGTTCCTCTCTTTTTGTCTGTGTGTCACTGATGAAATTTTTGAGTGTTGTGCCTCAACCCTATTCTCCCCATAAACTGTTTTTATTGTGAGATTTTGCATGGCTTGGTGATTTTTAGGAATGAGTATATCAAGGCACGGCCCAATTAACTGTATTTAATTCAAAATAAATAAGATGGGGAAGAGTGAGAATGGGGGTGAGGGGTAAATATCATTATGTATTACATATTAAGAAGGAATATTTTTGTGAGGAAATCCAAGAACCAGTGTGGAAGCTTAATGGAGAGCATTTGAGTGGTGGTCAGTGAGGGACAAAGAAGAGTTTTTGTTCTGGAGTATATTACAGAATATCTTTCTCAGATGTCTTTCCCCACGGTCTCGTCCTTCAGAGCCTTTCTCTGAAGAAGTGGTCTATATGTATCTGATCCCATTACATTTTCTCCAACACATTGTCCCTGATATCATATCCATTCCCTCTCTAACTTTTTTCAGACTTTTTACTTTAGTGCCTCCTTCCCTGATGCCTCTAAACACATTCACATCTCCTTTCTTCTTAAAAACCAGTCATTTGATCATACAACCTTCCCCCAAATCATCTTATATTTCATCTCCCCTTCTCAGCTAAACTTTTTTAAAGAAACCATGTAGGTGCCTCCACTCTTCTCTCACTCCCTACACCCTCTGCAGTCTGGCTTCCAGCCTTGTCATTTGACTGAAACTGCTGTCTCCAAAGTTAGCACTGATCTCTTAATTGCCAAATCTCTGTTTTTTTCTCAAAACCTCAACCAAGCCTTCTCTACAGACTTTATTTATCCTTTTTCTTTCCTGGATCCTGGTCTCCCTCTAGGTTTTTGCAGTATTTTACACTCCTGTCTGTCTGACTTCTCACTGTTCCTTTTTGAATCTTCATGCAGGTCATATCCACTAATTGTGGTTATCCCCCAAAGTTCTACCCTGAGACCTCTTCCCCTTCTATACAATTTTACTTGGTGATCTTATGAGTTCCAATGGTTTAAACTACCATCTATATGCAGATGATTCCCAGATTATATGTATCTAACCCTAATCTTTCTCCTGGGCTCCAGTTTTATCACCAACTGCCTTTTAGATATCTTGAATTGAATGTCCCAAAGGTATTTCAAATTCAACATGTCCAAAACAGAACTCATCTTTCCCTCCAAATTCTCCCCGTTTCCCAACTTTCTTATTAGTATTGAGTGGGATAGACTTAGTGAAGACTCCTCAGATTGTAATTTTTCTCCCAGGGGTGAGGGAAGGCCTAAAGGCTCAAGGTTACAATATTTTTAGAATAGAATAGTTCCATATAAGGATATAAAACTGTGTAGTGTATTAGGGTCTCAATGATTGGACAAAACTTACATAATTCCTCGATGTCTTCATTTCAAAAGGGATTGGTTAGATTTCATGCCTAGAATGTAAGACCATATTCTCAGCTAATGAGGATAATGGTCAGTGGGGGAGGAGGGACTTGCGTTAGGGTTTATATAAATCACTGCCCTTTTCTTTGTCTTCGGCTTTCCTACTCCTACAGGTAAGCCCCCGCTTCTCGAGAACTGAATAAATCACTTTTCTGTCATCACTTTGAGAGGCCTCTGAGTAATTGATTTATGTAGGGACCTGAGCCATTCCACACAGTATCAAGGGAACCACTGTGTTCCCAATCACCCATGATCACAAACCTCAGAGTCAACCTTGACTTCTCACTTGCATTTATCTAGTTATCCAATCTCTTGGGGTTTTCTAAAATTTTATTTAATTTATTTTTGTTACATTTTAAATTCTGAACTGCCTCCCTTCCCCCACACTCCACACTAGAGAAAGTCATCAATTGATGCAGATTTATCAATATATGTAAAACCATTCTCTGGATACTTCTGCTTATCAGTTCTTTCTCTGGAGTTAGATAGCATCTTCCTTAATAGGTCCTAATTGGGTTGTTAATATTGCTGTTACTTTATACATTGTTCTCTTGGTTCTGCTCACTTCACTTTGCATTATTTCATTCAAGTCTTTCCACATTTTTCTGAAATCAATCAGCTCATCATTTCTTACATCACAGTAGTATTCCATCACAATCGTATACCACAATTTGTTTAGCCATTTCCCAACTGATGGGCATTCCCTCAATTTCCAGTTCTTTGCCACCACAAAGGAAGCTGCTATAAAATATCCAGTCTCTTGTTAAGGCTTGTCATTTCCACCTTTACAACACGTCTGGTACATGCACCTTCCTTTCCCTTCACACCAAATGTACCCAGGTGCTGGCCCTCATCATCCTCATGCCTTAACTATTGCAATAGCTTTTTGGTTGTCTTTCTGCCTCGTGTCCTCCCATTCCAATCCATTCTCTGAGCTGCCAAAGTGATTTTGCTAATTTTGAGTCTGACCATGCTATTGTGCCCACCACTACCACCGCCACACACATACTCAGTGAAATTCAGTGGCTCTCTATTACCTCCAAGATCAAATATAAAAGACTATCATTTAAAACTCTTTGCAACCTGGTTCCTTTCTCTCTTTCTAGTCTTCTTATTTTTCCCCCACTCCCACCCACCCTTTGCAAACTTTACAATCTGGCCACACTGACCAGATTACTGTTCCTCCTACACAACAGCCCCATCTTCCTTTTCACTGTCTGTCCCCCCTGCATAGAATACTCTCTTTGCCTCCTAGCTTCTCTGACTTCCTTCAGGATTGCTTAAATCTTTATTTCTGCAGCTGGTCTTTCCCTTCCCCCCCACCCCCTTAGCCCTTCCATGGCCCCTTAGTGCCTTCCATCTGAGATTACCTTACATTTATAATATATACATCTATATATCTACGACTATAGATATCTATCTTACTTATCTATAGTATGTCCATAGTTATTTGTATGTTCTCTCATCTATTAGAATGTGAGCTCCTTAAGGGCAAAGACCATGTTTTTACCCTTTCTTTGTGTCCCCAATACTTAGAACAGTGCCCAGCACACAGTTGGTTGGTTGTTGTCCTTCATCTTCGAAGAGGACCAAAATGACATCACCATGACAAAATGAAATTTCAGTGTGTCTGACTATGGCTGATCAGACCAATATGAGCTCAGAATGCTCTACCACAGGTTGGGCACAGATAGTCTGTGTGAATATTTGGGACGGATATCCCAAATTTGCGCATCCTGCATTTACTTTGTGCTGTCCCAATTCTGCTTTGTTCAAAGAGCACAGCACCCTTTCTGATGTGGGCATGCCATGCTGAGCGATCCTGTGCCAGTATCTCCCATGTTGCACAGTCAAATCAAAGTTCTTAAGAGAGACCTTGAGAGTGTCCTTGTATCGTTTCTTCTGGCCATTGTGTGATCGCCTGCTCCATGCAAGTTCTCCATAAAAGTCTTTTGGCAAGCGTACCTTTGGCATTCAAATAATGTGGCCAGCCCATCAAAGTTGCGCTCTCTGAAGCACAGTTTGAATACTTGGCAATTTAGCTCGAGCAAGGACTTCAGTGTCTAGTACCTTATCCTGTCAAGTGATCCTCAGAATCTTCCTAAAACAGTTTAAATGGAAGCAATTCAGTTTCTTGGCATGGCACTGGTAGATTGTCCATGTTTCACAAGTATATAACAATGAGTTCAGCACAATGGCTCTGTAGACCTTCAGTTTGGTAGTCAGTCTAATATCTCTTCTCTCTCAAATTTTTCTTTGGAGCCTCCCAAATACTGAACTAGCTCTGGCAATGCATGCATCAACCTCATTGTCAATGTGTACATCCCTGGAAAGTACACTACCAAGGTAAGTGAACTTATCCACAGCATTGAAAACTTCTCAATTTGTTGTTAACTGATGGCTCCACACATGGATGGTGTATGGTGGCGGCTGATGGAGCACTTGTGTTTTCTTGGTGTTAATTATTAAGCCAAAATTAGCACAGGCAGCAGAGACTTGATCCATACTTTGTTGCATCTCAGCTTCAGAGGCTGCATTGAGTGCACAATCTTCTGCAAACAAGATTACGCACCAATCCTCCCTCCATTGTGGTCTTGGCTTGTAGCCTTTTTAAATTGAAGAACTTGCCATCAGTACAGTAGTTGACCTTGATGCCATGTTCATCCTCGTTGAAAGCATTTGTCAGCATGACTGAGAACATCATACTAAAAAGCATAGGAGCAAGCACACGACCCTGTTTCACTCTACTGGTGACTGGGAAGGTACAAGAGCATTGTCCATTATCCAGAACCCGGCAAACATGCCATCATGAAATTGACATACAATGTTGATGAACTTCTCCTGGCAATCAAATTTTGACATAATTTTCCATAAGCCCTCATGACAGCACACAGTAAATATTTAATAAATACTTGTTTACTGACTGGATAGAAAGTGAAAAGATGAGGATTTGGGGAAATATCACAAGCCTGGCACTGATGCACAATATACCAATGAGGTACTTCAGTTATACAGCCATCTACTAGATCTCTTCAGCCAAAAGCAGAACAGCTAATAATTTCATAATATTCCTGAATGATGTGTTTTAAAAGGTTAAAAGGTCTTTTAAAAGTTCAGGAAACCAGAGGAAATTTAATCCTAGATCCAAATCATTAGAACAGAAAAATTGATTAAAATAATGGGAACCCTGGGGAAAAGGGTGGAGGGAGTGATCATTCTCTTCCAAAACTGTGATAGAAAGGGAGAAGAAATCCAGGCAAAGTGTACTATGAACCTAAGATATTAGGAAAGTATATTCTCAAGTGTTCAGAGAAAGAATAGGCAGGAGTCCATGAACACTACAAGCTGAAATCAGTTGAGAAGGTAAAGAGATGGTCAAGAATGAAATACTAGAGATACAAAGGAAAACTATTTCAATGAGGAGGAAAATGGGAATTGTCAGAAGAGATGGATATGCATAGACAAGTAACTTACCAATCAACTTGGTATTCTAAAAGTAAATGTACAAAAGATGAAAACAAGCATAGGTAATAACAAAGGATAAATATAAAGAAGGGTTTGAGTCTGTATTTTATGATGAACAGTTGAAGAAACAGAATGTTTAGCTTTTAGAAGATGTGGTAGGATAGGGTTATGAGGGTGGGGAAGAAGGATGGACATGATAGTTGTCTCCAAGTATTTGAAGGACTGTCATGGGAAAGATGAATTGATGCATTCTGTCTGGTCCTAAAGGGCAGAATTAAGAGCAACGGGTGAAAACTATATCCAGGTAAATCTTGACTTCATGTAAGAAGTGATAACTGTGCTGTTGTGTCTTGAAAAAAGGAAAGGATTCTGAGAGGTACAGATGAGATGAGATTGCATTACAGGCATGGCAAACTGCTTGTGTGAAGCAGAAGACAGAGCAACAAGTAATGGGAATGGCTAGTTACCCAGACTGACTGGGACATATTAATGAAGATGAATAATATGAAATAATTAGCAAGCATTTATTAAGTACCTACTTTATTAAGTACCTTCCCACTGTGCTAGGCACTAGGGATGCCCCAAGGAGCTTATTTACATACATACATACTTTCTGAGACATACTTCTCAAGGTATATAAAATGTAAAATAAATGCAGCATAGTTCATAGGGGAAGGCACTAACTTTGGGGGAGATCATGAAAGGTTTCATGTAGAAGACAGCTCTTGAAATGAGAGATTCTAAGAGGAAAAGTGAGAAGAACAAGCAATCCAGGCATTTAGTCTAAGGAAACTCACAAAGAGAGGAAAGAGGGTCTTGTGTAAAGAACAGTTAAGTACCCAGTGTGACTTGAGTACAGAATTCTTAGAGGGGGGGTAATATGAAAAGTTGCTAGGTTGGAGCAGAAAGACTTTTATGAACTGATGCGTAGAATGAAGAAAGCAAAACCAGGAGAATGTTAAACAGAATAGCAGCAATATTGTGGATGAAAAGAACCCTAAAAGATAGCTGAACTCATTTTAAATGGAGGCAGTGGAAATGTTGCAGTGGAAAGAATGCTGGAATTAGAAAACTTGGCTTCAATTTCCATCCCTGCTATTTAGTTCCTATGTGAACTTTGGCAGGTCACTTACTTTCTATGGTCCACAGTTTCCTTAAATGTAAAAATTAGGAATTTGGACTAGATGACTTCTTAATTTCCTTCCAGCTTTATGACTCTATGAAATACAAAGAGCAATATTAGTTCCAGAGGACAGATAATAAATGCATGTCCCTCGTATCAGTGGAGAAGTAGTGGATTGTAGATATGGAAACTTACATGTACTGTCAGATGTAGTTACTATGTCTTGACTTTGCTTAAATGTTTTTGTTTGTTACAAGGTGGCTTTGTGGTGGTAAAGGTGGGGCTAACTAGGAAATAACTGCACTGTAAAAATCAAAAAGTATCATTGTAATTTATTTTAAGGACTGTAGTGGGGTAGGTGGGAACCAGATTATAGAAGGCCTCAAACACCAGGCTAAAGAGTATACAGCTTTTCACATATGCCAATGATCTCCAAAGTGACACAAAATTATTAGGGGGGGGCGGCATGTGAAAAAGAGTTCCATTTTTAGATTAAAAATAGAAAAAATGGAGCCTTATTCATATTTAAGGGCAAATATTAACACTGGCACTCTCACTTTGTCCATATGTCAAACATTCATATATGACAGTCTATCTAGAACTTTTGGCAGCAATAAAAACTGGGAGAAGTATGGTGTCATTACATTGGTTTAGTAACTCCAGTTGAGGCTGAGAATACTCAGAAGCTGGGGGAGATTTGGGTATGAGTAGGTGGTCTGCTGCAATACCCAGACACCCCACACATCTGGACAGCAAAGCACTCCAAATAGTTCAGGTAAGTTAGTCTGGTTACCAGTTCTCTTAATTAGCAGAAGAAAAAAACTGAATCTATATGCTCCCACTCCCAGCACCTGACTTGGTTGCTGTACTCAGTATCTTCCTCTCTCTTTTCATTTCCATTCCTATCCTGAACTCCCTAGTAGAGCATCTGGAATTCTGTAGTAGTATGCCACCAGGGCTGGACTACATAGGACTAGATGGGTTGGACCAGGCTTAGCAGGCAGCATCATGAACTTAAATCCTTGAAGCCCCTGTAAGAAAAGCATAGTAAATCCTTTGACCAGGAAGCATGGCGCAACAAAGTGCTAAGAAATATTTTTTTCTCTTGGAGGAACTAGTGGAAGTTCTGGAAGACACTTTAGTATGATACTTGTTTCTCTTGGTCCCACCCTCCCCTTAGTCACTAAGAACTTCTTCCTCCACCTGCTCCACATTCTCCTTTACTCCATCCACTCCAATGAACTTAACTTAGAAATTTGGACCTGGTGGACCTTTGTTATAAAAATAATAAGAAATCCTAGGAACTACTCCCTTCGCAAAAACTTTCCACAAAAGCAAAGGGTCCATATTTAAATATTAACATCTTAGCAGTCTTGTTACATAGCACTGATGTGTGGCACACCACTGACTCACCATTGGAAAATCACATCCTGCAAGATTCAATCAACCTTGGTACTCCCATCTCATCAGTATCCTCTGCCCCTCTGACTGGACTTTCTGACTAGAGGGTAGAGCTAGGATCTCCAGAGACCCCCTTTAAGAAGTCTCTAGCTGAACTGTTTCTGGACTGCTTTGGACTTCTCCATCATGCCCTTAAACAGGGTACTTTCTCTCCCCCCCCCTTCATCTTCCTTTTGTGTGTTGTCTTCATTAATTCCATTAGGGAAGGGGCTGTATTTGTATTTATATCCCCAGTGCTGGTCCTGTGGCAAGATCAAGGGATGGCAGGTAGCCAACCAGAGTGCTCCATTGGTACGGTCCTAACCTGAAAAGAGAGTTGTACAAGATAAGTAAGCATGAATGGATTACAATCTGTGTCATTGCTGACAGCTCCTAATTGATGAGATGAGAGAGCCAATGGAGTATTTAAAGTGGTAAGGCTATCTCTACCCTTTGGGTTGAGGTGGTGGTCACCTCAAACCAACATAGTTTAATATGTTTAATAATTTGTCAGCTTGTCAACGAACATTTATTCAGTGCGCCAAGCACTGTCCTAAGCAATGGGAATACAAAAGAGGCAAAATAGTCTAATGGTGGAGACCACAAGCAAACAAATGAACTATATGCAGGATAAATAGGAAATAATAGATGGAAAGCACTAGAATTAAGGATTAAGAAAGGCTTCCTGTAAAAGATGGCATTTTACTGGGACTTAAAGGAAGCCAAGGAGATCAATAGGTGGAGTTGAAGAGGGAAAATATTCCAGGCATGGGAAACATCTGGAGAAAGTGTTTAGATATAGTATCTTGTTCATGGAAAAGCCAGAAGATCAAGTGTCATTGGACTGAAGAATACATGATGGAGATTAAGAAGTTAGAAGACTTGAAAAGTAAGAAGTGGTTAGGTTACAAAGACTTTGAATGCCAAACAGGACTTTATGTTTCATACTGGAGAGGATAGAAAGCCACTGGAGTTTTTTGAGTAGGGAGGGTGACAAGTCAGAATTTTCCCTTAGAAAAATTGCTGGATGGAGAATGGACTGGAGAGGCAAGACACTCTAAGCAGGCAGACCCACTGGCATTCTATTGCAGTAGTTCAGGCATGAAGTATGAGTGGTGGGAATATCAGAGGAGGGAAGCTTATTTGAGAGATGGTGCAAAGATATTGTCAATAGAATGTAAAATTCTTGAAGGCAAAGATTTTCATTTTTCTCTTCAAATACACTGCTCGGTGCCTACATATAGAAGGTGCTTGATAAATGTTTGTTGAATTGAATAGACTCATACTTAAAACAACTAGAAAAAATAGATAGAATCAGAGATTTAGAGTTGGAAGGAACATTAGAATCTAACTCCATCACTTAGGAACCTAAGGCCCAACGAGATTAAGTGACTAGCCAAGGATAAAATAGCTAATAAATGTCTGAGGCATTGTCTTTCTGACTCCAGGCCCAACCCACTATCCATTGCTCCACCTAGCTGCCTCCATTGAGTACCCCTGAGTTTGGTCGATGATGCAGAATGAGGTGAACACAATTCTTCATCAAAGAGTTTACAGACTGCTTAGAGACACCAAACCAACACACTTGAAATAATGAATAATAGTAAGTTTGAATTTGTTATTTAGGCAGGATAATGTACTGGGTGCTAAAGTTAAATAAACCTTTCTATGTGTGCTATTAGAATACAAGATATTTGAGGGCAAGGGCCATCTTGCTTTTTATATTTGTATGCCAGGCATTTAGCACTGTCCCTGGCACATACTAAGCTTTTTTTCACAGTTTTTTTCACCCACATAAATCACCTATATTTCTATATATTACTAACAAAGTCCAACAACAGCAAGAGATAAAAAGAGAAATCCCATTTAAAGGTACAGAAGACATTATAAAATATCTGGGAGTCTACCTGCCAAAACACACCTACGGACTATATGAACACAATTACAAAACATTTTCACACAAATAAAGTCAGATCTAAGTATTTTGAAAAACAACACTTGCTCATGGGTAAGCTGAGCTAATATAATAAAAATGAGAATTCTACCTAAATTAATTTGTTTATTCAGAGCCATACCAATCAAACTACCAGAAAATTTTTTTCTAGGGCTAGAAAAAATAATATCAGAATTCATCTGGAAGAACAGAAGGTGCAGAATATCAAGGGAATTAATGAAAAGAAATGCTATGGAAGGTGGCCTAGCCTTACCAGATCTGAAATTGTATTATAAAGCAGCAATTATCAAAACCACTTGGTACTGGCTAAGAAACAGAGAGGTAGACCAATGTAATAGGCTAGTACTCAAGACACAGTAGTCAATGATTATAGCAGTCTACTGCTTGATAAACCCAAAGACTCCAGCTTCTGAGATAAGAAGTCACTGTTTGACAAACATTGCTAGAAAAACTGGATAACAGTGGGGTGGAAACTGGGCAGGGATCAATGCCTGACACTGTACGGCAGAATAAAGTCCAAATGGGTATACAATCTAGGTATAAAGGGTGATACTATAAACAAATTAGGGGAACAAGGGATAGTGTATTTGTCAGATTTGTGAAGAATAGGGGAATTTATGATCAAAAAAGAGATAGAGAACATTATGAAGTACAAAATGGATAATTTTGATTAAATTGAAAAGGTTTTGCACAAACAAACCCAATGCAACCAAGATTAGGAGGGAAGCAGAAAACTAGGAAAGAATTTTTACAGCTAGTATCTGTGATAAAGGCCTCAATTCTAAAATATACAGAGAACTGAGTCAAATTTATAAGAATTCTCCAATTGATAAATGGTCAAAGGATATGAACAGGCAGTTTTCAGAGGAAGAAATTAAAGCTATATATAGTCACATGAAAAAATGCTCTAAATCACTATTGATTAGAGAAATGCAAATCAAAACAACTCTGAGGTACCACATCACACCTATCAGATTGGCTAACATGACAAAACAGAAAGATGATAAATGTTGGAGATGTGGGAGAGTTGGAACACTAATTCATTGTTGGTGGAGCTGTGAGCTGATCCAACCATTCTGGAGAGCAATTTGGAATTATGCCCAAATGGCTATAAAAATGTACATACCCCTTGACCCAGCAATGTTGCTTCTAGGGCTATATCCCAAAGAAATCATAAAAATGAAAAAAGGTCCCACATGTACAAAAATATTTATAGCAACTCTTTTTGTGGTGGCCAAGAACTGGAAATCGAGGGAATGCCCATCAATTAGGGAATGGCTGAACAAGTTGTGGTATATGAATGTAATGGAATACTATTGTGCTGTAAGAAATGATGAACAGTTGGACTTCACAAACACCTGGAAAGATTTATATGAATTGATGTTGAGGGAAATGAGCAGAACCGGACGAATATTACACACAGTAACAGCCAGCGTGTGAGGACTGTTTCTGATAGACTTGGCCCTTCACAGCAATGTAAAGACCTAAAACATTCCCAAAAGACTGGATGCAAAATGCCATCCACATCCAGAGAAAGAACTATGGAATCAGAATGCAGAATGAAGCAGACTATTTTCTCTTGTACTATGTTTTGGTTTGTTTTTTTTCATGATTTCTCCCATTTGTTTTAATTCTTCTGTGCAATATGACTATTGTGAAAATGTGTTTAATAAGAATATAGGTATAGAACCCATATAAGATTGCATGGGGAAGAGAGGAGGAGAAAAATTTAAGCTTATGGAAGTGATTGTGTGATTGCTGAAAACTGAAAACAAATAAATTAATTTTTTAAAAATTCAAAAGAAACAATGTTTTTTTTTCATTGATTCATTAGCTGAAGTTGACTGGGAACTGAGAAATGATGTGTTTTCTTGTAACTCCTTGTCTTAATCACACACACACACACAGAGTAGAATCTTAACTTATCCCAAAAAAGGTCCTATTAGCAACTTTACACTGTTTCAGTGATCTTTTCTTAGAAGCCTAAGATTTAGGCTGTATTTCCTTACTCATTTTTTTTTTTTTACTTTTTGTTTTAAATGGTCACAAAAGCCAGTGCAGGACAGAATGAAGTCATTTCTTCCCAAGTTCCAGGTGCTGGGGTTGCTCATCTTTCAGGGTTAATTGATTCATGAAGAAGAATAATCCAGGAGAATTCACTGTTAACTTCTTAGTAAGGAAAATTGGTTTGGAGATGTGTTCCAGAATTGGAAACTCGATAATGATCCCAAAACAAATGAGAAAAGGAAAGTCCAACGTTCTCTTCTATTTATTATTTACAGTAGACATCTTTCATTTTCTATTACTTCGATGAATGCTCTCCATCGTACTCTCATTCGCCTCCCCCTCCTGTGAGTGTGTGTGTGTGTGTGTCTGTCTGTCTGCCTGTCTCTCTGTCTGTCTGCCTGTCTCTCTGTCTGTCTGCCTGCCTGCCTGTCTGTCTGTCTGACCGCCTGTCTGTCTGTCTCTGTCTGTCTCTCTCTGCTAGGGGCTTTTCCATGATCTCCTGCAAATCCACCGAATGCACCAGTGCAGTCTTGTGGTTCTTTCGCTATTCCATGGATAACCCTGTTAACAGCCAGGCTGTTTTGTTGACGCCACTGTAACACATAGGCTATTTTCCTGACAGCTCTCACTACGGGACTGAGCCAGCTCCTTTCCTGGAACCCACGTCCTTGACGACGTTTTTACGCCACTTCTCTGCGTCCAAGACCGCTCTAACCTGCTGTGTGCTTATTCAATCGATCATGGATTGAGATATTCTTGAAAATCCTAGGCCAAATTCTCACCTTCTGCACTCAAGCAGTATAATAATTAAATGAAAAACCAATATCATCCCTAACAACTGCAAACCAAAGCGGAGAACGGGCTGGGGCTCCCCAGTTATCTTACAAGCAGGAATATGAGCAGAGGCAGGCGAAGCCGCGGAACGCCCGAACCCACGCACTCCAGCGGCACCGAATACAATGAACCCGGCCGGTTCTCCCCACCCTAGGGGCGGACTCCGGCAGCGCCTCCCCCGCGACTCGCCTCGCAAATCTCCTCCCCCCCTCCTCCTTTCTCTTTCGTTTCTTCCGCTTCTCTTTCCTTTCCTGCCGGCGTCTCTCCGCCCCTAGCCACTCCAGCCTACCGCCCTCGGACCCAACACTCCTCCATACCTCCTTGCCCTCTCCTGTTCCGTGTTTTGGCCGTGACCCGAGTTTTTAACCTCCGCTGCGCAGAGCATGGACGACGGGGACTGCGATTCGACCTGGGAAGAGGAAGAAGAGGAAGAGGAGCAGGAAAAGGAGAAGGAGGAGAGGAAAACCAAAGAGGAAGCGAAGCCGAGGCTGCAGCAGCGCGGGAACCAAGCTTTCCAGGTGAAGCCTTAGGAAATGGCCAGGGCCTGCGGAGGGCGGGCGCCTGTAGGAGCGTGCACGGTGCCCGGCGGGCGTGGGGCTGGGAGAAAGGCAGAGAGCGCGAGCCAGGGAGCCCTTCTAGTCCTGCTGGCATCCCCCTTCCCACTTTTGCCCCCAAACCTGCCCGAGTCCCCACGCTACCCCCTCCCCCGCTTCCGCTTGCAACCCGCCTTTATCTTTTGGCCAGGAGTGGGGAAGGCTATGTTAGATGGGAGCTGCGCCCTCCGCGGCCAGACAGCACTCATGTGGGGACACTGGCCACTGAGGTACAAATGCCTCCTCTAAGAGCCTCTCACGACTGGCACCCCCTACCCCTCGGCCTCTTCAAAGAGCCGGCGGCGCCTACTGGAACAGCCATGGGCTACTCCCAACATTCGCGCCGCCCCCACCCCAACTCCTCCCACCGCCAAAGCCCTGGCCCCGGCCTCCGACTTTTCTGCTGTTGCAAGTGAAGTTAACTTTTCCTGGACATTTGGGGCTTTTTGGTGGTGGGCTTCCCTCAATGAATTTGTGGGGTGAGGGGACCCAGGATGGGGGTCCGCATTGTCTTCAAAAACGTAATAATCTGTGTGTGTGTTTATGCATATGTGTGCGTGTTCACACATGCTTGGAAGACACTGAAACACGAAGATAGAGTAAGACAGTGATGAGTATTGTGAATGTTTTAGGACTTCTGCCTTGCCACCACCAAGTAGCTGTGACCTTGAGAATGTGACGGATCCAAGTCTGAAAGACCTTTTTTCCCCCACTCCTCATCCTCTGCAGCCTTTGACACTGTAGACCTCAGTGCCCTTTCTTCCCTTGGGACCATGCACATCGCAGGCCTCTAGTTCTCATACCTAACACTCTTTCTTTAGATCTCCTCCTGCCTTCAAAAGCCAGACCTGAGCAATAGAATATGGGTCTCCCCCAAAGGTATGCTCTCTTTCTTGTTCTTTGGCAGTCACATTTACTTCACAGCTTCAACTACACCATCTCTAAAGAGATGACCCAAATAAAGATCTTTAGTCCTGACGTCTTTTCTAAGCTCCAAATTCAAATCTTAAACTTCCCACAAAACCCCTACCACCTACTGGCTTGTCAGACTCAAAATGTCTTAAACATTTTATTTTTTCCCTCCAACCTATTCCTCCTTTCCGTAGGTACTGCCATTCACTTAGGCTTCCTTTTGGAAACCTTGGGTTTATCTTCAGCTGTTCCCTTTCTTACATCTCTTGTATTCAAACAGTTCTAAGGTCTTATCAATTTCCACTCCCTTATTGCCCCCCTAATACAAGCCTAGACAGTTGATTGCATCCTTCAAACCATCTTTCACAGTGATGCTGGAATGATCTTTTTATGCACAGATATGTCTTGCCCATTAAGGAATATTCTAGTATCTTACTTTTAACTATCCAGTAAAGTTTAGAATCCTTTGTCTGTCATTCAAAGCCCATCCCAATCTGGTGCCATCTTACCTTTGTTGCCTTTTTTTCTTATTACTCTCTTCCACTCATTTATCACTCTAGCTGGACTACCTGACTGCTTTCTCCCTGAACACAGTACGCGTTTTATCTTTTCTGTGCTTTTTTGCTCATGCCTATCCCTATGCCTGGAACATCTTCCCTTCCCCCTTTGCCTGTTGGATTCCTACCATGTTCTAAAAGAACAAATTACCATTCATTCCATAAAAATCTTCCCTCATCTCCCTGGACCTCATTTAATTTTCTCTCTTTGGACCTCACCTAACAATTTTTATCCCTCTGGCACACTTAACATTTAATGTTGCATATTATGGTCATCTTTATTGGTATCTGATTGTACTGGAAAACTTTGAGAACAGGGACAATGTCTTTTATCAACTTTGCTTAGCACAGAGCTCTAAACACAATAGGCCTTTAAGTGTTTGTTAATAAGTCATAGATTTCAAGCTGCAAAGGACCTTAGAGACTATGTAATCCAACTCTCTTAATTTTAACATATAAAGAAACTGCATCACAACTAAGTAGCTCTGAGATCTAAATCCAGATCTAGGACTACATTTTCATTCTACCATATTGTACCTTTCTGGATTTTACTCTCCTCCCATTTAAAGAGTCTGAACTTGATCATCTCCACAATGCCAGGGTCATTTCTCTGATCAGCAGAGATCACTGTTGAAGGCAGCAGACAGGGTAGGGCATTGGGCAGAATCTATACTGATCCTAGGGTTTAACCTAGAAATTGAAGCACCTGGAATTATGTGCTTTCCTCACAGCAGTCTCCTGAGTTGGTTGGTAGGTACTGCAAATGTTATTATCGACATTTTAAGGGAGGAAACTGTGGCCCAGATCATAGTCAGTGGTAATTTATTTACTGTATCATTCTCTACCCCAAACTACTTTGTATCCCATTGTACCAGTCCGGATAGTAGTACTGCCTATCTTTGTCCTATTGAATTACGTAGATCTATGTGCATGGACTATGGAAAAAAAGAAATCTCTAGGCCTAGGGAAAAAAAGGAATAGAAACTTGGTGAGGAGGGAGTAGTCAGCTTTTCTTTGGGTTTCTCCAGTTTCACCCTGACTCACCTTCCCCCCCCAGGTATCAGTAAGGAACCGGGTCAGTTACCCAGTTCCAGGCACTGGGTCATTTCCCAAACACTGCTGCTAATTTTAGTTAGTAAAATTGACTTGATTTTTAGAAGACAGGAAAAATGCAAATCTGGTCACAGAATGTCAGAGCTAAAACGGTAAGTACCTTAGTACTTCAAATCTTTGTTAAGCAACTACTTTGTGTAGAGGCCCACCTGGATACAAAGACATACATGTCCTGCCTTCAGAGTACTACTATTTTAGGAAAGCACCAGCTACAGTTTACTTTACTCCTTCCTTTTTGGCCATTTGCTCCACAGTCTCCCTCCCCACCTACTTCCTTCAATTAATTAAATTATTGTTGATAATTTTTTATTAAATCCACCCTGCTATTGCTACTAAATAAGATATGTCAATATGCTCCCCCTCGGCTCCATCCCAGCCTTGGGACTTACTATCCAAAATGCCTTTCTCTGGTTACTACTCCAATATTTCCCACATTAGGATGTAAACTCCTTGAGATCAGAGTTTGTCTTTGCTTTTGTATTTATGTCTCTAGTCATTAACATAGAACCTGACATATTAAATGTTTTATAAATGCTTTTTTCATTTATTTACTTGATATAATTTACTCTGTTTCTCACACCTCCCATTCACCTTCAATACAGTGTTGCTCTTTTCTTCTTGATATCTGGAAAATAATATCTGGAATAATAATAAGGATCTTCCATGTTGCCTAATTGAACTCCTGTCATTTGATAGATAAGGGCCCTGTGGCCCAGGGGAGAAACAGGATTTATCCTAAGTAACCCAACTGGCCTTAGCATTGGAGCAGAGACTAGGACCCTTACTTCCAGTTTAGGGCACTTCCCACCCTACCAAGGTTGCTCGCTTATTCATTTATTTAGCAGATCTTTACTGTGGCATCTGTATGTGTGCCCATATACATATACATACATAATAGGTGTTGAGCAAAACTTAGAACCATATAGACATGTATATAATCCATGCAGCTAGTAGGTATTTAATAAAACACAGCTCGCACACAACTATACACACACATTGTGACAGAGTATGACATTAAGGGGAAAGAGGGTAGGGAGAAGAAGGTGGTCACTGACAGCTCTCCCCTGAAAGTGATAATAAAAATTTAGAAAGGATTCAGCTTTGTCCCCTCTTCAACAGGAAGGAGGGAACAGAAAGAGTACCTATCAGTCAGGCCTGTAATTCCACAGCTACAACCATTTCTTCTACAAGTGGCCCATGCACATGCCCTTTTAAAGGCAACATGGTGTAATAATGTAAAGGCAGTAGACTGAGTCAAAAAGACCTGGGGTTCAAATCCTGCTTCGGGTATTAGCTGTGTAGCCTTGAACTAGTTACTTAACCTCTCTCAAACTCAAATTTCCTCCTCTGTAAAATGAGAGGACTGGGCTCAATGGCTTCTAAGGTCTTTTCCAGTTCTAAATTTATGATCCTACCTTCTGGGGCCCTCATTCCAGAGCAACATAATTTTTTTGAAAAGCATCATCTCTTTATATATAAGATAACTTACATTTCATGAGTCCAGCTTTTAGATGTTAAAGAGACCATTGTTGAACCCCATTATTTTATAGCTACAGAAGTGAAGCCCGGAGAGACTGACTTACCTAAGGTCATATGGATGATAAGTAGATTGTCCAGATTCAAACCCGGTCCTCTGTCTATAAATGCTTTTTCAACTGGACTATACTACTTCTATAATCCAGGCCCCTCATTTCATTGATGAGGAAATCAAGGACCAGAGAAAAGTTATCTCACAGAAGTCACTGGACAACAGAAGGCAGAAGACATGGATATGAGTTCCAACTCTGCCATTGTCTGATTGTTCCACCTCAGATCACTTCTCTCTGGCCTCATACCCCTCATGTGTCAAAGGAGGGCCTTGAACTACATGCTCTCTAAGACCCCTTCCAATTCAGTCAGTCAGTTAGCATTTATTAAATGCCTTCTATATTCCAGGCACTGTGCTAACCAATGGAGATACAAGGAAACACAAAAGAAAATCCATGCTCTCAAGGAAGTTTAATAGGGAAGAGAGACAACATGCAAAAACAGTCAATAGAGGGAAAGCCCTAGGATTAATGGGGAATCTGAAAGCCTTCTTGTAGAAGTTGAGCCATTAGCTTTAGCTGACAATCTTCCAACCATAATATTCTGTGGCTCCAAGATTTTTTGAGTCAGGTTCTAAGGTTGTAAAAACCTAAGATTCTCAACTGTTAAGGGTCTGAGTCAAAACCCAAGTGGTGCTCTAACTCCATGGTATCCTCCCTTTAGTTTCATACATACTTCCTAGTCTCTCTGCTCACATCATTATCTTATCATTTTTATCCTCTTATACCAAATTGTGTTATTAATATACATGAACCTGTTGTCCTCTGTCTCCAGCCCAGATGGGACTCTCTCCTTTTCAGACTCTGCCAACATATGTGGCAATTCTACAGCTTTTGGACTTCTTGGGTCAGTTTGTTCTTCAGTTGGGGTTATCTCAATCAACAGTTTCAGATAACTTGTAATCAACTAAAGGTTGGTCATCTCCCAGTTTTTTTCCTTTCAAATGCACAAAATTATTTATTTAGAACCAAGCAACTTCTGGCTGAAATTCCCTTAAAGCAAAGTCTCAGAGGGTTCCAAGTCTTAGATTATATAGGTACCTTTGTAAAAGATAATTACTGAAATGACCAGGGCATTGACTGAGGTTTTGAGAGGTTGTTCATTGCTAGAACACATGCTTTGCCTGTAGGGATCCCTGTGTTCAACATTTGCCCTTTGGAGGGACAGTGTGGTACAAGAAAAAGAGAACTGAATTTGGAGTCTGAAAGACCTGGATTCAAATACTGGCTCTGTACCTTACTCCCTGTGTTCAAGTCACTTTCCATCTCTGACCTCAGTTTCTTCATCTGTAAAATGAGGGATGGGATCAATTGTCCTCTAAGGGCTCTTCTAGATCCAGAATTCTATGAGTCTCTGGTTTTGATGACATAACCAGACATGCTGGGATTTGTAGCAGTGCAGTTTTAAATTTGCCATCTCATCTTGATGCCAGGAAGAACAGAGATACAGGGTTAATGGCCTTGGGGCAGTTGGGAAGTCTTGTTTTGCTCCCAGCAACTAGAAATGAGGCATTGTCCCTTGTTGGAAAAATCTCAGGCGTTGCCATTCTCCTGATGGTTTGTTCATTTCAGCTGCTTCCAGCTTTCTGCTTTATTCTTGGCTTTCGCCCACTCTGTCAGGCAGCCTGCTGAGCAAGGGGGCTCAGAGAGAGGGGGAGGGGTACATTTACAGAGCTCATTTCATCCTTAGAACCACCTCTGCAAAGGGGAAACTGAGAGACATCATTCCTTTGGCAGGACAATGAGTGTACGGTGATTCTGACGCCCTCAGAGACCATCTTGGGGAGCTCTGGTGCTCTGGAAAAGTCAGTTAGACTGTTAAATCATGAGACGTGAATCCTTAGCTCAGTCACTAATACACTGTGATAAAGGGCAAGTCACTGGATCTCTCCTTTTGTCTGTTTAACCATCAAACTGGAACACTCATCCTTGCTTTGACCACTTTACAGGATTCATAGGATCATAGACTTATAACCAGAATGGACTATCGGGTATCCAGTCCAACCCACTCATGTTTTTTAGCAGATGAAGAAATTGAGGCCCAGAGTAAGTGGCAGAGCTAACTTTAAGAACTCTAATGCTAAATCCATCACTGCACTGTACTATGCTGAAATGTATAGGCAGGTAGGTGGCACAGTGGATAAAGCATTAGACTTGGAGTCGAGAAGACCTAAGTTCAAATCCAGCCTTGGTTACTTACTAGCTTTATTACCCTGCACTAGTCACTGAACTTCTGTTTGTCTCAGTTTACCCATCTATAAAGTGGGGATGATAATAATAACACCTACCTCAAAGAGCTGTTGTGAGGATCATATGAGATAGTAACTGTAAAGCACTAAGTATGGTGCCTGGCACATAACAAATGCTTTATAAATGTTAGCTGTTATTATTATTATTACCATTAGCGATTAAACAGGCAGTTTGGTGGCTCAGTGGGTAGAGTGATGGGCCTGGAGTCTGGAAAACCTGAATTCAAATCCGAATTCAGACACTTACTAGCTGTGTAACCCTGGGCAAGTCACTTACCCTCTTTATCCAGTAGAAAAGGAAATGACAAACCACTCCAGTGTCTTTGCCAAGAAAACCCTACAGACAGTGGGGTGTGCTATGGTCCATGGTGTTGGACATGACTGAACAACAGTAATTAAACAGAAGCAGGAATGTGATATTACAGTGGCATAGTGGATATCGTGTTGGACTCAAGTAGCAGGAAGACCTGAGCTCAGATTCTGCGTTTAATTATCAATAATCATTTTTATGCACCTATTATATGCCAGGCATTGTGCCACTAAGCACTGAGGACACTAAAAGGGGCAAAGGCAGGGAGCTCACAATGTTACAGGGGAGACAATATGTAGACAAATATATACAGACAAGCTGTATACAGGGTAAATAGGAAATAATTAACAGGTGGAAGGCACTAGAATTAAGAGAGGTTGGGAAAGGCTTCTCTAAGAGATGGGATTTTAATTAGGACTTAAAAGAAGCCAGGGAAGTCAGCAGGCAGATTTGAAGAGGGAGAGTATTCCAGGCATAGGGGTCAGCCAGAGAAAATGCCTGGAATTGAAATATAGAATGTTATGTTCATGGAACAGCCAGGAAGCCAGTGCCCCTGCATTGAAGAGGATGTGATGGGAGTGGGGGTGGGGGAAGTAAGGTCTAAGAATATTGAAAGGTAGAAGGGGGGGTGGGTTATGAAGGGCCTTTAAGTGCCAAACAGAGGGTTTTGTAGTTGATTTTAGAGGTGATAAGGAGCCACTGGAGTTTCTCAAATAGGAAAGCAACATGGTCAGACTTGCCCTTTGACAGGTACCTGAATGGAGGAATGAGCTTGGGTAGTTGAGGGGTGAATGAATTGGAGTAGAGAGAAACTTGGGGCAGGCAGACTCAAGGCTATTATAATAGTCCAGTTATGGAGTATGAGTGGTGAGGGTGTCCAAGGAAACATAGAGAGATGTTACAAAGCTGAAGTCAGCAGAGCTTGGCCACAGATTGGATGTGTAAGGGGTGATAGGGATGGGTGAGAAATAGGAATACATGATGATGCCTAAATTTCAAACTGTGAGGGATAGAAGGGACAAGGTGGGAGGTATAGCCCTCACCAATAATAGGGAAGGTAGGAATGGGAGAGAGTTTTGGGAGAAAGATAGTTCTGTTTTATAAATGTTTAATTTAAGATGTCTACTGGACATCCAGTTCAAGATGTCCAAAAAGCTGTTGAGGATATGAGATTGCAGGTCATCACAGAGGTCAGGGCAGAATAGGTAGATCTAACAGTCATCAAGTAATTAAAATCCATGGGAGCTGATGAGATCACAAAGTGAAGTATTATAAAAGAAGAGAACAGAACCCAACACAGAGCCCTGAGGGATACCCAAGAGTTAGAGAGTGTATGATCTGGATAAGGAGACAGAGGGAGAGAGAGCTCAGATAGGTAGGAGGGAAACGAGGAGGGCGTGGTCCTGAAATTTTGAATAGAGTTTCAAGGAAGAGAAGGCAC
Organism: Notamacropus eugenii; assembly: GCF_028372415.1. Lineage (NCBI taxonomy): Eukaryota > Metazoa > Chordata > Mammalia > Diprotodontia > Macropodidae > Notamacropus > Notamacropus eugenii. The sequence continues at coordinate 499,190,798 of NC_092872.1, read as the reverse complement.
TCAACAGTATCAAAGGAGGGGTCAAGGAGAATGAAGATTGAGAAAAGTACTTAGTACCTAGAAAGTATCTTTCTTAATGACTGCATGACCCTGAACAAGTCACTTAACTGCATTTTCCTCACTTGTAAACCTCACAGGGTTGCTATGATGATCATGTGAATTATAATATATGTAAAGTACCTTGCAAGCCTTAAAGGAGCTTTTAGTAGTAGTAGCCTTTTATAATGTTATGTAAGTATAAGGAAAAATCAGAAATAATAATTAAATGGTCATAATAATAATAGCTAGCATTTATATAGTGCTTTAGATTTGGAAAATAGTTTCCTCACTTTATCTGATTTTATACTCATTTACTTTATTGTATCCTCACATCCTGAGAGGTGGGTGCTATGGTGACCATTTTACAAATGAGGAAGCTTAGATAGACAGCAGTTAAGTGACACACTTACACTTTGAATGCTCTTGTACCTACACCAGAAGGTAAACCCTGCTGAGGGCTCTTACTTGGTAACACTCCCATTAGATGACAGAGTATTGGATATCCTAAGCAACCCTGAATTTCCTGCTGTTGAATTTCATTTTCTCTCCCCTTTCCAGAGCCGAATGATAGGATGCCGAAACTGGAGAGCAGTCCAGGACATGCAGAGGTACAGACGTCGATACCCAGTAAGTCTTTGAAGCCTCCTTTTCCTTTCAAGGCAATTGTTGCGTTATTGTTATTTTCTTATTGCTACAGGCACTGTGGTTATAATGCTAGACTTAGAGGCAGGAAAGCTTGAGTTCAGATCTCATGCAAGGGATGACTGTGAGCAAGCTCTTCAGTTGTCTCTAGGAAGATGACTAACACCTCTGTATCCAGCCCTAGTGGCTCCAATCACACATTTCCAAGCACTTCTTATACATTACTGTCTTCCACAAACCTGCCCATCTTGCTCTTCCTTACACATGACAGATGGAAGGGCTATCTTTGTGCCTTCTAAATGGCTCTCCCCCAACCCTGGACAGCTGGGTGGCTGAAATGGATAGAACACAGGGCTTGGAGTCAGGAAGACTTGAGTTCAAATTCAGCCCCAGTCAGTTACTAGCTGTGTGATCTTGGGCAAGTCAGTATAACTCGTTTACCTCAGTTTCCTCATCTGTAAAATGAGCTGGAGAAGGAAATGGCAAACCGTTCTAGTATCTTTGCCAAGAAAACCCCAAATGAGATCACACAGAAGAGTTGGCACAATGTTGGTGACATTCCTGGAATGCAGTTGCATCTCTTCTTTGTGTCATAGAATCACTTGTTCCCTTCAAAATTTTGCTCAAGGGACACATTCTACGTAAAGCCTTCCTTGATCCACTCGTAGCTTCTCACCACGAAGACACGCACAAATACATGCACACATACTTCTGTGCTTGTTATCTCCCTTATACAGTGTAAGTTTTCCACTTCATTTTTGGCTTTGTATCTTAGGAACCTAACATAATGCCTGACAAGTGGTAAGTGCTTTTGAGGCATGATATTAAGGGCCCCAAATGCTTCCTAGAGTCAGGAAGCCCTGCCTAGCTGTGTGACCCTGAGTAAGTCAGTGAATCTCCCTAAGCCTTAGGTTCCCCACTTGTAAAATGAAAATAATAAAAGTACCTACTTCTAAGGGTTGTTGTGAGGATCAAGTGAGATAATTCATGCAAAGCACTCTACCATTATTATTACCGTTGGGATGCTTCCACTTCCCTGAACCTCAGGCAAACTTCCTAAGGCTTTAAAGAAGTTACCAACTAGCTATAATCTACAATATAGAGAGTGTTCCCATACCAAGAATTCCCACAAAATAACAGGTGCTTGATGTGTGGATGGATTGCCATGATGTCTGGAAGCGTTGGCAGGTTAGAACAAAAACAAAGATGGCAAGAGTGAACCAAGAGTCTGGATCTCTGGACCCAATACCCCAGCTGACCAACTCAGCTCCTGTTGATTTGCCCACCTGACTCCTTTCTTAAGTTATACATGAAGTAGTTGCTAGTGCTCCTTCAAATTGTTTTATATTTGTCTCTACAGAGGTTCTATTTCCCCCAGTAGAATGTAATGGGCTCATAAATGTTTATTGAATTGATTTCTAATTCCGAAGAGAAATGAAACAGTAGAAAGTGTGTGGTAATTTACCAATCTTTTAACATTTTTTAAAATTCTTATAGGGTTTGACAGATGAAGAGTTCAATGATGAAATGCTGAATTTGAAGTTTTATAAAAATGAAATTGCTTTCTTGCCCAATGGTATGTGTCTACCTCAACTCCAATAACCTTCGTTCCTATGTCAACACTGAGTCCTCTTCTTGAGATCCATGTCTCAGTGGTTCAGTCATGGTTTTGTTAAAGCGCCCACTGTGTGTCTTCAAAAGTAGTAAGCATGTGTGCTTGTTCATTATTTATTCACTCTTCCTACCCATGCTTGTCTGAGTCCTAGGACCAGTGAGAGTTTCCTCACTTTCCCTTGTCATAGACCAGCAGAAGTGTTGGTTGCTTTTTCCTCTAGTAACTTGTGTCAGCTGTCCCAGTATAGATTACCATTAGTGTTAGATTTTTCTATACTTTGGGAGAGTAGCATGACATGACTTTTTTTTAAATTATGAACTTAATCATGAAAAAATTCAAACATTTCAGTAAACAAAGAATAAAAAACCTTGTTATATATGTTTTATTTTTGAAATATCTATATTATATTTAATAAGAGAGAAATAAAATAATGAGAGAAATACAAATTAAACAGCTCTGAGGCTTTGCCTCACATGAGTTAGTTTGGAAAAGATGAATAGAGAGGGCAAGAGAGGCATGCGAGTGACTTTTTGATGGTGCTGTGGATTGATCCAGTCATTTAGAACTACACCTCCAAAGTCACTAAACTGGCATAATTCTCAATTGAACATACCAAGAACTATGAAAACCTGGAGATATTTGGCAAAAAGATTCTTTTCCCAATTTTTAAAAATTTTCACAAACACCCAAAAAAACCCAGCAGTTGTACCTGTTCTCTGAATCTTTGTGGGCTATCATAGCTCTAGATACCAACATAGTAAGGTACCATGGATTTAGTGGATGTGGACTCAGCTATGTAACTTCCTGGTATTTGTATGTACACCCCAGGCTATTTTATTGAGGAAATCCTGAAGAACTGGAAGGAAGACTATGACATCCTGGAAGACAACCACTCTTACATACAGTGGTAAGTGAGGTGATCTATGCACATGATGGAAGAGGGAGGTCATTTTGTTTTGGTAACACTAGATCACTCCATCTTATCTAGGCTAGAAGTTTGGGGGGCTACTCACGGGCCCAGTCCCACTCTGGCATGGCAATTTTACCTGCTATGTTTCTGAACTTGGTAATTTTACACCCCCTTAGACAATCTGGTGGTACTTTCCTCTCCGCCTCCTCCTGAGAGCTCATTCTATTAATGCCAACTTTAGTACATATGCCAGACTGGTTTAATCCACTGCAGCTCAGCTCCTGAGCTCAAGAAATCCATGAGCTTCAGTATCTCTAGGAGCAGAGATTACCATGACACCTAGCTGGAGGCCTTTTGATATTGCCTGGGTACCAATGCAATGCAGTGCCACTGCCTCCATTAATCTTTGTTTCCTGACCAATTCACCCTTTTTGTCCAGAAAGACATTTTCCTAGCAACATGGAAATGATAGCCATTTAAATTTAATATTAATGATCTCTCACATTTATTGAATGTTTTAGTTTTCTTACTATACGAATATCCCTTTCAATTTGAGGGGGGATTAGGGGTATGGCACCTCCCTTCATACCAGAAAAGAAGTTTGAATTATTATGGCAGTAAAAGAGAAAATGCCACAACTTCCACAAAACTCCCAAAAAATCCTATTTAATTTTTTATGCTGACGAGTGATATATTGAAATCATGATGTGAAACGGATAGCTATTCCACACAAGAATTCTGTAAGATTGGTAATATGAGTATTATTATTAGTTCCATTTTACAGATGAGAAAGTTGAGGTTCAGAAAGAGTATAAGTATTTCTCCTATAGTCATACACTTACTTGCACAATAGTGGTATCATTTCTTTATGTGAACAGTTCTCATTCTTTCACCTTGGTAATCACATACAGGAAGGATTATCTAACATTTATTAACCATTTAACTGTGTATAGAGAATACAGTGCCACCCTCAGCATAGGGGAAATATAAAGTAGGGTAAACTTGTTCCACATCCTTGTGGAGCTGACAGTCTTGCAGGAAGAATAACTTGTGAGCACAGATGACTAGACATGTCATGAGTACAACATGCCAATGAAGGTAGAAGGGGAAAGCCATTAACAGCCAAGGAGGTATCTGAGTTGAGTTGTAAAGGAGAGGTAGGGATTTAACTGTCAAGGAGGCGAGGAGAACCAGAATGTTCCAGATGTAGGGGACAAAGGACAAAGGTGCCAGAGTAGGAAAGCACAGGCTGTGTACATAGGAGAGAGAGTAGTACCATTTGTATCAAGAGTGGATGCCTGTGAACCTGTTCATGGAAGCAGATGCCCTCCTGGATGCATCATGCTGTAACTTGTCAAGTCTATGGGATCCTGGTCAGTGGTCCATAACAGTGATCCATTCAGAGCCTCCTCTTAGAGGAGGCTTTGTCTTCCTCCCCGTCCCACCCCCACCCCTTCACATGTGACTTTGGATGACTTTGCAGTTATGTTTCCCCTTCAGGTTATTCCCTTTGCGAGAGAGGGGAGTGAATTGGCACGCGAAGCCCCTGACACTCAGAGAAATCCAGGTAGGGCGTTTCTATGGGATGATTATTGTTTCTGTAGCTCTCTGGAAGAGACACTGACCCTCTCCTTTGTGATATGTGTGCATGTGTGTGCATGCGTGCATGTATGTGTGTGTGCACACGCACGCTCGCATGTGTGTGCACATAGTAGGACTTTTCCTCTTTATAAGTGTCACTTACTGGCTTGATGTAGGAAAAGCATAGACTGAGTAGGCACTAATGATTCTCAGCACAATCTTATTTGACAAAAGGCTAGTTTTTAAATCAATCAGTGTCCTCTCCCCAAAAGAGGCATGAAAGATTTCCTGGGCAGAGTTTTTAAGTCAAAAAAGTCAACTGTTTAGCAAGAGGGAAAAGGTGGAAATCGTCCTTTATCAGGTATTATTGTTAGATGGAAAGGTAAACATGGAATCTAGGAACTCATCTTAAGAAGGAAAGATTTATATTCTGAAACATTGTTTCCAAATTGGTGATGATTCAGATGAGGTAGATTGAAATATCTCCTTATACTACTACCTGTGAGGATAGGTTTGCTAAGGAGTTCAGTGCATGTGAAGAAACTCTTTTTAAGTACTTTAAGAACATCCACTCATAGGTGGTTTAAACAGCGCTTGGGCGATCCTTATTCACCAGGACAAGAGCAAGTGCCCTAAGATCTGGATTTGAAGTCTGCTGCTCTCATTTGGTAGCTGTGTGAGCAGCTCTGGGCATCAGTTTCATTACATGAAACATGAGGTGATAATGCTTCTGTTGTCTGTGTCACCAGACTGGCAAGAGGATCAAGTGAGATAATGCATGGAACGTGCTGCAAATGTGAGGACATGACAGAAATGGCATCAGTGGTGCTTATTATCATTTATTATTACTCAGTCTCACAGCCAGTATACTAATTACAGATAATTTTACATTTTACAATTAATTACATTTAATTTTACAATATTTGTTAAATCCCACTAAGTGGAGACTGAGTTACTGAATGGACTTAGAGGAATGCTTTTATTACATTTAACAGTATTATTAATATAAGCCTGACTTTTCAGTAATCCAGGCTGATTCATCCAAGTTAGGAAGTTCATCCAGATTAACATGTTTGTCATAAAACTGTGTTATCTTTGTCTGTCTAAATTTCGAAACAAATGTCTTCAGAATTTGTATTTGGCAATAAGTTTCCTGATCTTTATTAGAAAGAGTCCTGAGTTTAGAGTGTGAGAGAGTTTGGGTTCAAATTCCTGGTTTTGTCATTTACTACCAGTATGACTGAGCCAATCACTACTCTCTCTCAGTTATCCAAGTTTCTCTTGGATCTCAGTTCCTCTTATTTAAAATAAAGGACTTGGCTAATGAACCAACCAGGAAGGATTTATTATGTGCCTGCTTTGTACCAGGGACCAGGAATACAAGTCAAAAATGAAACTATTTCTTTTCAAGGAGTTTATGTCAGGGGTGGGGGTGGGGGATGGAGGGAGTGAAGAACATTTAAATATATACAGAGTAAATACAAGGTAATTAATGGGGAAGTGAGGAGGGCGGAGAATCTGGAAAATCCTCAAGTATGAAGCAGTGTTAGAGTTGAGCTTTGAAGGAACCTAGGGTCTGAAGAGGTGGAGACAGGGGGAAGTCTATACATGGGAGATAGCTCTGACCTTTCTAACTCAAGCTAGATCTATAAATTTGTGATACATTTTCTTCACTTAAAGAGAAAATGGGAATATCCAACTCTGGGATCTGTTGTCATTCATCCTAATAGAGATGGGGGTTTATATGTTCCAGGAATTTAAAAAATCTGCTGAAGTCATGAGAAGATTCGTCCAAGCATATGAACTCATTCTGGGCTTCTATGGAATTGAACTGGAGAATCACAAAACTGGGAAAGTGAGAAAGGCTGACAACTACCTGGAGAGATTTCAGAACCTCAACTCGTAAGTGTTTGAAACTGGTGACGCTTACATCGCTTTGTCCCTCCTCCCTCTCCTCTGGTCTCAAGGTGGGGCTTTCATAGAGCAAAATCTTTTGTTACCCAGTATGGGGTGCTCTGGTTAATTCTCTAACTTTGTCCTGCTCAGAGAGAAAACATTTAAGTTGTCATTGATGGTAATTGCCCAGCAGTTCATAAGTTACCTTAATGTAGAAGTCTTCTTATCCTAATTTTACAATTGGAGTAGAGACAGGATTCAGCTTTCATGGTCAGGGTTCTTTCAAATACTCTATACCCAGGTTTATAGATTTGGACCTAGGTTGCAAATGTCCAGTATATGGAAAGAGCACCAGATTTGGACTTAGAGTTTTCTGAGTTCAAATCCTATCACTAATAATGTTTGAAACTGGAATATAGTGTGTATGGTTAGACAATAAAGGGAGGCTGGAATCATATTGTGAACACCACACAGATGTTTGTGTTTGGTCTTAGAGGCAAGAGGGAGTCACTGACACTTAATTGAGGAAATTGGAAATATATCATATGTATCACTCTGGCAACTGTGTGGGTTGGGAGACTTGAAGGTGGGAGATTAGTTAGGAAGCCATAACAGTCGTCCATTTAAGGTGATAAGGACCAGAACTAGGGTGGTAACTATATAAGAGGAGAGGAAAGGACACGTGTTCCTTGGGAAAATATTGCTTCTATGAACCTTATCTTCCCCCTGAGAGATGAAGGGATTGGATTAGTTTATATCCCTTCTAGCTCTAAATTCTTTGGTCCCATGACAGTTGGCTTAAAGCAGAAATATATTCCACATTTGTCTTTTCTGTGTATCAATTAGGCTGTCCCTTTTTGTAACTAGGACCCCACAGTGGAGGGGTAAACAGTAGGATAGAAACTTGTTTCTGGTTAGCATCCTATTCCTGCCACACAGCAGGGACAGCATATAACATAGCAGCATTAGCACTTTAAACCCAAACATTTAGCTCACATTTATTATATACATACTTTCTGTATGCAAAACAATCCAAAGCCCCTATACTATGCCTTCTCTCAGGCATGGCCTTTGTTACGGGTGTCTGTGCAACTCAGATCAGCGCTTTGGGAAGAATTCACATTGTCCCTTTCCATTAATACATGGAGTTTTATCCTCTCTTCCAGGCACAGCCACAACAACCTTCGCATCACTCGAATCCTGAAGTGTCTGGGCGAGATGGGCTATGAACATTACCAGGTGCCCCTGATTCATTTCTTTCTGGAAGAGATCCTTGTTAATAACTGCTTGCCAAGTGTCAAGCAGAGTGCCTTGGATTACTTCATGTTCACAGTACGGAACAAGACGGAGCGCAGGAAACTTGTCTACTATGCCTGGGAGCACTTTAATCCCCAGTATAAATTTGTCTGGGGGCCACATGAGAAGCTTAAGAAATTCATACCTGGGCAGCAGGACTGTGTAGATGAAGAGGGTCCAGGTGTATCGCAAAATGAGGTTGGAATAGAGAAAGACCAAGTTAGGACTCAGGTGAGGGAAGAGATTGTAGGGGATGGCGTTGCTTCCAAAGACAAGCAGATGGGCAAGAAGAACCCCAGTACCATGCTGCAGAGTTGTGAGACAAAAAAGGGAGAAAGGTTGAATTCTTCTGATCAGCAGGAAGAGAAGGTTGCAACCAAGAGTGCTGGAGACCAGGCCCCAAGGTCTCAAAGTCCAAAGGAAAGTAAGAAAAGGAAATATGAGGTGAACAGACTTGAGTTCAGGCAAGAAGAGGAGCAAAGGAAAGGCACCTCTGACGTGGAGAAGATTGCCCATAACCTGGAAGAATTCGGCCTTGGCCAGAGCAATCAGAGAATCTCTAAAAGATCTAAAGAAATGGGGGGCCTGGCTCTGCCAAGGGAGAAGGGACCTTCCAGCCCTGAGTCCATGGAGATTAAAATGTATGATGAGGTGAATAAGAGGAGGAGACTTGAATCAAAAGCACCGAAAAACCATATGGAGACAACAAAGAATGTGGAACAAACTCTCCTGATACCCAATGGTATTCCTCATGAAGCCGAGAAAACAGAGGACAAGAGTAACTTTCGGTGGGAAGCCAAAAGCCTACAAACAAAGACTGTAAAATATGATGTTGTTCCTGTAGCTTCATCTGGAAATCCCTGTGACCCCTCCAGCATCAGTACATCTGAACAGTCAGACCTACAAGAATATGTTCACATTGAAAAAAGAAGTGTTGATGCAAATCCTGAACTCAAGAGACCTGAAGCCAAGAGACCAGATCCTGGGGAGGCAGTAGGTACTGAATGTTCAGGTGGAGATGTCCCACAAAAGGCAGGGGATGAAACTGCAGTTGAAAGGCCTTATTCGGAATAAACAGTGAGCCACTGAACTCATAAAGTTCAGTGGATATCCACAATCCACTGCCTGTGGGTAGGCAATGAAGGAATTCAGGACCCTGACTCTATGGGACAGGATTCTGCAAGATTCTAGGGTTCTCAGCATCTTTTAAGTCATTCTTCCATGCATATCTTTTGGACAAATTGGTTGAGGTTCCTCAGCTTATGAGTTTTTAACCTGTAATGGTGTCTGAAGTTCAAGGTAGAAAGAAGACAGATGTCATGGAACGCCTTTGTTCTTCTGTCATCCACTTCTTCCCTGAACAAAACTGGCTGCCTCTTTTTGCCTGATCACCTTTACGATAAGCTGTGGGGAAACTAAGAAAACAAATGATGAGTACCATTCTGGAAGGAATACTGATAAGACTTTGATAGGAGTAATTTAAGACTTTGAAATACAAGTGATCATTTTGATAAGGGGCTGGAGGGTGTGTATACATCACTTTAATTCACATCCTATAACAATGACCCCACTTCCTTTTTATCCAGGGGATGGAAAGTCTGAATTTCTCAGTCCCATGTCCAGGAATTTTTTTCTGAGTAAATTCATTACTTTGAACTTTTGTTGAGGATAAAAGGCCTAGCTAGATAAGTAGCTGGCTCCTCCCTTTCCTTATGAAGGAATTTTCATTATACTGTTTTCCCCCTGACCTTTTCCTAAAAGTCACTTCGTTCCATCATAGTTGATTTGCCTTGCCCAAGGTGGAAGTCTAGTCCTCATCCTGGTGAGCCTGAGGAGGAGGGAAGAAGAAGCTGTGGAGAGACTTGGGGTACAGCATCCCTTGCAGACACTTGGCCTTTCTCTTTTTTTCTGCCTGTTGGCTCCAGAACTTTATGAGGCATCTGCTTTTCCACTTTTCACACTGGCTCAGGATTCTTTCTTGAGTTCTTTTGTTTTTAAGACCCAGACTGGGTCATCTGTCCCTTGTAAGTCTTCCCAGGAAAGATGAACTCCCTGTCTATCTTTTGTACTCCTATCTCCCAAAAACAGTTAGGCAAATCACTAAGGAACTCTGAGATACCCCCTTGACTTGTGATCACGGTTTGAACCTCTCTGCATGTTCTTTTTTTGGTGGCTATTAGCTCTCTGTGTATGTACATTTACAGATCCTCCTTTGCCATGTATAGATAGAAATATTTGCAACAGTGCTCTCATCCTTTGCTTTGCCTTCTGCTGTAGCCCCCTGTAAATTATATAGAGCCTTCTTCTTACCAGTACAGAGTCAGCCAATCAAGTGAAGAAAGCAGGGTTGTGGTTTTTTTCCCCCTTTCTTCTGGTTTAGTATGGTTAGAGAGAGGGTCTCTATGATATGTGCACCTCTTTCCCAATCTCTTCTATACCTTATTGACCAAGACATTTGTCCTTGATGGGAGGGGAAAGGGAAAGGAGTGAAGTGGTCACTTCCCAATCTGGGATTTTGAGAGACCCAGCTTGACTTTTCTTCCAGTGTGGTGTAAAGAGTTAGAATCTCTGCTCAGGTCTGTGCTCACCAAGTTGCTCCACAACTATATGTAATTTTTCACCTACCTCACAGGGTTGATATGAAGAAAAGGGAAAGAAAGAAATGTCCCTTGGGAGCCTTCATTGACTCAACTGTACAAGCACGTGACTCCTTAGTGCAATGACTTCTTTACCTCTAACAGCATTTAAAGGAGTGTCACCATTACGCTGTGAGGCCAGGGACTTTGGAGCCTGTGATGTAATATTTCCTCTTCCTTGCTAATGTTTAGTGCAATGAAGCTTTCTGTATTGGGGAGCTGATGATATGCACTGGGTTTTGGCTTCCCAAACTGACTAGAACTGTTCTTTCCATTTTGATATTTCTCTCCGTCTTTCATCTCACTTTCTGGCTTCTCTTTTTCTCTCTCTCCCACCCACAGTGACAAGATTATGCATTCTCCCTAGCAGCTGTAAGGAGAAGCCACCAATCCTGGCCAAGATTTCTGTCCCAGTGCTCCCTTGGGATGCCTTTTCCCCTGGTGCTCATTTTCAGTGATGAGTATCCCCAGGGAGAACTTGCTCAGCCTAGTTCAGTGACTGGTTGAGCAAAAGAAATCTCAAGAGAGTCAGAAGCTGGATGTTGTGGGTTTTGTTTGTTTGTTTGCAAAGGGACTGTTAAAGTAGAATTAAGATTATTTTCCCCTGGCAGATGTTTGAATTTGGTTCATTATTTTTTTCTTCTTCAAAGTTAATAGCTGTGAAAATGGACTGTGTTTTAATAAAAGTGTGTTTATTGCCAGTCAGTGTTTCCTGAGATCTGTTCTTATCAGTGAGTAGAGTCCTCTTTCTTGTTGGTAGGCAGTTGGGGGAGAGACTTTAGAAGCCAATTTATGGATATTACCTTGAAATCTACTTCTATGTTGACAAATAATAGCATGTGAATCAGGATCATAGGTTTAGAACTAATTTTGCAGTTGAAACTGAGACACAGATAGGTTTAAAGTCACCCTGGTCATACGTCATATGTCAGAGCTGGGATTTGAACCCATATCTTCTGACTCCAAAATGATGCAATATTTGCAAAGTGTTTTGCAAACCTTAAAATGCTACATAAATGCTAGCTGTTAGTCAACTAGCATTTATTAAGCATTCACTATATGTCAGGCACTGAACTAAGTGCTAGGAATACAAAGGACGCAAAAAAACAAAGAACTCAAGTCTATTATTCCAGTCCTGGACTTTTCCCACTGTACCATGCTGGCTCTCTGTGTTGTTTGAAATATAAGCTAAGTTGAAGACAAAGGCAGACGAGAAAAAGATGATGATGATGATGATGATGATGATGATGATAACAACAATAATAGATGCCTACAGTTGCTGGCACAAAATTGGTGTTTATTGTTGGCTTATTGGTTACATAGCACTCAAGAAGACATGGCATGGCATAATGGAGGGAAAACTAGCCCCAGAATCAAGATCTGGGTTTAAGTCAAATTGAACCTCATCACCCCCAACCACTCCAAGTCTTGCGGAGTTGTCGCTGAGCTGCAGTGAGAGTTCCCCATACCATTGAAATCACAGCTTTGAACCAAAAGATTTTATGTGAGTGTTTATGTTCCTATTTTTATGGAGATATGGAAAGAGCACACTTTTTGCAAAGCTCTTTACCTATATTTTTTGATGCTTCTAAAACAAGTGTTTTCATAATTTTTCAGATAAGGAAAAAAAGGCCTAAAGATGTTGACTAATGAGGCTCACATAACCGGGTGTTTCTGATTCCCAGGTCCACACTTGATCTACTAAGCCACAATACCTGAAAGAGGTCATTATTGTTCAGTCATGTCCAAATCTATGTGACCCCATGGACTTTTTTGTTCATGGGCTTTTCTTAGCAAAGGTACTGGAGTGATTTGGTATTTCCTTCTCCAGTGTGCCCTCATTTTACAGATGAGGAACTGAATTAAATAGACTTGCCCAGGATCATACAACTAGCACATGTCCAAGGACAGATTTGAACTTGGGTCTTCCTGACTCCAGGCCCAACGCTCTGCATTACCACATAGCTGCTTTGTGTGACTACAGGCAATTCATTTAACTTCCATTTGCCATCCATAAAATGAGGATAATAATAGCACCTACCTTCCAGGGTTTTTGTGAGGATTTTTTAAAAATTGAGATATTTGTAAAGTGCTTTGCAAACAGTATAAAAATGGTGGCTCTTTTTATTATCTGCAAAGCAAAACTTGGGAGTTTGGTAAAGTGTACGTACTTTAGAAGTGTATATGGTAGAGGCTCTAGATATGTGTCTGACCTCATCACAAAGAATATATTTGACCTTGGGACAACATTTTGAGGTTGATTTTACCTGTATTATTCCTATTTTATGGATGGGAAAGTTAAATGACCTGTGATGGCTTCACAGTTATCAAGAGCCAAAAGGTAGGATTTAAATCCAGGCCTTCCAAACAAGTTTAGTATTTTATTCAGCTGTGCATACTGCCTAAACAAGTATTGAAAGAGGCTGCTGTAGAGTATCCTCGACCTGGATACAAGATGCAGAATGGAGTGGCAGAGATGCAGATGATTCAATAATAAATGATCATCAAAATTGATAATGCTAAATTTCAGTTGGGCTACTAGGTGATACAGTGGATAGAGTTCCTGGAGTCAGGAAGATTCATCTTCCTGGCTTCAAAACCAGTCTCAGAACATTTACTAGCTGTGAGACCCTGGGCAAGTCACTTCATCCCATTTGCCTCAGTTTCCTTATCTGTATAATGAGCTGGAGAAGGAAATGACAAATCACTCTAGTATCTTCGCCAAGAAAAGCCAGTGGACAAACAAGTCCATGGGGTCCCACAGAGTCTGACACAACTGAAAAAGATTAAACAACAAATATTTAACTTTGAGAAACAAGTAAATGTACCCTGAAGTAGAGGTATAGGAGGTCAGAACAGTAGATTCACCCCATTCTCCTGTCCTTTAGGCTTTCAATTCAATGCACAGATAAATATTTGGAAGGGTCTGGTCACCATAAGTGAGTGATTCATTTGTGGAAACTTTGAGAGCTACTTGTGAGCTCTTGGTAGTAGGCTGGAGTGAATCAGACTTCAGGGCTCAGTAGAGTCTGTGGGGAAGGAAGGGGATTCTAGGTGGTTCATTAGATAGATTGGTAGATTTGGAATCAGGAAAACCTGAGTGTGAATCCTGCTTCAGACACTAGCTGTGTGACCCTGAGCAAATCACTTAACTACAATTTACCTCTGTTTCCTCATCTATGAAATGGGAATGATAATAGTACCTTCCTCACAGGGTTGTGAAGATAAAAGGAGAAAAACACTTTGTAAACCTTAAAGTGTTACATAAATGCTGACTATAGTATTATTCCACCTTTAACTCAGCAAAATTCAATATAAAAATAGTCAGCGCCTATTATGTGTAAGGTACCATGCTAGGTTCTAGGGATACAAAGACAAAAATAAAACAATTTACCCTCCAAATTTTATGTTCTACTCATAAAAGTTCTGCTTCTGCTACCCATAATATTGAAATATCTATCTCTGATCAGAACCTCCTATCCTATTTCTCCATATGCCTGTTCCCTTCTAAACATATTCTCTACCCTTGTCAAAACTTCCCTAAACACATTTCCATGAGTTCCCAAATCACCCCTGCTCTGGTCTTATTTTCTTCCCTTCAGTCTCAATCACAAAGTTTTTGCTGTTCAGTCATTTTTCAGTCATGTCCGACGCTCCAAGGAAAGATACTAGAAACTAATGGTTTCCATTTCCTTCTCCAGCTCATTTTACAGATGAGGAAACTGAGGTAAACATGTTTAAGTGACTTGCTCGGGGTCACACAGCTAGTAATTGTCTGCAGCCAGATTTGAATTCATGAAGATGGGTCTTCCTGACTCCAGGCCCAGCACTCTATCCACTGTGCCACCTAGCTGTCGCCAGATCACAAAATTAGCTGGTCCAACTTTATGCTGTCCTTCGCCCTTGAGTTCCTTGACTCCTTTTCAGTTGTTGCTACTCAACATCTCAACTCTCTCAGTTGCCTCTCCCCTCTGCTTGGAGGGCTGAAGGGTGGAGCACTGACCTCATCCCCAAAGCCTTTCTTTAGAGGAATAAGCCATCACCAGTTCTCTTGACCTTGGTATTGCCACTAGACTGCTGTGACTGGAGGAGAGAGTGAGACTGATGTCTTTGCAAAGCTCTGCCTCACTTATATCCATTTAATGCACAAGTCAAGACATCACCTTGGTTGGTGTTCTTGGTCCTCTTCCAGAACGAAGGAACATCATGAAGGGGTCTGTACTTCCCAGGTAACTCCACTTTCCATCAACAGCTCTGCTCAGTTTCAACTCCACAAAACATCATGCCTTTTGCCTCTTACCTTCTGGTCTCCCTCCCCTTTTCAACTTCTTTTTTTTTTTTTTTGTCTTCTTCCATTAAATTTTAAGCTCTTTGAGGAAAGGAACTGTTTTTCTTTTTCTTACTTAGATCCCCAGCACTTAACACAGTTTCTGGCACATAAGAGGCACTTAAATACTTATTTAATCAAATCCTTGTCCTATCTATGCTTGTCCCTTTCCAAATCCTAACCCTAGAAAAATCCCATCACCTCTATCCCCAACAGAGGAGGTCGTACAACCGAGCTGACTGAGTCCTTTACAAGGTTGGGTTATGTGACTTCAATCCTTCACTTGTCCCTCATTGACTCTATTCCAAGTCCCTCAGTAACTGTTAGGGCAGCTAAGTGGTGCAATGGGCAGTGCTGGACCTAGACTCAGGAAGACTTATCTTGCTGAGTTCAAATCCTGTGTCAGACACTTAATAGCCATGGGACCCTGGGCAAGTCACTTAACTTTCCTCATTTGTGAAATAGGCACAATGTGTCTAAATGTCACTTTCCTCCCCAATCATTTTAGCCAGTCTCGTAGGTATAAAATGATATCTCAAAGTTATTTTAGTTTTCATCTCTCCAATCAATAATGATCTAGAACATTTTTATGTAACTATAAATTGTTTTTATTTCTTCATTGAAAAACTTCATTTTGACTGTTATAAATACCAACATTAACTATAAAGAACATATAAAGAAAGATACTATCTGCATCTAGAGAAAAAACTGATAAATAGAAGTACGTATAGAATAATTTTACACATATATATCTATTTGAGTCTACTATAGCCTTCTCTAGGGAAAGGTGGGGGGAGGGAAGAAAAAAAAAGAAATATACATGGTAATTTTATTATATATTTGAAAGGAATAGCAAGTATGTGCTAAAACACAAGCAGTTTTGTGTGCAATCATCTTTCTTATTATGCTATGTTATGAAAATGTTGGTTTTATTCCATAAGTTAAAAATTAAATTAAAAAAATAAAATAAAGAAGGAAATGGCAAACTACTCCAGTATCTTTGCCAAGGAAACTCCTAATGGAGTCACAAGGAATCAGACGTGAATGAATAACAAGCAAGAGCAATTCCTCTTTGTTCCAAACCTCTTCTTTTCTTAAATCGCCCTTAAACCTCCCACTTAGCAAATGATCTTACTTCATATGTCACTTCACTGAAAAACTTGTCATCCATAGAGAGCTTCCTCTCTCCACTCCCAACTCTACATTTCTATGTGCATCATCCCTCTATCTCATCCCTCACATCCCTCATATCTTTCCTTTGTTTCAATGTTGGACAGAGGTGGCTCTTCGTGTTAACAAAAATTGCCTACTTGGAGACTTAATCCCATATTCTATCACCAAGACATTGCCATATTTGATCATCTTTCCCTCCCCCATTTTAATTCTTTTAATCCTTTGAATTGTTTCCAGCTGCTTACAAATATGCCCAGGTTCTTAAACCTACACTGTCCCCTTAAAATCTATATCTCTCTTCCCTTTCACAGTCAATCTCTTAGGAAAAGTTGTTTTCACTTTCATTCACTTCTCAACACTTTTTTAAAAAAAATTTTAATATTTTTTTTCTAATTACATGTAAAGACAAATTTTTACATTCACTTAAAGAGTTTGAGTTCCAAATTTTCTTCCTCCCTCTCTCACTTCCCCATCCCTAACTTCTCCCTTCCCAAGACAGTAAGCAATTTTATATGATATATATGTATACATATATATGTGAACATATAAAACATCTCCATATTAGTTATGTTGTGAAAGAAAAAACAAACCAAAAGAAGAAAAACACGTGAAAAAAAAGTGAAAATAATATGCTTTGATCTTCATTCAGACTCTATCAGTTCTCTCTCTGGATCTTCTATTTTTTCTCATGAGTACTTTGGAATTGTCTTGGATCATTGTATTACTAGAAACAGCTAAGTCATTCGTAGTTGATCATCATACAATGTTACTGTTACTGTGTACAATGTTCTCCTGGTTCTTCTCACTTTACTTGGTAAGTTCATGTAAGTCTTTCCAGGTTTTTCTGAAGTCTACCTGCTAATCATTTCTTATAGCACAACAATATTGTTTAAGAATGACTTTGAATGAATAAGTTATTTTGACTGTTATAAAATACCCAAATTAACTATAAAGGACATAGGAAGAAAGATACAATCTTCATTCAGAGAAAGAACTGATAAGCAGAAATATGTATAGAATAATTTTACATATATATATATATATATATATATATATATATATATATATATATATATATATATATATATATATATATATATATATATATATACCTATTTGTATCTAACGGTAGCCATCTCTGTAGTGGGGGGGAGAAGGTGGGGAGGGAGGGAGAAAAAAAGGAAATTTACATGATAATTTTGTTGAATATTTGAAAGGAATAGTGCCTTTCACCCTGAATTACCTTGTATATTTTTGTGCTTCTATTTATAAGAGCACGTTGTTTTTTTCCACTGGAGTATATATTTCTTTAGGATAGGTACTGTTTTGGTTTTGCGTCCCCATTATATATGCATGGAATGTAGTAAATAACGTGTGCTTTTTTATTGATTGATCTTCATTCCAAATGTGCTTGGGGGATGAGTATCCTTAAAGGATTCAGGGTCACAAAAGGAATAATATAATCAAACCCTAAGTAAACCTAGAGTAAAGGAGCTGAAATTAAGAATCAGCAAAAGTAGTGATTTGCAAAACTGAAATGATTGTGTGTCCGCAGTCCTAGATTAGAAAATACAGCACAAGACACTTCCTTTGAGAGGCAGCTCTATTTATTTTAACAGATTTTGCCAAAATCATCCTGACACCACCCCCCCAAAAAAAACCAAACTACTTTTATATAGAGTTGAAACATAAATACCCATGTTTTATGGATATAAGAATTGTAAGCATGAATTCATGATTTTAAAAAAAATGTATGAAAGATAAAAAAAAGAAATTCATTGAACCATCTTTAAAAGTGAGACCAGTAAGTGTTTAGTCTAAAATAATTTAAAATCTGTGTCAATTGCAGTGAAGCTATTTTTTAATTAATTAATTTTATTTATTTTCAGTGTTCTGCAATCACTACCATATAACTTATATTATTTTTCCATCCTCCCCCCTCCCTCCCCGAGACAATATATAATTTTGTATAGGTTCTACACATACATTCCTATTAAATACATTTTCACTATAGTCATGCTGTGTTGAAGAATTAAAATGAGTGGGAGAAATCATCTAACAAACCAAAACACAACACACACACACACACACACACACACACACACACAAATGATCTGCTACATTCTGCGATTGAATTCCATAGTTCTTTCTCTGGATGTGGAAGGCATTTTGCCTTAGAAAACCATTAGGAATTTTTTTTTTAAGTTCTTGCGTTATTACAAAGTTCCAAGTCTACCAGAAAAAACTCTCACACACTGTGGTCGTTGCTGTGCACAAAGTTCTCCTGGTTCTTCTTTCACTCAGCATCACTCAGCATCAGATCATATAAGTCCTTCCAGGCCTCTCTGAAGTCTTCTTGTTCATCATTTCTTATGGTGCAATAGTACTCTATTACATTCATATACCATAATTTATTCAGCCATTCCCCAATTGATGGGCATCCCCTTGATTTCTAGTTCTTGGCCACCACAAAGAGTGCTGCTATAAATATTTTTGTACATGTGGGACCCTTTCCCATTTTTACGATCTCCTGGGGATACAACCCTAGTGGCGATATTGCTGGGTCAAAGGATATGCACATTTTTGTAGCCCTTTGGGCATAGTTCCAAACTGCTCTCCAGAATGGTTGGATGAGCTCTCAGCTCCACCAACAATGAATTCGTGTTCCAGCTCTCCCACATCCTCTCCAACATTTACCATTTTCCTGTTCTGTCATGTTTGCCAATCTTATAGGTGTGATGTGGTGCCTCAGAGTTGTTTTGATTTGCATCTCTCTAATCAAAAGTGATTTGGAGCATTTTTTCAGATGATTATAGATATCTTTAATTTCTTCCACTGAAAATTACCTGTTCATATCCTTTGACCATTTATTAGTTGGGTACAGTGAAGCTATTAAGGGTGATAGGAGATTCCCAAAGGTTCTTCAGGCATTGAAAGAGTCAGCCTGAAACATGTGAGCCTACACAGTTTAATATATCTCATGGTCAGTCTTTGATCTTTTGTGGTGCATAGGGCACATGGAACACATGGCTTGCCAGTAACTTTGGTTTCCTTTTATTCTATTTTATTTTATCCTATTAGTGTATTGGTTCTTAAGATGCTACTGATGTGTTTGTAAATTGTTACTTTGTATTTTATGCATGTACTGTAACTTGATTTTTTTAAAATACTGATTTAAAATGTATTCATATTCTAACAAACAGTCATGGGAGAACTATTCCCTACATTGTCAAAAAAAAAGGAACAGAAGGAAATTCAGAGGGAAGCACAGACAAACTAGATAGCTTTGACATGTTAAATTTATATGTGTATAGTATATATTTTAAAAGCAAGTTGCATGTAATAGAAATTCATGATTTTACACATAATCCTCTTTTCTGTCCTACTTTGTACATGGAAATAGTCTCTTTTTGTGGGTACAGATTAAATTCAGAATAAAAAAATAAAGTAGATCAGGAATCTTTATGTTCCTAGGTCTGAATTTTATCACCACCTCTCCACCATCACCAAAGATCCTGAAATTTGGTGGGGCTCAAGGTCATACCCCTGTTCTAGGTCATATCAAGGGAATTGCCTGGCTCTCCTGGAGGGCTTTCCCCAACATTTCAGCAGTGATGACCCCTTGAAATAGTTCTATGATGAAGGGGCTCACTATTTAAGGAAATGAGTTTCTGACTAAGAGAATGTTTGCTGAGGATATAAACTGAAGATTACATTATCTGGGACTCTCAGAAAAGGAAAAAAATCTTGATTTTTTTTTTAACTTCCTAACCTCCATTGAGGACCCCATGAGTGTTTTTTCAATAGTTACTCAGTTTGGTTATTTTTACACTCCTGATCTTCAGTGTGTATGTGGAGAAGACCCACCCTTGGCTCTGAAAGGCCCTGCTGGAGCTTTGAATGTAGTACTTGTGTGAAAGGGTGTGAATGGGTGTCCTTTCAGAGCTCACTGTCACTCACTGAGTTGGCCAACCCCCTGGTTTCTCCAGCCCGCCTCTTCAGTAACCTGGCCTCCACTTCCCAGCAAGGCTGCCCTTGGCTATGAGCTTCTAGTTGGAGATCGGGTGAGTCTGGACACTGAGGGGACTGGCTGGTGCAATAAGGCGCTGAAAGGTAAGGGAGAGAAACCTTCTGGAAACCAGAAAAGGAAGCAACCAGCAACAGCTCAACACTGCAGAAGCATGGCTGTAACCTCTGTCCTGGTGCTGCTTTTTCTTAGTCAACTTGTAGCTACCTCCTTAGCTCAGGTAAGCATTCTTTTGTCTGCTTTGAGGTCAAAGCAAAGAAAGAACTAACATGGGCATAGATTGCTTTTCCTCCAAGTTGTAGAGGTAGGGGTTAATAAGTAGGTAGTTCCAGTTTTCATTTGTTCAGGATGAAAGAGCAAAAATTCAAGAGAGAACTGGAAACCTTATCTGGGGTAGGGAGAGCAGGATGTATGAATGGATGGATGGATGGCTTTATTTCGCAATCCGGAGGTCACTACTGTCTTGTGAGAAGAGGGAGTGGGTAATATTATTAAAGCCAACATACCATTTGCAAAAACAAAACTAGTGGACCTAAAAATCTCTCTCTCCATCTCTCTCTCTCTCTCTCTCTCTCTCTCTCTCTCTCTCTCTCTCTCTCTCTCTCTCTCTCTCTCTGCATGAGCTTAAGCACATACTTTATTTGACCTCAATAACAGCATTTAGAGGAAATACCAAAATCATTCCTTTGCTCTTCAGTGGAGAGCCCAGTAACCATGTAAGAAATCCCCCCTTCCCTGAGGCGCCCCTTCCACCCCCAGTCATGAGTGCCCACCTCATCTAGGAAGAGCTCTAATTCATGCATCACCTGGGAGTCCCTGGTGTCTGACGGAGTCCCTCTACCAGGCGACTCTGTGTCTCCACTTCTTCTTAGAGAAATCCCCGAGAGCAGAGCCCCAGCTCTTCAGGCAAAACTTACAATGAGACCTTTGTTCCCAGAACGGCTCCACTGGACCAGGTTCCCCATAGAGCCCATGCTGCAGTACAGACTCTCTCTTACCAAAAGTATGAAAATAAAAAAATTCCACACCTCCTCCACTTTGACAGAGAGGCCCCTTTCAGGGCACACAGACAGCATTGTGCAGCCCTCCAGACATTCCCCACCTTGGATATCAACAACTGCCAGCCTGCTTCTGCTGAGAGTTTAGGTGATCTCAGGCAGCTTGGGCTGAACATCATCCTTTAGATGACATTGTTTACCTGGCAGGGCTGGTAAAGGAACTTGCTCTGGGAAGGGGAAAGTTATCTTAGCTCCAAGTCTCATTGATTGCCTGAGATGGAGAATTCTCTCAATGCCCCCAAGTTTTCCTGCTTTCCCGCCTAATAGCTTCCCTGGTTTCCTTTGAGTCTCAGCTAAAATTTCACCTTCTGTAAGAGTCTTTCCCAGTTTGCTTAATCTTAGTGCCTTCCTTCTGAGACCCCCTTGATTTATCCTGTAGTCTATCTTGCATGTTGTATCTTCCATTACACCATGAACTCCTGGAGAGCAGGGACTGTTCTTTGTTTTTTTTGTATCCTCAGCACTTAACACGATGCCTTGTCATACAGTAGGAGCTTAATAAATAATAATTGACAGGCTGATTGACTGCCATGCTGGAGTGTGAATGGAATGAGTTAGGGAATTATCTGTCTTTGGGGGACTTTTACCTGGTGACATCTTTCTGTTTCTCCTATCAGAAAGTGGGACCCCGGGGCCCTGCTGGACCTCAAGGACCTCCTGGAGCTCCTGGAAAAGATGGCATAGATGTGAGTATTCTTGGAGTACAGTGAAGAGTTTGAGTGGGAATTCAAAGAGAAAAAAATGCAGAGAAGTTAACTCAGGCTCCTAGGTAGCTTACTGGGCAATTATCATTTTTAATAAGTAGCATTTAAATGGAACTGTAAAAAGAAAGCGTTTTCTAAATATTGGCAAACTAGCCACAAAGTTTCTAAAATGGAAAAATTTTTACTCGTGGGGGTATCTGTCTGAGGAATTAATCTCTGACCTGAGGAAGAATTAGGGATTTGGCAGGTCAGGTTAGAAAGGGTGTTAAAGAAGGTGGTAAGGTGAGGCTCTGCTCTGGGGAACAATTTGGTACATATGTCTCAGCAGAACCCAAAAAAAAGAGCAGAGTTAGGTCTTTTTGCTAGTTTTCAGACTGAAATTGTTTCCCTTGGTGGGGATTGGAGGCGGGTTGGGGAACAGTGTGTTCTCTTTATAAGGCCCACAGTGTTTTCTACTAGCAGGTTTCAGGGGTGGCTAAGAAATACACCTTTTACTGATGAACTCAGAAGAAAATTGCTACCTAATTTTAGGATCTAAATGCTTATGGGTAGATGTGGTTGCTAGGCCTTGCTAACTAGATAGGCACCTGGAAATCTTATCACCCATTTCTCAGAAAATCCCATGTGTTTCTCCTTTCCCTCTGCACCCTTTTCCCCCCTTTTTTCTTTCTCCCCCTTTTCATAGAAGTCTTTGCTGATCAGACATTGGATCTGGCACTGCGGAATTTGGTTTTTCCCAATTTAGTAAAACCACCAAGTTTGGTAAGCCACAAAGCAGGCTCCTAAACTGAGCAAGGAGGAGATTTCAAGGTGGCAGTTTTTCTTACCACAGCAACTTCTGTGGTTTTACAAAGGAATAAAGAACTAACTGTATCTCGCCCCTGTTCTGTGTGTACAGCAGGCAGGTCTAATAGGGAAAGGACTGTTTCCCTCAAGCTTTCAGTCTCTGACAGATAGGATGGAATGGAATCTGGAAGGGGATGGGGTGGGGAGCTCACCCTGAAATACTCTTATTTAATAGGAATGAATGAAAGGTCCATGTGGCAAGTGGGGTCTTAGCCTTCTGGGAATGCCAGGTTTAAGTCTGCCATATTGAATCCTGGATGGTTCTTGGCAAAACTTTTGAACTAGGCCAGGATTTCCTTGACCCCCATCTTATGTCCCCTCATTTCTCCTACTTAGTGTCTCTTAATCTTAGCTTTATTCTTTTTAGTCCCTTGGTGGCCTCCAGTGGCTTTATTGCTGAGGACCTCCAGCTTCCTAAGCCTTCTAGGCCAGCATACCCATATTTTCTTCTTTGACCTTCTTTCTACCCTCAATCCTCCATTAGCACTAATCCATTAGATGTCAAAGACTCATGATGACTATAATGACCTTGTTTCTGTTTCCCTCCCCCAACAAACATTTGCAGTGTAATATCCTACTGTCTTCATTTTGGGCAATGGTTCTAACTGTGGCATTTTAGACACAAAGATGGGTTAGGGAAATAATCTTGATATAGAAATATAGTGAAATATAATAAAATAATAAAAAACATAATAAATATAATATGTAAATAATCTTGACTTTCCTGAATCCCCAAAGTCACATCATGTAGATAGCAGTCTATTCTGATTATGTATATGAGTCCAGTACTTTTTCACAAGGGAATGAGTTACTACTCCCAGACAAAATCGGAAGGGAGTCAGTGAGAGACATTCAAGAATATCCAGATATTGTCCCTTAGCAGGACAGAAGCTTTGACATTTATAACTTTTCCAACCATGAGGGGTAGGGAAGAATTTAGGCACGTGGAGTGACATTACTGGGAAAAGAGGTATAGTCTGCAGTTTTCTGGACCATTTTTAAAAATCTGAACTTTATTTTTTATTGTGAACTTTTAAAACATCAACAAATATGCACATCTTAATATATGAAGAATGGAAGAGAGGCTTGTATATGAAACTAGAGAGTCCTGTTACACACAGTTTTTAAAATGTACTTTTACTTCCTTCTGTTCTTGTATATGTATTTTTTAAAAGTTTAATTGATGCTCTTTACCTTCCTCCATTTTTTTTAAACTTCAGTAACCAATAACCTACCAATAACACTTGCACAAATAAAAGACCCCCCTTACAACAAAAAGTGCAGTCAAGCAAAACAAACAATACATTGGCTATATCTGAGAATCTAGGTGTCTCTCTGTCATCTCTCTGTCGAGAAGTGGGAAGCTGCTTCACCCTCAGTCCTCTGAAGGCATGACTGCATGATGCATGATCACTGCATTCATCAGTTCCAAAGGCTTTCCTCCTAGTTGTATTCATTTCACTCTACATTGATTCATTCAAGTCTTCTCAGGGTTTTCTGAATCCATCAAATTTGTCATGTCTAATGGTACATTATATTCCATAATACTTACATACCATAATTTTTCAGCCCTTCCCCAAATGATGGATATTAGCTTTATTCCTAGTTACTTGTTACAACTACTATAAGTATTTTTGTATATACAAGATTTTTACCTCTGTCTTCATTCCTTAGGGTATATGCCGGTATTGGTATCACTTGGTCAAAGAGTATGCCTAGTTTAATAACTTCAAGGGTTTAGTTCCAAATTGTTTTGCAAAATGACTGGATACATGAACAACTAGACCAATAGTGCCTTAGTGTTTCTGTTTCTGGACCATTTTTCATACTGCTCTGTTTACAGTAACATATCTTTCCTCTAGCTGCAAATCCTGACTTTACCTACATCAGTGCATCTTGGGCCATCTCCAGCCGTCCTGATGAATATCAGGCCACTGGATCCATATGGCTCAGGAGGAGAAGGTGAAGTTGGTGACCTTGCACAACCCTCACTCACACAAATCAAAGTCAGCTGCAAGTCATGTCATCATCTTGATGTCATAGTCCCCTTCAAGAACGAAGGACAAACACAACAACAATTCATTATCCTCTCTTAGAGGTGGGACAATCAGTGAGAAGACCCTGGAGCCTGAAAACAAAGAAGTGTCTCTGTCAATAGCTCACCATAACTAGTCTCCCCAAATCTCCACTGTGACACCTGGCTCCCAGTCTCTTATTTTTTGGATTAATCAGGGATCACTCTGTCCTAGAAATCTTTCAGGATCCTGCCTTCCCTTTTCTGAGGATAAAAATATAAAGGAATTGAAAACAGAATATTTCCATAAATGAAGCAGCTTAGATGGGATTCCCAGGGTGACTTTGGGCATCCAAAATCCCTTCATTCCACATGGGTAGAGGTAGGAGAGAAGCTGTGCTAGGTCTGTCTTTAACATTTTGAATGTTACTTTTTACCCCTGTCATAGGGTGAAGCTGGTCCTCCAGGTCTTCCTGGCCCCCCGGTAAGTATGTCCCTAATTAAAGAACTGCCAGGATCTGTCAGGCGTTATCGGTACAAAAATTTGGGGGGGGGGGGTGAAAGGAGAATGAGCTCAGATGGATGAGCTGCAGGGACAATGATCTGCTACCTAGGACATTTCATTTGGTGTAGGACCAAGGGTGGAAGGACAGTTTAGTCCTTAACCAGGCTCTTCCTGCTCCCCTAGCAGGCTAAGGAAAGTCAGGAGTACTAGGTGTTAGATGTCTTGAGAAGAAGGAACCCTCAAAATAGAACAGAGACAAGAAAAGGGGCCAGGAAGACAGCAATGCAGGATGGTGAAAGGGTAGAAAGGGAGGGCTTAGGGAGCAGAAGACTTCATGTACGCACAGGCTCTGCTGTTTCTTTGGCCAAGAGACTTCCTAGGGAAGGGAAAGGGAATGAGCATTTATATAGAGCCTATTATAGGTCAGTCACTGTGCTATCCTCCTATCCTATGATCCCATTTTCTGATACATCTGATCCACTGCCCAGAGCAATGTGGTCTCTGTCCAAGATGGATTAAGGGAGGCTGGCCTCAAACTCTCCTACTGAAAAGAACTGGGATATTTTTGCTTGGGTCAATGAGTTGTTTCAACCTCTTTCCCTAAAGGGGCCCTTTTTATGGGGGGTGGGGGATGAGCTGGTTTTGACATATGAGCTGCCTGCTCTCCAGCAGATTGGGGCTTCCAGTTTTCACTGGCTTCTGAGATCTAAAAGTCATTCGACAACTGGGTTCAGAGCCCAATCTTAGGCACCACAACCAAGAAGAAAGGGATGGAAATGGGTAAATCCAAAGGAAAATAAAAGGAACCTGGCTCCCCGCCCCCCCTTAGGATTGTTACAGAATAGAGAGACGCAGCCTACAAGCATGAAAAAGACTGAAGAGAGTGACTCAAAGGGGAAGGGAGAATCAGGGGCCTGTAAGCACCGAAACAACATGACCAGAGTGAGAGGGAGCTTGGGTCCTTGCCCTGGACCCTCCTACACTCTGGGAAGCTGTTCCAGAGGAGAATAGTTTGAAACATTGCTTAGAAGATGGAAAAAGAAGGGAGGGATGCATTTAATCTGTGAGGGATGATGCTTCTAGGGACAGGTTTGGTTGTACAGGCAAAGGTGAAAGCTGACCTCCCTTGCTAGAAATGATAATCTGTGCCTAGGAGTTAGGAAGATGTTAGGTGTTTGCCTGACAGCCTCTGCAAGAGATATGAGATAAAGGGGAAAGTTCCAAAGAAGACGTGATCAATTCAATAAACCTTTACTAAGTGCCTACCATGAGCCAGGCACTGTGGGCCACATCATACGGAACTAGACCATCTCCCTCATTCTTCTCTTTCTTTCTTGTGCAGGGTCCCAAAGGAGGCCCAGGGAAACCAGGGAAGCCTGGAGATGCAGGACTGCCTGGACTTCCAGGTGTAGATGTGAGTATCAGAGCTCTTCTCTTTTGCCATTCCCATGGGGGCTTACTTCCCCTCTCCACATTCCTATCCTGTCCCAGGAAAAGGCTGCTTGTTTTCCTTTTATGGAACCCAGTCTCTTTGCTTGGGCCCCTAGATTTCTCATAGCAACTTCCAGAAGGCAGTAATAATTTCTCTTTTCCCAATGCCCATTCATGCGGGAAAGCTGGGGCCAAGTTACAGGAAGTCTCCAGTTTGGGGAATTGTTTGGGCTGTAACCCAAATAACCACCGATTTGTGATTGCTAGACAGATTGTTGGCAGGACAAAGAAGCACCGTGATGTTCCTCTCCTTAGAAAGTTTAAAGCTGAGCCAACTCTTAATTATCCAGAGAACAATGTCTGCAAGGTCCATTCTAGTTTTGAATCCTGGGTTGAGGGTGCACCAGCCAGACCTCTTTGTTACTCTTCCTCTTTCTTCCTCTCCCTGCCCATCCTTGCACCATTTCACCACTGATATTAAAGTGAAGAATTTTAAGAAATGTCTTCTCACTGATACCCCCATAACCATGGTTTTTAGACTCCAAAAGGAACTCTTAAGTCCCTTGAGGCAAGCAGTGTTTGTCTTGCACTGCTCTCCGTTCCAAGGGTGCCTATTGATAGAAAAATAAGAAAAGCTTATTTGTGTATGTAACGTTTTGTATGTTTATATAGCGGCAGAAATTCCCCTTTCCTCTCCTTTCCCCCCCCAGTATCATTTATGACAGTCAGGTCCACAGGCCAGAAAAGCTTTACGTTGGGATCTGTTTGCTTGAATTGCAGCAGAGTCAGGAATTTGGGGAAGGAGATACTTTTGCTTCCTGCTGTTTGGTGGTGTCTTTGGTGTTTAATTTTTAAATGATAATGTAGTAGACTGTCCCTCTTGTTTCTCTGCTGTGTACCAGAGCACTCTCCAGGTGACTCCTGTCTTTTCTGCCTCTTCCTCAGGGTCTTACAGGTCAGGATGGGCCCCCTGGTCCCAAAGGCCCACCCGGAGAAAGGGTAAGTTCCTGAAATGTCTATATGGCCTTCCTGCTGTTGTTGCTTTAATTTGTTTGTTTGTTTGCTGGGAGGGGGTGGGGAGAACAGAAGTAGTTCCAGGGCACAGTCACAGGGCACAGAAGTGGTAACCTCATTCCTAATGATCTATGAAAACTTTGAGCTATTCCTTGACCCTGTGGATACCAGAATATCTCTAAAGGACCAGGCTTCAGTTTATTTTGCTACAGGGTTTGGGAAAAAAGTAACAAGGCACATTTATATGGCTCTTCAAGATTTACAAAGCACTTTCCTGACAACAACCCTGTGAGGTAGACAAGAAAGGATAAATGTGGCTGTCTTCCCTATAGCCTCCAATGTCTCCAGCTCAGAGGAGGCCTAAGGCAGAGGAAGAAGGGAACAGGAAGGCCAGCAGAAAGGACACCCTCTCAGAGCAGAGAATGGAGGACAGCTTACCCTCATAGCCTTGCAGAACTGTCAGCCAGAGACACTTGATCTGGTGCCTTCAGATAGGCTTTAACTATACTAGGATAGTTCCAACTAGAATCCTCCCTCTATGCCCATTTACTTACATATGTACATTTCTCCATATGTGTAAAAGTCATGTCCTTGGTCCTGACTGCCTCAGACCAAAATCTTGCTTTGATTGATTCTTGCTGATGAAGTCTGCAGAATTTCTGGGAAGCAAGGCTGGGTTTAGCTTTGTTTTTTCAGCTTCCCAGGAATAAGCAGTGTTTGGGGTTAGAGAATAGGAAGAAGAAAGGCCCAGCTTGAAGGCCTTCTAGAAGCACCAGCAGCTGCTGGCTTGAACAACAGTTAGGAGGTCACAGTTCTATCCCTGTTTCTTCCTTTCCTCTCTATGCAGTGCCTTCACAATTGTACAAAGGAATAGGTACCTAAAAAGAAGAATAAGGACTAGCTACAGGCAAGGTAGGCAGCACTAGAATGTAACACTCAGTAAGAGTTATTTTTTAATTTTAAAAAAAAATACACATTTTTAGAGTTTAGTTCCGGACCTGTGATTTCAATATTATTGGGAACTCTCAGGTGAGGAAATTCCCTATCCAGGGGTGGGGAACCTGTGGCCTCAAGGTCACACGTGGCTTTCTAGGTCTTCAAGTGTAGTCCTTTGACCAAATCCAAACTTCATAGAACAAGATGTTTGAATTCAGTCAAAGGGGCAGTACTTGGACTAGAGGGCCATGTGTGGCCTCGAAGCCAAAGGTTTCCCACCACTGCTATACAAATACAGATAATTCTGGACAACTCTTAGAGAATTGCCTGGAGTCCTGAGAGGTTAAGTGACTTGCCCAAGGTCACACAGTTAGGGTTTGTCAGATGTGGACCTTCCTGGTATTGAAGTCAGCTCTCTATTCAAAATAAACTTTTAAAATACAAAAAGATCACACTCTCAGTGACCCATAAGTAACTTGTGATCAGTGAAGTTGCTGAAGGCTTAATGCATCCAAAGGATATTAAAGGGTCACAGTTTTCAAGTCTTACCTGTCCCAGATGTGCTAAAAAGCCACATAGAAGTTAAGGATTTTTTTTTGGTAAATTAAATCTTATTTCCTTATTAGTTTATATTTTTTTGTAAATGTTTTCTGTACGATTGGGGCTTCTAACTTTAGCTACAAGGATCTATATCCCTCAGCCATTCTGTCCAATGTGTTATCCATCAAAAAAAGCATGTTAATTGAATGTCATATGTTGTATGACCCTAGGCAAGTCACTTCACCTTAAGACTCTAGGCAAATGTCTAAGAATATAAATTGCAGAGAAGATGCTCACCTGTACTAGTAGAAGGAATTTCCTCACCTGGGAGTTCCTTGTACCAGTGAAATCACAGGCCCATTCCCTGTGCCTTCTATATCTCAGAGACAATATCCCATAAGCAACAAAAAAATAAGTGCACTGGGAGAACCCTTTTAGGAGGATTCCTAATTCCTCTGCTTTGTTGATTTGACTTTTCATAGAGTGAATTTACTTAGAATGTTACTCATCTTAATTGACTGGCTGACTGGAGAGTTGCCTGCTTGGATTTAGTCAAAATGTGGGGAAAACAAAGATATGCAAAGAATGGGACAGTTCCCTTCAGGACAAGCTCTAACCTCTGTACCAGTTGCTGGAGGAACAAAGCTGAAAAATACCAAAAGAACTGGATCTCAAGCCATAAGGTGGTCAGCAGCCAGATTGCAGGCAGCATGGTATATGCTGTCTCTGGAGTCACAGGACCTGGGTTCAAATCCCACTGCTCATGCTTGCTACTTGTGTGACCTTAGTTTCCACATATGTAAAACTGAGGAGGTTGGATTAGAGATCTTCCCACCTATGATCCAAGAGTGGCCTAGGATTGGGGTGGGGGGAATTAATTACAAGTAAGGAGTAATATTGGGAGGAGGAGCTTGGAGAGGAGGTCTGGGAAGCTTATTCCAGAGTTACCAGATATAATATCTTTCTTTTCCTGTTGGTTAGGGTGAGAGGGAGGCTGTCAGAGGGCCCCATTTAGGAATAGGAGTTGTGGAATCAGTGTAGAACAAATAAAGTCCCATTTAGAAGTGGGAACACAGAAGAAGGAGGAAATCATGTCTCCCTTTCATGGATTATGGGGAGGTGCATGATCTAAGTCATGGATGGGGAACCTGTGGCCTTGAGGCCACATATGGCCCTCTACGTCCTCAAGCGCAGCCCTTTGACTGAATCCAAACTTCACAGAACAAATTCCTTTGATAAAAATCCCTTTGTTCTGTAAAACTTGGACTCAGTCAAAAAGCTGCACTCAAGGACCTAGAAGGCCTCAAGCTTTCAGGTTCCTCACCCCTGGTATGGGGAAAGCTTCTTAAAGAAGAATCAGGGACTTGTTGAGGAACCCATATCACCTCTGTACTGATTAGAATGTGACAGAAGAATGACTAGGGAATCGATGGGCTTCCCAGAAACCCAAATCCTCACCATTTCTACACACATACACGTGTCTGTGAGACTGCAAACACTCATTTTCTTTTGTCAGGTAAGACCCTCATCCAAACTCATCTTCTGGCTCCCTTTTGCACAAACTTAACACCCATATTCCCTGCACCAAGCTTTCCACTTTGCAGTATTTCACAGGGACTCATGTACACACCTTTTCACTTGCACTTCGGCTCACACATGAAGGGGTGAAAGCAAAGCCTATTCTAATTATCTTCTAAGCAGATCTGCTTCCTGCCTTCCAGCCTGTGCTGTCAGGAAGCATTAGCTGGACTAATTTCCTTTAGAAATAAGTCTAATTCCTTATAATGTCCCCACAAGGACTCTTTAAGGGATTTCTTTCCCTTGCTTACAGCAGGAGTTCTCAAACTTGCAATTAGTGTGTGTCAGAATGAAAATAATTTCTCATGCTATCCAGTTCAGAGGCTACCTTCCTAACCTCCCCCATCCTCACCCCCTTCACCACCACTGCTTGAGTGGCAGGTATGAAGAGTGTATGACCAGGAAGCCCCTAGTGGGAACCACTGAAGGGTGTCGTGGACAAGGCGCAATGAGAGTGACTTCCCTGACTCGGTGGTAGGATTCCAAATCTAAGTTCAAGAGCTGCATCAGATGGTAGGATCAGGAAGAAAGGAGGGCAGCGTCAGTGCAGGTGACTGTCTGAGTAGGCATAGGAGAGGTGTCCCAAGTTGTCAAACATGTGAATGATTTTAATGTTTATTCAGCCATTTCGCAGACATTTATGAAGAGCCTACGATGTGCGGAACACTGCTGTGTGATGGGGGGGAGTTACGCAGTTTAGCTAAGACATAACTCCTGCCTTCATCTAGCTTACAATCACAAAGATAAAACCGGAAAATCTCTAGGTTCTACTGCCATTCATTCATTCAAGCTATGATTTCGATCACTTGCCTACTTTGTGCCTTCTCTGACAAATGGGAAATCCTTGGGATGGAAGGAACATCTTATGGGGATGGGATCTGAACCCCTAAAAAGAAAAAGCATGTCTTTGCAAGCAACCCAGTCCCTGAATTTTCCCATACATTTCAGTAGCCCAGATCACTGGGGTCTCCACCTAAGGCACCTGGCCCACTCCAGCCCACCTTGATTAATTACTTAATTAATTTATTTGATACTCCTTAATCCCCTCTAGATCCCTTCTCTGTTACCTCCAGACCACTCCAGGCCACTTTCCACTCCTTGATCCCAGCCAGATCTTCAAACAGTCCTTTTCTGTATAAAAGTATCAGTCCCATCCTCATCAAATGCACAGATTCCTTAGGAATATCACCCCCCTAATTGGGATTATAATAAAACCTCACTACTCTGACTGAAAGAAGGCTTGAGTGGCTGAATTCTTTCCAGGCAGACCCACCCTGTATCCCTGCGTTTCAGGGTTCCTAGTACCCCGTACCACATCACTCCTAGAGGTCATCTCACTCATTCTCCTGCATTCTTCTAAGTCTTCATTTTCAGCAATGCAGAAGTTAGCTTTTTCCAAAGTATTTCCCCAAGTTAACAACTGAGAAACAACAACCATAAAAAAGGTTGAAATTACTTACCTGTTTAACTTTGTGGTTAAAGTTAACCACTAAGCATATGATGACTTTGACAGTGATCTTTCATTTCAGGGCAAGAATTACAAGAGGAAATTGCTTTCCACGTTATAGTTTCGGCTTCCAGGTTTAGCAAGGAGACAAGGAAGACCTGGAATTAGAACCCCTAGTATTGGAGGCTAGACTCCAGGTTTTACTGAATAATGAGAATTGCAAGATAAGAGAAAGTCTGGAATTCAAGAGCTCAAGGTTCCAGGCTTACTTGTCACTAACTGTCTATGTCATCTTAGGCAAGTCAATTAACATTTCTAGGTCATAGTTTTCTCATTTGTCAAATAGAGATGCCTGGCAGCTATGAGAACCAAATGAATAGTGGATGTGAAAGTCCTTCAGAAAACAACAACAAAAAAATAATGCCAAGATGTGATATGTATATCCCAAGAATAGGGAAAGGAATAAGCATTTATATAGTGTTTATTATGCACCTGTCATTGTACCACATGCTTTACAAATATTATCTATTTGATCCTTACCACAATCTTGGAAGGTAAGTGTTATAATTATGTCCATTTTACCACTGAGAAAACTGAGGCAAAGAACAGTTAAGTGATTTGCCTAAGGTCACAGCTAGTAAGCATATGAGGCCAGATTTGAACTCAGATTTTCCTGATTTCCAAATTCAGTGTTCTATCCATTGTGTGGCTAGAGATGGAGAGAGTTGACTTTTCCCCTTGAACTTTCTGCCCCTCTAACCTCCCCATTTGAAGAAGCTCTATAATCAACTAATGTTTTCATTCCACAGGGTAGCCTTGGACCCCCAGGACCTCCTGGGCTGGGGGTAAGTACCACTTTCTTATCAGGTGGCATTTGAAGGAAGAGCTGGTAGAATATTGGTGGGAGTCTTGGGCACTGTCAGCAGCTTCTTGGCAATGAGACTATATTAAGGGAAGTGAGCAGAAAAATCTAGAAATAACTATATCTCTTTCTGAAGTTTCCAACTGGACCTACCAGAGTTTCCTAAGAGGCTGGACTTCAAAGCCAAATGTCCAATGTCTCATTGTTCTGTTCTCCTGGGAAAGTCCACCAGAGAATATCCCCTGCCCCTGAAGAAGAACCACCCAGAATCCCACCCAATCTTTCCTTGACCCATTAGAACCACTACCCAACTTCTACTTTCTGAATAATCTCTACTTTTTCTTTCCTGTTTGTAGGGCAAAGGACTTCCTGGACCTCCAGTAAGTAGAAATAGCTCAGAGAATTTGTTTATATTCTTGGTGACCCCTTCTCTCCCCGCAAACTCTAGTGCTATTTCCAAACAACCAGTGAAGACTAACCAAAGTCCCCAGATCCCTACATTAGGGCAAATAGTTGAATCTCTCAGTGACCAGCATTAGCCATCAGTTGTCCATCTGATGGGGTGATGGGAGTTAGACCCCTAAAAGGAAAAGAATATGTCTCTGAAAGCAACCCAGCCCCAGAACTTTCCCACATTGGTGGTTTGCCTGAGACATCTGGCCCGTACCAGTCTACCTAGATACTCAATAATCCTTTTAACTGCCCTTTCACTGTGACTCTCTGACCATTTAACTCCTTTCATTGTCTGTATCTGGCTCAGCCCAGACTATTTACCACTCATTAATCCCATCCGGATCTTTTCTGTGTCTTTTTTGTATATAAATATCAATCTTACTCCCATTAAGTTGCAAATTCCCTAAAAATCTTGCCCACTTCAATTGGCATTAAAATCAATCTCACTACCTTGACTGAAAGAAGACTTGAATCTTTGAATTCTTTCCAGGCAGACTACCCTGTACTCTTATATGTTGGGGTTCCCAGCACCCCAAAACTCAACATATTCAGTTCTTTTCTGCTCCAAAAAGAGTCAGAGAAGGGACTAAGTTGATGTCTCTCTTACAGACTTCCAAAAGCCTCTAGCCTGTTGGCAGATCCTATCTAATCTGATGCCTCTGAGCAGAATCAAAATGAACAAACGAACAAATAAATGAATTAATGAATGAATAAATAAACCTCTTCACTTACTTATTTGTTTGTTTTGATTTTTAAAAAAGGCTGGGACTATTTGCTTTTTGCCCTATACAGTTTTCATTTTTGACTTCTTGAAACATAGTTCTGAAAAGACAGACTCTTAAAAAGTCTACTGTGTTTGAAATGGAGCTATTTTGCTTGCTTTTAAACCCAAATCACTCTGACTTTCACTGACTAGTCAATACCCAAAAGATAAAAGGCAGCTTTTGGCCATGGAAGTGTACCTTCTCCTGGGTAGAGCACCAGAGGAGAGGAGAGGAGAGGCTACTCACTCACAGGTTGTGTTTGCCCTTTGTTCTTGAAGAGGACCATGACATGAAGATGATGACATAATTTGCAGTTGACTTTGATTTGAGTGAATTTGATTAAACTTTTCTTCTGCAGTTATCTGACTTGCTGATACAACCCATGAATCCCTAGGCCTTTCTAATTGCCCCAAGGCAGCAACCTTAGGACTTTCAAGCTTTGTCATTTCCCTGTCTGTTGTTGAACTTTATTTTATGTGCTGTTTTTCTATCTTCCCAATGCGTAATGCAGTGTTTGAGGCATAGTAAACACTAAGATGTTTTTTCATTCATTCATAGTTTGCCAAGTATAGCTCCAGAGTAGGATCCCTAACCATGTCCCCCCAAACTCTCAGTAACAAACAGAAGACTAGAGCTGAAAGAAGCAAGTCCTAATATATATTATTTTCTCTTTCTCCAGGGTGAGGCTGGACTGAGTGGCCTCCCAGGAGGAAATGGAGTCCGTGGACCCCCTGTGAGTGACTACCCTAGTGCTAAAACCATATTGATATTTCTGGGCTAAACTAGTATTTCTGTACCATAATGATAAGTATTTATAGGTTAGCCATTTTATACATACACACACATACACACACATGTACACTCACACATACACACAACATGGTAGCTACTTTGGGGGAACAGACATGATGCTACCAATCCATATATGTATCAAAAAATCTGTAGGTGCTCATTCTTCATGGTACCTGGCTGGGTTGGATTGCATGCAGTACAGAGAGGGTAGCACCAATCCAGTCCCTTGCCTGTATATTGTTCATAGTTTAAAAACTATGCTGATGCAGACACAACTCTGG
This sequence comes from Notamacropus eugenii, assembly GCF_028372415.1. Taxonomy (NCBI): domain Eukaryota; kingdom Metazoa; phylum Chordata; class Mammalia; order Diprotodontia; family Macropodidae; genus Notamacropus; species Notamacropus eugenii. Next base: position 499,155,431 of record NC_092872.1, on the reverse strand, counting down.
AAAACAACCAGCAGAGCAGAAATACCATCCTGAACCCTGGATATGAGTGAGTGGGTGAGTGAGTGAGTGAGTGAGTGAGTGAGTGAGTGAGTGAGTAAGACAGATACTCAAGTTGGGAGGGAGGCCTGTCAGGAGCTATATTATCAGCCTGCTGTTGGAACAGCAGTTAGGATGAACTGGGGAAAAGTGCATTGGGGTCATTCTTAGAGGGAACTTTCATCATTGCTTGTCCTTCCCAACTTCAGGGTGACAGTTGTACCTTTTTCTGAGCCTTGATTCTTCCTTTTCCTAGGGACCATCTGGACTCCCGGGACTACCTGGTCCCCCAGGCCCCCCAGGACCTCCCGTAAGTACTAGCATCAACTTGCTGAGAGCAAAGAAAGGCCAGGGATTTCATGATGGGGGTGGAGGGTTTGAGAAAGAGATGGACAGAAGAAGAGGTTAATAGTGAGATGAGCCCTGAATCTCTTCCTTCTGCTAAGGCCAAACTCCTAACCAAAAAGTTTAGTTCCCCAGGCTCCAGGAAAGAAAAAAAAATTAATTCCTAGGAGAGGATAGGACCTGAAGCAAAGGGATTATCTGGGGTGTCAGAGGTGAGATCTCTCCCAATTCAACCAGACCTGTCCTTCATTTACCCATTAATTCATACAACATTTATTGAATACTTACCATAAGTCAACACATAGAGTTGTGTTCAGGAGTTTAGACCACCTTCCTCTGAGGAAGGATTTACAGGGCAGAATCCTGTCTTATATCCAACTGACCACAGGAAAATTCTCCATCTTCTGCCTTTACCAGGTTCTGGTCTGTCTGTGATGCAAAGCATGTGCTGGATTTTCTTTACTTCATTTGCAAAATGGGAAAGGCTTTTTAGATCCTTGTGTTGCTCCTTGGCAAAGTCTAGCATGTGACTAGAAGGATTCCACCTTATCTCCATTCTCTAGAGAAGGGATTCTGAGCTTATTTTGTGAAATGGATCCCTTTAGCGATCTAGTGAAGACTTTGGACCTCTTCTCAGAATAATGTTTTTAAATGCAGAAAATAAAACAAATTAAATTGAAATATTATTATCAAAATATAAAAATTTTTAAAAAGTAATTTCATGGACCCCTGAGTAAGTCCTTCCACTCTAGAGGAAATTCCTGGCAGATAATTGAGTGACTATACCACTACCCCACCCTCCTTAGGAAAACAGCTTTTCGAATATGGGCTGACAGGTTTTCACTTATTTTCTTGTTCCATAATTAATCCTGGATACCTAGAGACTAGGTTTCTAGGAGTGGAGGGTGTCCTATTTAGAGACTTCCTGCTTGTTCCTACTTTCTCTCTGATCAGAAGTTACTAGAAGGTCCTAGCTTGAGACTTCATCACTCAACCCACTAATCAATGAATAAGAAATTATTGGCACTCACTGGGCTCATTGTAGTAGGCACTGTAGTGAGCCCTACAGTAGGCATTGTGACAGCAAATCACTGAGAAGAAGAGGTGGTCCCTCTGACTGAGGAGTTCATAATAAAACTGGGAAGGAAGAAAGCAGATAAATGAGGCAATGTTGAGAATAATTCCAAAATCCTCAGGTCAATCTCTAGTGGAAATGGAGAGTGAGACAAAGAGGGAAGGATCTAAATGCTTCAGCTGATGCCCCAAAACATTTTTGATTTCAGGGACACCCAGGGGTTCTTCCTGATGGTGCTGGTGACCTCCAGGTAGGAATTTTTCTTTGTTTCTTTGTTTTCTAGAAGGGTTGATTTGGGCCTGGGTATACAGTCCTCAGAAACCAAGAGACAGAGAGTCAAATGGAGAGGGCCAGGCAAGGAGCTCTTGATTTTATTCTTGATTCCAGCCCTAGCTCAGTCATGTGATTGTGGACAATGGAGTGAGCTGAAATATATTATGTATTATGCTTACTGAAGATGGTCTGTCAAGTTTGTAGGGCTATATTGAAACCTCCTTGCAGAAAGTTACTTATCTAGGGTAACAATATATCAAGAAAAGAGCATATAATGTTGCACTTAAACATTGTCTAGCTCACACGGGAAAGGTGGGCCAGAATTTAATTGGCAAGGTTGGATTAATCATGGGGTCTTTGGGCCATCCTGCACAGGTCCTTAGGATTGCCAGATACTAGTATGGACTCCTTCTTACCTCAAGGTAGCTAGGTGGCATGAAGGATAGAGCATTCAACTAGAAGAAGGAGGGTGCCTCATTCACTTAATAGCTATTCAAACCTATTGCTTAAACTTTCTAAATTTCCTCATCTATGAAATGAGAACTTGGACTAAAGCAGTGGTGTCAAAGTCATTCAAATAGAAAACCATACACAATCATCCCTGAAGGCTACATACATATTGACTTAAAAGTGAATATTAGCAGTATTTATGTTCTATTGCATTATGATGTTGTTAAATATTTCCTAGTGACATTTTAATCTGGTTCAAGTTGCAGGCCATGGTGTTTGATACCTTAAATAGATGGTCTGAGCGGTTCTTTCCAACTCTGAATCTATAATCCTATGATAAGTTTGTCAGCTTGTGTCAGTGACAGAAAATGGCTTCCTTTATCCCTGCCCCCACTGCAAACTATTTCCAGCTTCCCTTTGAAAAGACTCATTTGGCAGCACTACTGTTTATGACAACATCTGTTAACACCTCACTTCCATGTATTTAAAAAAAAACATTTTGGGGGAAGAGTGTGCTTTTTCTCCTTTTTGAGAATCAAAAATAAAGTATGTCAATTTCACTTTTTCAAAGAAATGCAACTGGTCTTTTGGTGGCAGAACTGGGTTCATCTGATTTGAGGACTTCATAGCTTCTCTCCCTGGGCCTCCCTTTTGGACTTCTAATTAAACTGCTTGCTTTGTACTAAAGGAAAAAGAGGCAGGCTAGCCTGATGGTTATTGCAATAGTAGAAAAGGTAACTAGTACTGGATTTGGAATCAGAAGATCTCAGTTCTGCCCTGATGCTTACTGCTGATTATTTAGGGAAGGAAGGGAAAAGAATAAATATTTAATTTATTTAAAAAGGAATAAATAAATAAAACCTACTATGTGCCAGGAACTATGCTACACACTTTACTTTGATCCTTACAACAAACCTTTGAGGTAGGTGCTACTATTATTCCTGTTCTACAACTGAGGAAACTGAGGTGGACAGGGGTTAGGTGACTCACTCAGGGTTACCCAATTAGTAAGTATATGAGGCTACATTTGAACTCAGATCTTTCTGATTCTGGGTCCAGTACTCTATCTACTGTGCCACCTGGCTGCCTCAATTCCCGAATAACAAGTCTTGTGATATTTACCTCTTGCAATATCTACCTCTTGTCATTGTTAAGGGAGGACTTCTAAAAGTTTAAAATGTGACTGAAATGTGAGCTATCATCATCAGAAAGCCCTGAGATTGGTAATGAGATTTCTATCCTGGTTTTGGTACTAATATGCTTGCTGTGTTTTGGAATATTTTCTTACCCTCTTGAAGCCTCAGTTTTCTCCTCTGAAAACTGGAGATGTGTCAGACAGTGCTTGAAGGAAATGGCTATGTAACTACAAACAGATATTATATGTCCTGAAAAGGTTTTTGGGAAATGAGCTTTATGTAAGTCATGTCATTGTTTTAAATGTGAAGAGAACTTGCCATTTTCAAGAACTAAGAGTCCCTTGATAAATGGAAAAATCCTTTTACAAAGCAAACGGTGATTAATTACCCTCTCACTTGATCCTGAGAATTCAGATGTTCAAATAATAGGTTTTCTTCAAGTAGGGTTTATCCATATATCCATGAAAGACAGGGAAAAAAAGGAAGGGTTATGAAAATCAACCCCCTCTAGTCCATCTAACCAACTTACTGTGTTCACTGATCTGAGCCCAGTTGAAAAACTGTATTTGCTCCCATTTTTTGTCATTGACGAGTATGAACCTTGACTGGGCATCAAGGCAACTAAGTGGCACAGTGAATAAAGCACAGAGCCTATACTCAGGAAGATCTAAGTTCACGTCCAAGTCACTTAACTTCTATCTGCCTCAACTTCCTCAACTGTAAAAAGGAGATAATAATAGTACTTACTTCATATGATTATTGTGAAGATCAAATGAAATGCTATTTGTAAAGTGCTTAGCACAGTTCCTGGCACACACTAAGTACTTAATAAGTGTTTGTTCCCTCCCTCCTTGGTGGAAAGTCAGGATTTTGTATTCAAATCAATACTGTAATTACCTCTGAACATGGTCTATCAATGAATTCTTCTATGGCACTACTCTGTGACTCCCACCATTCCTCTCCATAAGTGTTGCCTCCCCCATTAAAATGTAAGCTCTTTACAGGCAGGCACTGTCTAGCTTTTTAATTTATTTCTTCCATGTTTAGCTCAGTACTTGGCATATAGTAATCATTTAATGAATGCTTATTTCCTTCATTTATTCATCTTTGAAGTAGCCTTTGTACATTGTTGTCCTTTGTTATTCTGACTGTGGCTCCATGTTATTTGAATTATTTCTTTTTTGGCTACTTGCACTATTTTCTTCTTGATCTGAAAATTCTGGAATTTGGCTATAATAATATTCCTGGGAGTTTTAATTTTGGGATCTCTTTGAAGAGGTGATCAGTGGATTCTTTTAATTTCTATTTTACCCACTGATTCTGGAATATCAGGGAAGTTTTCCTTGAAACTTTCTTGAAAATTATGCCCAGGCTCTTTTTTTGATCATGCCTTCAGGTTATCTCTCCTTGATCTATTTTCCAGGCCAATTATTTTTCCAATGAGATATTTCACATTTTCTTTTATTTTTCATTCTTCTGATTTTGTTTTATTGTTTCTTGATGTCTCACAAAGTCATTAGCTTCCACTTGTCCAACTCTAATTTTTAAGGAATTATTTTCTTCATTGAACTTTTATATCTCCTTTTTCATTTGGTCAATTCTACTTTTTAAGGAGTTTTTTCTTCAGTGAAGTTTTGTATGTCTTTTTCCATTTGGCCAATTCTGCTTTTCAAGGTATTCTCTTCACTGTATTTTTGTGCCATTTACTACTTTGGCCAATTCTGGTTTTTAAGGTGTTCTTTTCTTCAGAGTGTGTGTGTGTGTGTGTGTGTGTGTGTGTGTGTGTGTGTGTGTGTGTGTGCGCCTCCTTTACCAAGATGTTGACTCTTTTTTCATGATTTTCTTGCATCACTCTCATTTCTCTTCCCAATTTTTCCTCTACCTCTCCTACTTGAGTTTTTGAGTTCTTGCATGGTTTGAGACTATATTTTTCTTTCACGCTTTTGATGTAGCACTTTTGACTTTGTTGTCCTTTTCTGAGTTTGTGGTTTTGATCTTCCCATGGTAACTTTATGTATGTATGTGTGTGTGTGTATAATATATATATATGTACATATATATATATATATTATACACACACACACACACACACATATAGTTGTGCTGTCCCCAAGTTTCAAGTTTTTTGGTACAGTTATTTTCAAAGATAATTCTGGGGACCTGTAACTTTTCAGTTCTTCCAAGGTGGTATGATCTAGGGAGAGGTGTGTTTACTACTATCCTGGCCTGTGCTCTGGTCTGTGAGTGACCACAAGCACTCTTTTCTACCCTAGGATTGTGAGCAGGGTCCCACCTCCCCTGTGGCCACAAGTTCTAGTATGCTAGTGCTCCCCCTTGCTTTGGTACTAAGACCCAGGACTGTCGGTAGGGTGAGAGGTACAAAAACTACCCCTGGGGCCATTGATTCAATAGCCTTCTCAGTAGGCCTTCTACTATTGGTTTGCTGGGGAGCAGCCTGCACTGGAATAAGCTCTACTCTCACCTAGGTGCAATAGACCCTTTTTGGCCAAACTTCTAAGTTGTCTTGGGCAGGAAAATTGTTTCACCCACTTCATTTGTGGGTTCTGTCACTTCAGAATTTGTTTTGAGGCATTATTTAAAGTTGTTCAGAAGAGTTTTAAGGAGAGCTTAGGTGAGTCTCTGCCTTTTTGAAGTGATCTTGGTTCTGCCTCTGAGCTCCCAGACCTTTGATTCAAATTTGCTCTTTATGTCTTCGTGCACTCAGCAAGGGATTGAGAAGAAAAATTTCTGATCCTAAATCTCCTGTTATCTTGCAGTGTCCAGCTATCTGCCCACCTGGACCACCTGGACCCCCAGGAATGCCAGGATTCAAGGTAAGCCCACAGGTCAAAGCTGGGTGTCACAGACCTGACTGAGGAAGCAGGGTTTAATCCTAGAGAGTCAAAAGGGAGCAATTGTAACCTTGCAAAGCTGTCCCATTCACTTCCAATGTTTGTAATGCTGGGATGTAGTTATCCAAGGTGTCAGCTCTTAGAGGGTAGGGATTTTTCATTTCTTCTTTTTTTCTTTCTTTCTTTTCTTCCTTCCTTCCTTCCCCTTCCTTTCTTTTTATTGTCCCTAATCAATAGAGAGTTAATGTTGGAGTCAGGAAGACCTGGGTTCAAGACCTGTTTGTCTGGAATGTTATTTAATTTGTATGGAATAATGGGCATAGACAAATTATGTGTTCCTGGACAAGACACTTAACGTCTCAGTGCCCCAGTTAACTCCCTATTACAGAACAAATGTTGACCTGCATTGGTAGAGAGAATTGTCATACTGGGAATCCCCAAATACTATCAAAAGCACAGGGTCATCAGCACCATCACACTGGCCTCCCCTAAAGAAAGATACCTAACACAATACAATGCCTCACACATAGCAGGTACTATAGAAACATCTATTTAATTGAATTGTTATATCTGATGAGAGCAGGCATCTGGTTTACTACTATTTGGCCAGAAGAAGGTGTAAGGAGCTTTTGAGGTTGAAATGAAACTGGTTTTGTGTCCAAGAACTGTATTCCCCATCCCTGCCCCCTTTCTCAGGCAACAACTATTTTTAAAGCATTTTAATAAATAATAAAATAAAATAAATAAATAAATAAATAAATAAAATAAAATAATAAAAAAATAATAAAATCCATTTATTACTAAATGGATCCCTAGCAGTAGCAAGGTATGGATGAAGCTAAAAGTTAATTATTCAAGATCAATCACCCAGAGAAAAGGAGACCTGGGGTGGCATAGGGGAAAAGAACAATGGTCCAGAAGTTTGAAAAACAGAGTTTTAGCACTAATAACTAACTGGGCAAAGTTGAACTAGCTACTTCTGTAAAGTAGGAGTACACTCAGGTTATGGTTATCATAGTTTGGTTTTTGTTTGTTTGCTTTTACTGTATGGTATTCTCTAGGGCTTGGCTTCAGATGGAGGACCCTCCATTACCATAGCCCTTCTTCTCTAGCATGGTCAGAAATTGACATGCAGCTCCAGGGTGTACTGAAGCTCTGGGACCTAGGAAGTCTGACATGTTCTTTATCCTTTCTGTTCTCAGGGACCCAGTGGTTACAAAGGCGAGCAAGGAGAAGTGGGGAAAGATGGAGAGAAGGTAAATGTCACCGAATTGTGTTTATCTATCATTGAAGAAGAAAGAAGGCTGCCCTTGTGGAAATGACAGCACAATGGGTTTGCTGGGAGGGTTAGAGTGACAACATACTTTCAGCATCCAGGCTCTTTAAGAATATTTTGGTGTGGGGCACTGAGAAAGGCATACAAAATGACTCATCATGGGTCCCTGTCCTGTGCAAACTCATAATCTCAAGCAGAAGACACAGGGATTACAGAATAGAGACTAAACAAATTCATGTTCCGTATGTATGAGGGTGAGTACATTTTCATATGGAAGCAAATACTGAAGTGTGTATATGGGGTGAGACAGAACAGCAACAAAAGGATTGAAACTGGGCCTGAAGGGATGCAAATATATCAGATAGACATGTGACTATGCCCTTTCTAAGCTAGCAGTGATCTCCATTGCAGGGTGATGCTGGTCCCCCAGGGCCTGCTGGTATCCCTGGAACCACTGGTCTGCAGGTAAGAACTGGGGAAGGTTCAAGTGAGAGAACCTGAAGGGTGGGATATTACACGGCTTATTAAGCTGGGCCTCAAATTAGATCTCTCAGCTCCTTCTACTCTCCACCTCCCAAGGCTCTCTCTAGCCTTGATTGCCATTCTATCCAATTATACTAATTTGTAAAATTTATCAAACATTGCATAAAAGAAAGAACAAGTAAACTCTTTGTGAATTGTGTTGTTGTTTAGCCTTTTATTTCAGAGACTGATCACATGGAAAACATCTTGGCACCAGTTAGAGATATTGGCACATGAAAATATATTTCCCATGTTCTCACTCTCATTGTAAAAGATGAGACTTAAGGAAATTCAAAGATACTTTCATTTTGCATTTGGTACAATCAAGGCAAAAGCTTTTACTTAAACATATAGTCTCAGCAATTACAGACAAAAAAGAAACACAATTCATGATGACCTTCCTCCACTACGGTTATTAGAGAGTATTAGGGGGTATACCCTTTGTTGGACAATCCCTAGCCAAAAGAGTTCCCTCAATCACTTGACTTTTTCCTGAATAAGAAAACCCTTCCTCTGTAAGCACTGTTTCCTCAGTGCCAGAGGAATTCCATGCTTTCAAAACTCTGCATGTGGCCCTGAGCCAAGTGACCTTTGTAAAATCTTCAATCTTGCAACTGCAAAAGCAACAATTTATTCAAGATGGCCCCATGCAAGATCTTTTGCCCTCAGAGTCTCCTTGTTTAAAACCTCACAAATGTCACAATCTGTTGCAAATCTTTCTTCTCTATGTCCTCTTCATTTAACTTGGTCCCTTCAGTTTTATCTACTTCCTTTTTCCTTCAGGGCCCTAGGGGCTCAAAGGGACTGACAGGTGCATTGGGGCCACCTGGAGATCGTGTAAGTACTGCCTATTTCTTATTTTCCCTTCATCAGCACTGGGCCTGTACCTTTTATTCTCTTTCCATAGGTGTGATTTCAAAGAATGGTCTCAGAATATGAAGGAAGTCCAGTTTCCCACTCACCTAGTATAGGATTCTCCTTTTTGATGTGATTGAGGAATAGCAAGGTGTTTAATTTGCCTGGAATATTAGGTTCATGAAAAGACTGGAAGGAAATAAGGCTAGAAAGACAGGTTGAGGCCACCTTATGGTAGGGCTTAGATGCCAGGGCATGCTTTACAGAATCATCACTGAATCTCAAAGTTGGAGGGCTACTCAGAAGTCACTTGCAAAAGTACATCTAAACAGGTCACTTTTCAACAATAGCCTCAACAAAATGGTCATCCAGAATCCACTTAAAGGCTTCCAGTGATGGGGAACCTACAGCCTCCTGAGAGGCCCATTCTACTTTTGGACAGCTCCAAGTGTTAGTAAAATTTTCCACGTATTGATCCTACATCAATTTTTCTGCCTTTCCACCCATTGTTCCTGTTTCTGGCCCCTGAGGCCAAGGAGAACACAGTTACTTCCTTCTCCACAGTGGCACCCTACAAATACTTGAAGAAAATGATCATGTCTTCCCACCTCCCTCTAGCCTAAACATCTCTTTTCTAGGTTAAAATTCCCAGTTCTTGCAATCTATCTTCATGAGGCATGTTTTCCTGATTTTTCAGCCTTCTAGTCACCTGCCTGTGGAAATGTTCCAACTTGTCAATATCATTCCTAACATGTAGCATCCAGAAAATTGCATGCAATATTGATTGGGCAATAGGGAGTTACTAGAGGTTTTTGAGAAGGAGCATGTTATGCTTATAGCCATGCTTTATCAATGTAGGATGGATTAGTCAGTCACTAAACATCTATAAAGCCCTTACTATGTGCCATTCACTGTGCTAAGTACTGGGGATACAAAGAGGCAAAAGAGATTGCCTTCTCAAGGAGCTCACTATCTAATGGGGAAGATGATAAGGAAACAAACAAATTTATATATATATATATATATATATATATATATATATATATATAAGCTACATACAGGATAAATAATTCATGATTAAAAGAAGGCTAGATCTTAGCTTTGTAAAGGAGAGCAAACTTAAAGGATCATGGATCTAGAAGAATAGGTCGCAACCCCGTAAGCCATCTATTCAGCCCCCTCATTTTAGACAGGAGGAGGCTGAAATCCAGGGAAGTTAAATGACTTACCCAATGTCACCCAAGTGCTAAGTATCAAGGTTGAGATTTGAACCTAGGTTCTCTGACTCCAGAGCCAGTATGTGTTCTAGTTTGGATTCTTGAATGTAAGGAAAACAATAATAACAATAATAAAGTTATAAAAATAACACCATTGATTATGTGCCAGGCACTGTGTCACAGGCTTTAAAATGATTATCTCATTTCATCTCCACAACAATCCTGGGAGGTAGTGCTATTATTATCTCCATTTCACAGATGAAGAAACTGAGGCAGAGAAAAGTTAAATGACTTGCCCAGGTTCATAGAGCTGTAAATGTCTGAGGTTAGATTTGAACTCAGATCTTCCTGGCTTCAGGCCTGGCAATCATAAGGTATACCTTAAAAGCATAATGTACTACTTCAATACTGGTTCATTTATTATTAGGAGAGGGAGAGCTATTTAGAGTCAGTTATAGTGCAGAATATACAAGGAATGCCCTCCCTACCCCTAGGAGATTTATAATGAGGGTATGGGCCTGAACTGGGTCCCTTATTGGGGAGATTCAGTGTGAGTATAGGTCTTCCAGCTGCACAATGTTGTTCTGGCCAGAGACTCAGTATTTACTTAATGTATGGATCTTCTTTACAGGGACCAATTGGCTTCCGAGGGCCCCCAGGAGTTCCAGGACCGCCTGGTAAAGTTGTACGTATCATTCTGCATACCAAAGGGCTATCTCACTTTGCTTCTTCCACCCAATGTTGTCAAACCCCAGGATTCCCTTCCAGTGCTTTAACAATCCCTCCTTTCCTCCATCAAAATTCAGGTTAGAATGATCAGCCTGTCCTGGAAACTTCTACACAAAATTTGGATCCAGCCTGGGTGTCATGGATGTGAGCATTAGCATTAGGAGCTCATCCTGGGGACACAGATGGAGTTGGGGGTCATCAGAGCTCTCTCCCTTGTATGAAGGTTGATTCCAGACCTGGAGGTTGTGATGGAAATGGTTCTCAGGCTGGCTAAGAGTTTCTCAGGTGTCCTAGCTACATGAATCTATCATATTATTATGAGGAGGAAACCATCAGATCTATTCCCTTTCCTCTTCTCTCTCTTATTCTTTCTTTATTTTCTCATCCCTGTGCAAGAACTGCCCCCAAGCTGGTTCTTCCAATGAGACAAAATAATATTATGGTGACTGGTTTTACTCATATTCATTCTGGCCTTTATAAATTATAACAGTGGCCAAATAAGTTGCATTGAATTAAAGAATCCCTGCTCAAATGACAGGTATACAGATATAGCTGTAGAATATTGCTCCCCTTAATGTGACCTGAACACAAACACACACGCTCATACAGATATACATATATACACATACACACACCCACACATGCACACACACACATACATACATACATTTTAACACGATTTTCCAGCATACCATAATCACCTTCCCAGATCCTCTAGTGATGTGACTGGAAGTAAATGGCACCCTCTCACCTTCTGAATAATAGTATGTGATGAATATGTAAATTTTGTAAAAAAAAAAAAAAGTTTAACCAGTAGTTATTGTTATCAACATGACTAATATCAATAAATTACCATAAAAAGTCACATCTAATAAAAATCTTATTATGAGTAATATCATTATTAATTATCAATGCCACCCAGGATTACAATGCCTGGACATGTTAATATCATTACTGTTTCTCCTACCAAAAAAAATTCCCTTCCCTTCCAGTCCTCCCTCCATGATCTGATGGTGACGTCAGGTTCTCAAAGACTAGGCCAGGGAGTCACAAGCTCTGACAGGTGTTCCTGGTATAGAAAAACTTCAAGTCTGGGCCCAGGGACAGACTGTATGTCTTTCCTCTGAGGACTAGCCTTAATGCACTTAATTGGATGCAGGATGATATATTTTTTGGCATGGAAATTTAAAACAATCTATAAAGTTTTGGGAGATCTGACTTGGTGGAGAGGATTAATTTCCATGCTGCTGAAACCAATGGTCCTTTGAAATATTAGATTATTATTTATAGTTATCATTAATACTCACAGTAATCGTGTTACTGTTACTACTGATTCCTACTGGAACTCCTGATAATATTGATTGCTGACTATAGACTGCGAATTGCAAGGGATTCATAAAAACTTCAGTTGTAACTACCAGGAAGCTACCAAAATCATGCCTTTCTCAATGTGTTGCAACAGCCTTCTCTACATTCAGTTTCCCAGAAAATAATCTTTGTCTGTGTCTCAACTTTCAGGGAGATCGAGGAGAGAGGGGACCAGAGGGATTCCGTGGGCCCAAGGGTGACCTTGTAAGTCAAATGAGACATCCATTTTTTCAGTGTCATGACAGACCTTGGGATCTGTGACTTCTTATCAGCTGAGTTTTGCCACTGATTCCTCAAAACCAATCAGTTTTTTGCAGGCTCATAAAAAATAAAGATGTCAAAACTTTCTATTGAGTAATACAATAATGGTCTATTCTTAGGGTCTAAAGATGATGCTTTTGACCCACCAGTATAACATTCACTCTCAATGATTGGCATTAACTTCCTCACCAGAAGTTGGGAAGGACTGCATAGAATATTGTACACACTCTCTGAACCTAGTAACCTTCATAAGACCGTAAGACTCAGTAAGTCTTGGCTTACTATGCACCCCTGAGTAAGAAAATGCATGCTAGTCATGAGACAGAGTAGGACTAGTTTTCCTAGGAAGGAACTGGATTTATGATCTTGGCCTCATTGGGTTTGTATTCTAACCCCTGAACTAACATGGGGCTTCATTAAAGTCAAAGCTAACTAATTATGTTTGCAGAGTAAGTGATTATATTCTGTTATTCCATTATATATAATTATTAGGAGAGGGAAAGCTATTTAGAGCCAGTTGTGGTGCAGAATATGTCAGGCATACTCTCTCTACTTGTGGGGGATTTATACTGAGAATATGGGCCTGACCTGGATCACAACTCAATGTGAGTGAAAGTCTTCCAGATGTAACAAGGTGCTCTGGGTAGAGACTCAATATCCCCCTAATGTATGGATCTTCTTTACTTGTTTGACTATTCATTTGGTGTCAAGTAATCAGTAATTTGCTGTGTGTTTTTTTTAGGGCAGGCCTGGTCCCAAAGGATTACCTGGAGTAGCTGGGCCTATTGGAGAGCCTGTAAGTCTCTTTTATTTCAGCAAAATAGTCACAGCCTTGCTCTGCATCCCGGTAGCAATGGCGGTCCATGTACAGAGAGACAACAGATATTTGCATATCTTGTTCTTTTGACTGGGCTGTGGGTTTTGATGTCAGCATAATTATTTTATTAAATTCTCTAGGTAAGACCGTTTCAAAATATCTTTAAAATATGAATGTAAATTAGGCCTCTTTTGGACTTAGTCATTTTACTGTATTTTGTGCTCAGAAGTCACAATGAAAAAATGTTCTGGGGACTTTCAGAGTAGTATTTCTTGAACATGTGTTGTAGGGGGAGGGGTCTAGTAGAAGTGGGGGAATGCTCATCACAGTAATTCAGAGGAGGAAAGAGCCATGGAAGTGGACTACTTCCTCCCTGGAACTATGCCAATGCTTTCAACTCCACCATTCTTTTCTTTGTTCTTCCTTCTGTTCTTTTTTTTCTGCTTCTTCTCTTAATACCGTTGCTGCTACTCCAAACATCTACTTAACCTTAAACCTATGAAGGCGCACTCTTGGTTTTGTCTTCTTTTTGCTACAAGATGGTGGGCAGCTAGGTGGTGCAGTGGATAGAGCACCAGTGCAGGAGTCAGGAGGACCTGAGTTCAAATCTCACCTCAGACACTTGACACTCACTAGCTGTGTGACCTTGGGCAAGTCACTTAACCTCAATTGCCTCATCCTGGGTCATCGCCAGTCATCCTGATGAATATCTGGTCACTGCATTCAGATGGCTCTGGAGGAGAAGTGAGGCTGGTGACCGGCACAGCCCTCCCTCACTCAAAACAAAGTCAAGTGCAAGTCAAGTCATTATTTCTCTGATGGCATGGTCTTCTTCTGCAACAAAGGACAAACACACACACATACAAGATGCTAGCAGGCATGAAGACAGTAGAATGAGGCAGACTTGAAAATTCCTGGATGGAAATAGAAGCTTTGCTCTCATTATGTTCCCATCTGTTGGTAGTGATGCTTGGATGCATTCCTAATTCTCCCTTAAGGAGCTACACATCCTCAGATTTCAAGACCTTTCATTCTGATTATAGATAAGCAGTGTTTACAACAGTTTTATTCAATTCAGTGAGTTGTTAATTGGGGTAGGAGGTGGTGCTCCATAGTTCTACCATAGAGGAAACAAAATACGATGTGGTCCTTGACCTCAAGAAACTTACAGCAACTAAGATACATGTAGAACACTAGAGGATAGGACATGATTAAGGACTGAAGCATGTGGTGCACAGACAAATTTAAGAAGGAGAAGGTCTGTGAAAGCAAGGTTAGTCAGGAAAGGCTTCAAGGTGGAGTTGAGAGGAAGACCTTGAGCTGGGCAAGATTTTGATAAGCAAAGATGTGGGAGAGAAGTATACACACTTCAAAGTCTGGAACCTGCTGGTTTCTTTTATTTTTCTTGAACAAATATTAATCTTATTTTTAGTATTTTCTTCCTTTCTTTCTTTCTTTCTCTTTCTTTCTTTCTTTCTTTCTTTCTTTCTCTTTCTTTCTTCCTTCCTTCCTTCCTTCCTTCCTTCCTTCCTTCCTTCCTTTCTTTCTTTGTTTCTTTTTTCTTTCTTTCTTTCTTTTTTCCCATCATCTCTTTCCAAATAACAAGAGGCAATATGACACAATGGATAGAGTCCCTACTGTAAGACACAGTGTTGTATGGTCCTGGTAAAGTCACTTAACGTTTCAATTCTCTAAGTAAGCAACTCTCTAAGGCTCTAAGTTGCAGAGAAGGTGCTGACCTACATTCACAGATGGTATTTCCCCTCCTAAGAATTCCTTCTACTAATGAAATGGCAGGTCCAGTATCTATTTTCATCCTTCTATCCAAATATATATCTATCCCCCTCCTCTAAACAATGAGACATCCCTTTCAACAAAAATTTTTTAAAAGAAAGAAAAAAAGTAGTTCAGCAAAATGCATCAACCATGGTTGACAGTATAAGAGACATCCTCAACCATGGTCCCCCACCCCGACCCCTGCAATGAATGGGAGGAAAAACAGGTATTTGTTCTTGTCTGCAGGGTATGCCTGGCAAAGATGGCAGAGATGGGATCCCTGGATATGATGGTGAGAAGGTCTGTAGTCAACATCTATGCTTCCCCTTGAATCATTTCCATCTCATTCATATGTTCCCTGGGACCATGCCAAGCAGTAGCCCTGAAATTTGGCTCTAGTCTTGAGGGATGATGACTAGCCCTGGGGAAAATCTAGGAAATAGCCAGATGTTTAAGGGTCACCCTCATAAAATGTCAGGCTGTGGCAGTGGCATGCACTACATGGTGAAGTCAGGTAACTGTGAGTGACTGATGACAGGTTGTGGAGTCTAAGCCTGGTAATGGTCAGAGAAGGAATCTGGGTAAGCAGGAATTATGATAAATTCCATTCAGCTCAGCCAATAATTCTCAGGCACAGCCTGAGAACCCAGGACCATGCTTAGCTTCTTTGTGGGGTCCCTGGGCAAAAGTAGAAAAGACACTCCCTGTCCTCAAGGGGCTCACAGTCCAAGGGTGGGGAAGTTGCAGCCTTGAAGCCACAGTTTCCCATCCCTGAGATGAATTTAAGTGCTATTACCTATTTGCAGTTGAGAGTCCTTCCATAATCTGAGCTTTACCAATTCTTTCCCCTTCCTACCCTCCACTTTTATTCTCTCTCCTAATTGTTCTGTTTTCACAGGGTGAAGCAGCTCGAATTGGTGCTCCTGGGGAGAAGGGTCCTAATGGGCTCCCAGTGAGTATACACAAGAGTGTTCCACAGCTATTCAGGGATTACAGTGTTTGGGAGGGGGGTTAGAAGAAGGGCCAGGAGTATCTATGTTAAGGACCATCTCAGGGACCTTCAGTAAAGTAAGTGGGATGGGCAGGAGCCAGTAAGAAGAGATCCATAGATTTATAGGGTCTCTTTTGTGGGGAGTCAAGATGGCAGACGATGTCTGGAGCCTTGTCATGTCACTAGTAGCAAAGCAGAGAGCATGTGTATGCTTGTATATGTGTGTGTACATGCACATGGAGGAAAGTACAAGTCCTGCATATACCCATCTTCCTTGCTGGTCAATTTCCTCTATCTGGCGTGTGTGTGTGTGTGTGTGTGTGTGTGTGTGTGTGTGTGTGTGTGTGTGTAGGAGAAATGGCCAATTGTTTAATGATCAATCTTTCTCTGAGATATGCACTTCATGGAGAGATTTTTCCCTCCTGGGAAAAACATTTATTAAATGCCTACTATGTGCTAGGCACTGTGCTAAGTTAAAAAGACAAAGGACAGAATCTGAAGTATTTGGACATTTTTGCTTTAAAGTCCCACAAACAATTGGTTATTTGAACAGCTACTCTGTGTCCAGTCCTGTACTAGTCACTGTGGGGAAAATAGAGTCCTTGCCCTCAAGGATCCTACAGTTTAAAGACGCATATATATGAAGCAGAATATCAGAAGAGTGTATGATATAGGTGAGCTCAGAATGGTATGTCATAGTACTAGTAATAGCAGCTCCCATTTACTCTTTGACCAGCTGGCATTCCTTTCTGTTTGTCCAGGGGCTGCCAGGACGAGTTGGGGCCAAAGGCGAAAAGGGAGAACTGGTAAGTGGTTTCTTTCTCCCATGGTTAAGGTTTCAGTGGGAAGGTTGTATCTTGAGTAAGCTTGTTATCAGGACCAAAGTGTCTAGTTGTCATTCACAAAGGAAGGCTGTCTCCAAATTCTCTTTTATGATGTCTCCCCCATCTACCTAAAGACAGCATGGTATAGGGCAGTGTTCCTTATACCTTGGGGACCAAAGGGTTCCAGAAACCCTTTCAGCAGCTCTAAGAGGTCAAAACTATTTTCATAATAATTATAAGATGTTATTAGCGATTAAAATGCTCCATCCTTTTCTGACTACATATCTGTGTAAGACTATCTTTTTTGTATATTTCAAAACAATACTGCAACACACTGAATGCGGAAGCAGATATGAGGATCCATACTGTCTTCTGTTAAGCCAGAAACTAAAGAGATTTGTAAAAATACATAAAACAGTCTCACTCTTCTCGTTATTTTTTTTGTTTTAGAAAGTAATTTTTCTTTTAAAATGTTTTTTTGTGTTAACATGAAATGAGTTTTTTATTTCAAACACCTACATCAAATATTCAAATATAGTATTTCAAATACATTTATTTCAAATATATTTTCTTGAAATTATTTTAATTTTTAATTAAATACAGTAAATACCATGTAACTAAAAACTCCTTAGGATATCCACAATAATTTTTAGGAGCATAAAGGGATCCTCAAAAAATTTTAAGAATATAAAGGGGTCCTAAGACCAAAAAGGTCTGAGCTCAGAATCTAGAAATTTCTGCAGTCCCAACTTCTCCACCTGCTGGCTGAGTAAACTTGGACACTCACTTCCCTGTCCTGAGACTCAGTTTTCTCATTTGCAAAATGAGGGGTTTCGATTAGATGATCCCTAGGTGGCACTGTGAATAGAACACTGGATGAAAGGTCAGGAAGGCTGGAGTTAAAATCTGAACTCAGATATTTACTGGCTATGTGACCCTGGGTAAGTCACAACCTATCTGCCTCAGTTCCCTCATCTGGAAAATGAAGATAATAATAGTACTTCCATCTCAGGGTTGTTGTGAAGATAAAACGAGAAGATCTTTGTGAAGCACTTTGCAAATCTTAAAGTGCTTTATAAATGCTAGCTATTATTAAGGAAAGTCTAAATTATTTCATGATTCTCATTGGTATAACACCATTAGACAAAGATTTGGGAGGAGAGGGGAGGACCATCTCTCTAGATGGAGAAAGGAAGCAGTAGACTATTGCTCAGAGTTCTTTTCTCTTTGCAGGGCAAACAAGGAGAGCTAGGTGAAGCTGGCCCTTCAGGAGAACCTGGTATGCCTGTAAGTATATTTGCTGTTTCTTCTTCTTTTGGAACTCTTTAAGGTAATTTATTTTGAGGCAGCTAGATGGTGTAGCAGATAGAACACTGGACTTAGAGTCAGGAAGATCTGAATTGAAATCCTGCCTCTGACACTTACTAGTTGTACAGCCCTGGACTAGTTACTTAATCTCTCAGCCTCAGTTTTCCCATCAGTAAAATGGGAACAATAATAGCACCCATTTCCCCAAGATTGTTGTGAAGATGGGATAATATTGGTAAGATGCTTTGCAAATCTTCAAACACTATGTAAAGGTCAGCTATTATTTTATTATGACTCCGACCCCATTTCGCCCACTTTTCTGACTGACTCAGTCAACCTTGGACTCTCCCATTGGCAGGATGTAATGAAAATAGCTGATCTGCCTCTTTTGCTTCCCTCTGGTGAGGTACATGAATGGAGGAGATGGCAGGGAAATGGAAACAAGGAATTTGGACATTCTTGTGGCTATGTAATTTCCATGTTGTTAACTACCCCCACTGTTCCTCTTCTTTTATGTGTATTTATAGGGAGATGTTGGAGTTCCTGGAGAGAGAGGAGAAGCTGGACACAGGGGATCATCAGTGAGTAACAAGTGACTCAGTTTTAACCTTCACAAATATAAGTCAAATCAAGTAGCATTGAGTGGGATGGATAAGTCAACCACAACAAAGATGCTTTCCCCACCACAGGGATGGCATCTAGGCTTTTCAGCATGACCCTTTGGCAGATTTTTCCCAGGTTCCATGTTGGGAACATAGAGACTGAAAAGCTCAGGAAATACAGACTGTTTTCTTTTCTCGTCTTCTCTCTGAATGGCTGTGGACTAACCTCCTTTTGACCTTTGCATTAGGGTAAAAACATGGCATTGCCTTTAAGTCATAGATTCCCACATTATCTTACATTCTGATCCTAGGAAACCAGTGCCTTTTAAGGAAATGTCGTCTCATTTCAGTTAAGCACCGAGGGGAAAGATCTCACCTGGTGACTATTTCTCCTAGGTCAACCTACAACCTTCTGTGGGGAGCCCAACATTCCAGCTCTGACAGGGGTGGTTTGGGAAGACTAAGCTTGTCTTCTCTCTCATAATTTCAAAGGTCAAAAAGGTCCCAGTTACCCTGAATTTTCCCTTCAATAGTCCTGAATTTCTTTCATTTCCTTTTTTTTTTGTCAAAAGTCCTTCCTGAATTCATTGTATTTACAGCCTGTACCTGCTGCTGGGGAGTATGTGTTAAGTCTTATCTATTTGTTCCCATCTGTGTCAGTAGATGACCTTTAATTTATTCTAAAATAACTTCTGAGTTCTAAGACAGGTCACTACATCTGCCAAATCCACACAGAAATTTGGTAAGCAGGTCTACATTCTTCCTCTTTGATTATAGACCCCAATCCCAGCTTCTTTCAACCTCTGTCTTTGCAGATTGAAGAAATCTCATCTATCAACCTGTCATTTATTTTACCCTCCTATATTCCTCCAGCTATTATATATAATATATTGATATATAGAATATCCAAATATTCTGGGGACTCAGGGTTAAGGGCTGTTACCCCAGAGAGCCATTACAAGGAATCTTTAGACTAATTAGGGGTGGGGAGAGTGAGGAAGCCACCCCTTCCTCCTTTATGCAGTGGTCCTTTGGTTTCACCCTGGTGAGATCAATCTCTTTCCAATTAAGTTATTTATGCTGCTGCTTCTCAATGGTTGCTTCTGAACTGCTTTCATTAATGACATTTATTTCTTGCTTGTGTCTTTCAGGGGGCACTTGGTCCCCAGGGCCCACCAGGACCCCCTGGAGTCAGAGGCTTTCAGGTCAGTAAAATCATTAGGTCAGCAAGGCATGGGGTAGAGAATTTGGACCTCATATTGGGAATATTTAAGGACCATCCATTCCTATGTTGGAAAAAGGGGTCCAGGTGTCAAGGAAGGGGGGCAAAAATGTGTAGGGGATCCTTTCCTGTTGGCCCTTTCTTAGTAGGTGGAAGAATGAGTAGTGGACTGGAGCCTTGGGCTTCTGCTGCCTGGGGTCTGATGAACAGTCAGGAAGGGTAGGAGCCAATGGATCAAGCTACTCCGGTAACTGGTAACCACAATCAACACCTCATATCAAATGGGTGTATTTTCCTTGACCAATCTATACGGTGACCGTAGTCACCTGGCTTTGGGTGTCCTGGAAATGCAGCTTGATTTTAGATAAGTATGAATAGGTAAAACATTTATTAAACACTTACTATGAGCCAGGCACTGTGCTAAGCTTCAGGGACACAAATATAAGCAAAGAAAAGAATCCTTTCCCTCACAGAGTTTATATTCTAATGAGGGAAAATGACACAGAAAAGGAAGCTAAAAAGGGGTAAGAGTAAGGGAAGGGGTGTGCCCACAGTGACACTATTTGGAGGTGACTGAGAAGTGAGTCTCAATCCAGGAAATTTTAAGGGCTCACCTTTCAGAACCCAGAGTGATTCCAAAGGATGAGTCTAAGTTTCCAGTGGGGATCAGGCAGGGAGGATGACTGGAGTGCAGGTGGCTTGGTTTGGAGATGACCAGGAAGTGAGATAAAAAGGCCTGGATGCCACCAAGATAAGGTAAAAGCCCACTTACCAGAGCCTGGGATGATTCCAGAGGCTGAGAGACATAATCAGGAATCCAAGGGAATATTCTTATAATGCATCCCAATGTCCATGTTCTTCTGCTATTCCTGATTATCCACTATTATGGATTATCTAATCTTATAGATTAAATGTGCTGTTCACAAGAGCACTGTCATCTATAACTGGTCCTTCATATTTGCACTTGGAGAACTGTTACATTCTCTATCCCCTCGCAAACATAATCAGAAATTGCCTGTGTAGTAAGACGGACGAGGTAGGTGAGCATGGCAAAGGAATACATTTTGTGGTAGATTTAATGGATAATAGCTTCTAATTCAAATAAAAAATTTATTATGCATCTATGATAACACCCTGTGCTGTGCTTAGCACAGGGGATGAAAAGATGAAAACTGACGTTGTGCCTACCTTCAGAAGCTCACAGTCTAATGAGAGTGGAGAAATGTCAGATCCAGAAACACTGAGATGAAAATTTCTTCCCATAAGTATACAACCTTTTTACTCATAAAATGCCATAAAAAAGAGTTGTATTGTTGGTGAACCCTCCTCTCTCTGTGTTCCCTTGTACCTATGTTAATTTTGAGTTATGAATCTGAACATAGAAAATGAGCTCCACCCAGGAAGAAACTTTTGTTATCTTGGAGTTATTCTGAAACATCAATAACTAACTTCCCCTCTGCTGTATTGTCTACAGGGTCGGAAGGGCAGCATTGGAGATCCTGGCTTACCTGGCCCCCAGGGCCTCAGAGGTGGTATTGGAGACAAGGTAGGTAAAATAATCTGCTGGGATAAGAGGGGCAATGGGTTATTGTGATTTTCCCTGAGATCCATGAATTGTTTCTTCCCTGTTACCTTTTTTGAGAAGTTTATGGGCACTGAGACTGAATTCTTTGCCTTAAATCTACATTTAACATGTTAGAGATATTATAGAAATGTTAGAGCTAGAAAGGACATTGGAGCTCATCTAATGCAACTTCTTTTTACAGTAAAAAAACAAAAACAAAACAAAACAAAACCCAAAAACCTCAACCTGAGGAGGAAATGACTTGCCTAAAATAACACAAGAAGTTAGTGGCAGTACTAGGATTTGAACCTAAATCTTTTTGACTTGTAATCCTCTATATTCAGTTTCTACTATACCACAGAGTTCCTAAAGCCCTTTTAATGATAGTCAGAGATTTTTTAAGGCAATCATAACCATGGCAAATCAACTTACTTCTCTTAGGGAAAAAGACCAAACTAGTGTCCCACATTCTAGAAGTAATTGGGAATTATTAGAGAAAAGTTACTAAACTCTTCATATCCTTTTATATGGAGATCCAATTTCAAAACACACACAAATTAAAAGACAGAAAGGCCATACATATACCAAAATAATTAAAGTAGTGCTTTTAAAAATTTAAATCTTATTTTTTTTCCAATTAACTACAACTTACCTTCTCTCTTTCCCCCTACTACCTAACTGAAAAAGAACAACAAAGTTCTCAATATAAATAAGAATGGTCAAGCAAAACTAATTCTTACGTTGACCATCCAATATATACATATATATGTGTGTATACACATATATATGTATATATGAGTCTCTCACTTCTCTGTCAAAAGGTGGGCAGCATGTTTCATCATATGTCCCCTGGAATCATGGATGGTCATTGCATTGATCAGAGTGTTTAAGTCTTTTAACATCGCAGCACTTAATAAAAAACTTTATATTGACATCTTTTATTCTTACATCACCTACATTTTTCAATATATCCTCACCCCACCGCCACCCAAGAACCATCCTTTGCTTATAACAAAGAATTTTAAAAGAATTTTTAAATTGGTAAGTAAGGTTTAACAAAATTTACCAACATTTTAAAAGAAATCTGGCATAACATGAAGTATTCTAGAGCCTTCTGCCTCTACACAGAAGACCAAGAGAGAGCTTCTCAAATCTCTCTTTTGGGAACCAACTTTGCCATTCTAATTTCACAGCTTTCAGTTTCAATTGTTTGGTTATTTTCTTTCCATTCCATTGGTTTAGTCATGTGTATATTGTTTGCTTTACTCTGTATCGGTTCCTATGTCTTAGCAGGCTTCCCTATATTTAGTGCGTCCATTTTTTTTCTGTTCAGCACCATCCTATTCTATTTGTGTATAACAACTTGTTCAGCCATTCCCCAATTTGCTTTGTCTCCATTTCTGTGCATTCACAGAGTGTTCATAGCAGCTAAAAATTGGAAACAAAATGAATTTTCACTGATCGGGGAATGCCTTAACAAACTGTGTAGTAGAATGTAATGAAATATTATTGTAACATAAAAAATGACGAATTTGAGTTATCCATAAGCATTTCAGAATAATTCAGACACCTGAATTTCCCCTTCCCCCACTGAATAAAATGTCCCTTTTTCTTAAAAGAATGTCTTTTTGGGACATGGTGGACCCACTCTGAACATAGACACACCTATTTCCCAGTACATGGTGGCAGACAAGTGAGGAGATGGAGGGAAGTTCATGCTTCAAGACCTTGATTCATTCTTGAAGGTGGAAGTTTAGTATAAGTCAATGCCCTGTGGAGTTAGGACAGTAGACCCTTTGTTAACCTAAAAGCTAGACATTCCAGAGGTTGGGAAAAATTACCCAAAAGCTCAAGGGGCCCTGAGATGACATAGAAGCCCAGAGAGGCAGGATGGCTGCTATGCTTAGGAATATATCAATAACTGCTTTCATTCAAGAAGGTATAGCAATATGAGCCAAGTTCTCCTGGTAAGTTTAGTTAAAGGAAAAGACATAATTATTCAACTTCATGCTAATGATCATTATACACAATTTTCGTCTTTACTTTTTATTTACAAGGAAAAATTTGAACGTTTGGTCTTTGTATTAAAAAAGGAAAAGAGAAAGAATCACCCCAAATAACTGTCAAATATTTTTTAAATCTTATTGTAATTCCCTATGAACACAAACTGCATATTGAACAGCAAGGTCTCAGGGCTCTGTGGTCTGAGGCTATCTCACTGTGTGTGTGTGGCTCCTGGCTCTCAGTGATCATGCCCTTAACACCTTAGAAAATGGTGTCATCCCTCAGCTCAGCTGCTTTTTCTTCTCCACAGGGCCCAGGAGGAGCTGTGGGTCCCAAGGGAAATCAGGTGAGTGGAGGAGCTGTGCTCCCTGTTTGTCTTCACTGAGGCAGAGTGGGAGAGAGTGTTTGGGGCACATATTTCAGATTAGATACAGTTCCTACTAATGTAGTAAAAAAAATTTTTTTTAAAGTTCCATTTTTTTCAGTGAGTGCCATTCAGTCTTCTCCATGAAAAAAACAGATTTCTTCATCCTCTCTGACTCTGAACTGGTTTATAATTCATACTTTTTTCTTCAGGTGATACTCCACTCCCCCCAGATATACCACAGTTATCTCTCTTGGGATGAGTACAGTGAATGTCACCTATACGGCTTACTGAATTTGCCTCTAAACTTTTCCACTTATGAAAAGAGCGTGCTGCTGTTGGAACGTGAACCATTGCATGATTTCATCAGAGCCTATCTGTTCCCCATTGATGAAGAGTTATAGCCTTCCACAATTTAGTAGGTGTTTTTATAAGTTGTAGCCCCAAAAATCTATCACCTGGCATTCATCCTTTCAGTGATAAGCTTCTCTATACTTAGGTAGGTACCTTAGGCAGCATACCTATACATCCTACAAGTTTGCATGTTAATCCTTTCAACTACTAGACCTTATGTTTTATTTTTAGACCCTTCAGAAGCCCAGAATCACTTTCATACAGGCAGCAAAGGAAGATGCTTGAAGGTTGGGCTGAACAAATTTAGAAGTACCTGTAGTTCTTTATGCCACAGAAATAGCTTAACATTCATGAACTTCAACCTTGGAAAAAGCTAGGTATTCTCTGCTGACAATTTTAATGGTGCTTCAGCTACTTCTATTTTTGTTTGATTTCCGGTACAGGAGCAGGTTCATTTCATATTGACAGGTATATTAGCATCCTGTTGGGATTAAACTATTTCAGATTTCACTATTTTGCAAAAATATCACATACTGATCATATTTAAACAGTGACTTCAGGCTTCAGCGTCAGTGGAAATATCCATATTGACATCAGTTGCTGCACTCCCCTGTAACAGAAAGAATAAAACAGCAATCGATGATGATGTAAGCTAGGTACTATGTACTTGGGGTTTCTATAGTTACAACTTAGTGGCAGACGCCCTCTCATGGTATGAGGAGGAAACTTTCTTAAAGGAGCTGTCCTTTGTAAGCAAAGATGATAACCCATTGTTGATAGCATAGTGATCCTCCAGTGGTAGAGAAAGATTGATTCAGCCATCCCCATATCCCAATTTAAACCGCAGTTCTGGTTTCATCATCTCCAGGTTTTAACTACTGAGCAAACCTAACATTCCCATAATTCTATAATATAGTTCGT
Source organism: Notamacropus eugenii (assembly GCF_028372415.1). NCBI lineage: Eukaryota > Metazoa > Chordata > Mammalia > Diprotodontia > Macropodidae > Notamacropus > Notamacropus eugenii. The sequence continues at coordinate 499,130,289 of NC_092872.1, read as the reverse complement.
GTGGACTTGAGACCATTACTATAAACCATGCTTCATTTGGAAGGGCGTCCTTACTCAGTATAATCACTAGATTGGTTTTTAACTAGATGACTACTCTCCCAAAACACTTCACCATTTCTTTTTGTAGTTCATATAACTGCATTTCCTAAGTTTGAGGAAAGCTTTCATGAGAATTAGGATGTAATGACTCTTTCTTAACAAAATCCATGCTTTGATTCAGACTCAATTTTGGGCAATTAGTTTAGTTGAACAGGAGATGCATGTTATAAGGACAGATAATGAGTGGACTGTGGGCATTTTCCCCTACATGTGTGCTTGGTTGGCTTTCTTTTTCCCTCTCTTCCTGTGGTCCATGTTCTGGCTCTATCTGTGGACTACTATTCACTGAAAAGGGGGTCTTCTTTATCTCCAGAATGACCAATAAAGATTTAGTAAGACAACCAATTAGGTGGCATGTCAATTCACAAGCTATAGCTGACAAATAGAACTGAATGTTCAGTGTCCAAAATGATGATTTGGGAAAGAGGGCAAGGAGAGAAGGAGGTTGTGACTGATGCAGAATTATTAGGGATGCTTATCTCTTAAGCTACAGATTTGATTTTCATTTTGGTAAATTAAAATAAATATTCATAGAATCATTGAATTTCAGAGTTGGAAATTATCTCAAGTGGTCAGCTAATCCATTCCCAGAAAAACAAATCTCCACCATGACACGCTCTTGGGGGCAGAGGTAGAAATGGTTTGGTTTGTTTTTTTAAGTTTAATGCCTCTACTGTGATAAGTGATTTCTAGGTCATCTCCACTTAGCTCAAAAGGGCAGACTGGGAGAGTGCAGCAGAGAGAGGGAGTTGCTTTGAATGTATACAGCTTTTTATCCCTTCATTCCTTTGTGGGATAGTTTTGTGCTTTTCTCTCTAGGTCCTCCACTGAAATTTGCTAATCCTGCCTTCAGACTCCCTGACTGAAGTTCAGATCTTTCAGCTTTGTACATACAAGAGACTAAGAGATTTGGATTCGAAATCCTACCCCACTCCCAAGTGGTTAAGTGGCAGTAGCAATGACAGATGTACTTGATGTAACTCAGATTTTCCTAAATCTGAAACAATGTTAAGCTAACTGGTCAAAAACTAATTTAGCTAACAAATGACCTGGTAAAATGGTATCATGCTAGAGGACATACATTGTCAAATACTCTATGTTTATGCATTACAGAAACTGAGTTGTTATTGACTTTGGTTTGTATTAAGTTTATTCTGTGAAAACCACTCAATTCCTTAGCATCAGAGAGCTGGGATGAGAGTGATACCTGGTCTGTTAATCTGAGGCATGTCATTTTCAGGGTATCGCTGGAGCTGATGGCCTTCCTGGAGACAAAGGAGAGCTGGTATGTTTGATTAAATCTATCTTTAAAATCCAATAACAATAGAAGCAATGGAAGTCTAATGGGAACTCTAAATGGGAAATTTGGAATTTGTAGATGAGAATTCAAAAAGAAGAGCTCTGAGTATAAGAACACAGAAATTCACAATGGGTAGTAACAATGAATCACAATAAGCAACACCATTTCTTTTTAGTGGACAATTCTACGGAATGTCTAGGTATAATGGAACATGTCCTAGGAATGGACAGTTGAGGATCCAGTAGGTTTTAAGCTGTTCTTGGTGAATTCAGTTTTAATCTTTCAAAAGACCTGTGATTACATCAATGGGGGTTGCCCCATCCACTCATGCATAAAATAACTTTGTCATGCAATAGAGGGGGCACTTCTTAAATTGTGGTGGCCCAAAAAAATCTACCAATCAGTCTTCTGATGATGAACGTCTTGGCAAGACTCGTCCTGAGACACAGTGTCTCACCTATATGTGAAGTCTTTACTTTTGCTTTCAGGATGGCAAATGTTGCTGTTGAGAACCTCATTATAATAAAGCACATAATAGAAGCACTTCAATAAATGATTACAACACTAAAATGATGTTTCCTGATGGTATAAATTTTTCCAAAGTTAAATGCCTGAGATAAGTTATGTATTTTTTTCACTATAGAAATAACTTTTTGATATAAAGGGGTGAATGATAGCTAAGTTAACAAGCAAGAGAAGTTTTAGTTATAAAGAAGGATTCTCTTGCTATGGGCAAAGATCCACAAGTTCTGGCTAAGTATTCCATGAGATAAAAGAAATATTTCTTATGCATGCTTTGTTGACCCATTCTGAAGCTTAAAAAAGTACATAAGCCCCACTGGCTGCTGTACAGCCAAGAAGAATTCAGCTTGATCTGTTTCTGGCCATGAGGATAGTGATTCAACCAGACCAGTGCTCCCAAAGTTAACAACTATGGGCCTAATATGAATTTCCAAAAATCTATCCAACTTTAAAATAATTGGTATTTCAAATATTGTATAAATTTCCTCTGTGTCTTTGGATGAAAGAGATGTTTCTTTACTTTCATGCATTTGTTGTAGCCTCATCACAACTCACTGAATTTTCAAGATCTTGGGTCCACCTTATAATTGTAATTACTTTTTCAAGCCTAAGTATAGAAACAAAGATTTTTTTGAGGATTTGAGCTTGAATCTCCCTTGGCTTTTGAGGACAGAGAAAAGGGAGACTAGTGAGAGAATCACTGATGGTAAGTTAGGAAACCTTACATGTTTCTGAATGGTATTAATGATGAAAGTGATGGTTATATATGAAGGATAGTCTATCCCAAACAAGTCATGCCTTTTTCACTGCCTCCTGTTGTACAGACCAAGTCTACCGTTAGTTACTTTGACTTCTAAATCCATCTCTATAATCAAATAGAACTACCTAACAGACATATTGCTTACAATGCTCTATCAGAGATGGGAATATGCCCCAAGCCACACAGCCCTGAAGTGCTAAGGAGCCCAGTGACTTTTAAGAATATGCTTATATCATGAAATGACTGGAGCATACAGGCAAAAGCATGAATTCAATGTACTTTTTAGAAGACAATATGTCTATAACTAGGTTCTTGTGACTCTACTAAATCGGTACATCGGTGGCTTCTAGTTAAGAAAAAAAAAGGCAACCTTTTAAACATTAACTTTTCTCTTTCCTCCCTTAACCTCTATTCTCTTTTTTTATTTCCTTAGGGTCCTAATGGTCCTGTTGGACAGAAAGGAGAGGTAAGTGATTGTCAAAGATTTGAACTTGGGAAGTTTCAGAATACATATGTTTGTCATATCTCTGGGGAACTTCTGATTTGATTGTATAATGACCATCTCCAAGGATTCTATCATCTCCTGAGTTTATGATGGTTCTTTTATCTTTCTTTTTAAGGGTGGTTCTGGGAGGAGGGAGTGATTGTACTTAACCAGCTCCCTGCCTTTTGCTTAATTCTCCTATGAACAGGAAATTATGGTTTACTGGTTTCCAAATGCAGAAGTTAAGTGACTGCTTAAATATAAACCAATCTGGAGAAAACAAAAACCAAGATGGGAAATTATTTAGGGAAATGGGAATGATTGGGATTAGACCACTGACTGCTCTTAATGGGTATCAAATTTTCTGAGGAGAGAATCTGAAACTAAAAATAATTGTTTAAAATTAAAAAACAAAAACAATGTGTCATTCTGAGGCTCAGAATACACAGCAAATGGTATGTGCTCAGCAAACAGTTGTCAGCATCCATGATGGGAACAATTGTTGATAATTAGTAAGCATGCTTTATGGGCATTAGCTGTAAAGCACTTATAAATTCCTATGAGTGATTGATATGAAAAACATTTTCTAAGCTCTTGTTTGACACTCAGAAAGCTTGCAAAGGAGTATTTTATAAACAGGCATTCAAACATTAAGAAATAGTTTGTAAATTCTAATTCTGATCCCTTCCCCCTTTCTGGGTATTTGTTGTGGTTGTTTTCCTTTTTTTTTAGTCAGGTAGTAGAGGCGAACTGGGCCCTAAAGGTATTCAGGGTCCTAATGGTACCACTGGTGTCCAAGGGCTCCCAGGCCATCCTGGTCCAGCGGGCTTCCAGGGAGTGCAAGGTGTCCCTGGAATTACTGGAAAACCTGGGGTTCCTGTAAGTATTCTTTTTGCCCTTTCTTAAAACAGATACATATTGGAGTCTGAATGTTCACTGACTTTATAGATGAGATGTGGGGTTCAGGGGCTGGGCCTGTGAGGAATAGGATTAAGCAAGCAATTGTACAAGTACACACATGTGAGCATGCACACATGTGTATACACATACACACATACAAACACACACACAAGGGACCTTTTACAAGAACCAAAGGTAATCGATCCGGTTAAACTGTGCACTCAGTACTAAAAAGGTTATCTGTAAATTCATTTGTTTCAAAAAAAAAAAAATTGGTAATTTCAGGGTAAAGAAGCCAGTGAGCAACATATAAGGGAACTTTGTGGAGGAATGATTAATGGTGAGTACAAGGATCTAAACAATTATATAAAGTACAGATTTCCACCTACACTTCTTTTCACCTATTTAACAAAATACAGACTAGTTGGGTATCAAGAAAAGCTCACTCCCCATCCTCCTGCTTCTGTTTGTGTAGAAGCTGGTGACTGAGAGGAGAGAGGGAAGGGAACTTTGCTAGCACTATTCGTAGGGACAGGGGTAGGAAGAGGGAGAGGGGAAGGTGGGGAAGGACTAGTGCCCTGCTCCTTCTTACTTCAGGGTATTGTATTTACAAACGAGATAATGTACGTGCCAGTGCTTTGAAAAGTATGAACAGTTAAACACAGGTAAGGCGGTAGTAATAGTGTCATCATCATTACTGCCACTGTTACCATAGTGATTGGACCTGAGGCAGGGATGTGTTGTTGGGAGGTAACTCGTTATGGTGTTTCAATGGAAGACCTCAGAAAATACTCAGGTCCTGATGTAAAAGAAACAACAGAAAATTAGTTTCCCTTGTGTATCTCTGCTTCAGTTCCCACGGGTTGTCTTAGTTGAATTTAAATGAACTGTTTAAGACAATACTGTATCATATGTGGAGCAGACATAATTCAGCTAGGAACGAATCAGATAACCAGTGAAAGAAAGTCTTTTTTAGCACTGTCACTAATTCTATTGAAAGGTGTTTGTGCTATCCATAAAAGGAAACTAGTGTTGGTTGTGTGATTCAAAGGAAGAACATGAAACATTTCTTTCTTTAAAGGATAAATTTCTTAATTCTGGCTCTTAAAAGGTTTTTATGGTTTTCCTCATAATATCTGTGATAATGCATACGTGAATTCTCTTCCATATGGTATACCTACCAAGAGTTGACATTTTTCCCCCTGTTTTCTACCCCTCCCCCCCAAAACAGAACAAATTGCACAGTTAGCTGCTAACTTAAGGAAGCCTCTAACTCCTGGATCAATTGGCCGACCTGGTCCAGCTGGGCCCCCAGGCCCTCCAGGTCCAACAGGATCGATTGGTCATCCTGGTGCTCGTGGGCCACCTGGGTATCGAGGTCCAACTGGAGAGCTAGGAGATCCAGGTCCCAGAGGTGAGTTATAACTCCACGGATATTGTGAATTCCGTTGTAGACCCTCCCAATTTTAACTGTTCCCCTCAAATGAGAATTGCACCAAATTGTTACAGATTGCTCTATATTTCATTTCACTCACTTCCTGGACCGGAGATATTCTCAGGTAGAGGTACTAAAGAACAAAAGAGGACAGAAAGGAAGATTAGGGGTCTGAATAATCCGTAAACAAAAGAACCAAGAGTTTGTTAGAAGTGATGAAAAATATGGAGAAAGAAAACATGATTTCTTATAAATCAGTGGTTTGGAATAATTCTAGTCAAACCAAAACAAGCATGTACCTGACCCTGACCTTTGCTCAGAAGGCTCCCCTGCCTGAAGTGAGTCCTTCATTCTTCTCTGCTGACCTACTTCTTTCAAGGTTTAACTCAAGTACTTACAGAAATAATTTAACATGTACATAAAATGAGAAAAACATGGCATCTAGTTTATAAATTCCTTGAAGGAAGAGATCATATCATATTCTTTCCTATTCCTCCTAATACAACAAATTTTACAGCATCTTAAGCACTGGGGGAAAATTAAATAATTGCAAGACCACATCAGAATGATATTTTGTGAGGAAATTGGTGGAAAATACAAAAGATTAATCAACAAAACAAGGACAAAGTTCCATAAAATAGGGAAGAATAATTCAGATATCCTTTGAAGAATCCTGATGTGAATTCCTATTTGGAGACCAGAAGCGTCATGGCACAGTGGGTAGAGAGAGAGTTTCAAAACCAGGAAATCCTGAGTTTTGGTTCTGGATCTGACACATACTGTGTGACCCTGGGCAAGTCACTTAATTTCTCAATGTTCTAGCTAAACAACTGAGACATGAAGAGAAGGTGCCAATCTGCATTTATGGAGGAAATTTCCTTCCCTGGGGATTCCCTATACTGGTACAATCACAGTTCCATACTCTATCCCTATTTTGAAGGTCAATCACTGATTAGTTTATGTCTTAGTTACAGCTGTCAATATATGAATACTGAATATACCTAGGTCCTTGTCAGATAAAGTAAGACTAGGAAATTCACATGTAAACTGTATTTAGAAATGACATTGAATTTCCTAACACACACTAAGGATTGTGATGAACTAAGTAAATTTTACTTCAAACTAAGTATGAAATTAGAATATACACACACATATACATACATATATATATAAAACATAAAAAATAATAGCTAGCATTTATATAGATCCTATTGGGTGTCAAACATTGTGGTAAGTGCTTTACACATATTATCTCATTTGAGCATTACACCAACCCTGAGAGGTGGGTACTTTAATTACCCTCATTTTACAATTGAGGAAACTGAAGCACATTGAAGTTCAGTGACTTGCCCAGGTTTACATATTTAGTATCTCAGGTGGCACTTGAACTCAGGTCTTGTTGGTACTTTGATGGTACTTTGTTTTTATTGTTTTTTAATATAAGGCTAGAGTAGGAAAGAAACCTAACACTGAATACTACCACTAATGTGTAATCAGAAGAATATGATTTAGGGCTGCTTTTTCTTAGCAGAACTCTGAATGTAGTAGGTCTTAATATAGGAAAAATATAACAATACAAAATAATTTGAACTACTGGAATTTTTTAATTCCCCATTTTAAAATGGTCTTTAAAATTTGCCTCATTTTATCACTGCAAAGTGTGTGGTATATGTAAACTAAACTCACAGTTAATTTAAAGGACTTTTTATTTAAAAACATGGTTCTAGGCAGTATAACTCTGATTTATTACTTTTTTTTCAAAGGCAAAAATTTTCAGGATTAGAAAATACAGAATTACTTTCCAAAAAATTTCCTTAGCATTTTTTTTCAGTTTTTCACATTGAACATTTTTAAAATTTAATATTATAGCATATTTAAGAACTATTTTAGAATTTCCTTTTAGTGATTTAGGAATGCCAACCCTAGGGGACAAACAATATCAAGTAATTCATTTTGTCAATCATATGCAGTCCAGTTTTTTTGTTTTATTATTAAGTATTTTGACAAAGGGTTTCTGAATCAAATGCATTATTAGAACCATCAGCCTAAATATTCTGATAACTACACTTTGATATAATTCAGTCAACTAGTATTTATTAAGTGCTTGGTACATAGTAGGCACAATGCTAAGTGCTGGGGTACAAAGGCAAAAGATAGTTCATGCTCTCAAGGAACCTCTAAGAGGAGAGACACACAACCGTGTGTGTGTGTGTATTATATACATATATATATATTATATGCACACATGTATTTGGGAATAATAATTGGGAATAATCAACAAAAGGGAGGCACTAGTATTAAGGAGGATCAGGAAAGGCTTCTTGTAGGTGTAACTTTAGCTGAGACTTGAAGGAAGCAAGGGAAGCTATGAGGTAGAGATGAAGATAGAAAGAGTTCCAGGCATAGGGGGATAGCCAGTGAAAATGCACAGTGAGGAGATGGAATTTTGTGTTTGAGGCTACTATTTTTGAATCACAGAGTATGTAAGGGGTATAAGGTGTAAGAAGACTAGAAAGATGGGGATGAACCCAGTTATAGAAGGCTTTATAAGCCAAACTGAGGATTTTACATTTGATCCTGGAAGCAATAAGAGGCCACTAGTGTTGACTGGATGTGGGGAGAACAGCGGTATAGCTAGATATGTGCTTTAGGAAGATAAAATTTTGAAAACTGAGTGGAGGATGGAATGGAGTATGGAGAAAAGACTTCAGGCAGGGAGACCAACAGCAGACTACTACAATAGTCCAGGTATGAAGTGATGAGGGCCTGCACCAGGATGGTGTCAGTGTGAATGAGAAGGGGTTACATAGAGATATTACAAAGGTAGAAATGGCAAGACTTGGCATTTGATGAAGTATAGGGAATGAGAAATGACTTTTGGCCTAGACTATTGCAATAGTTTTCTAAATTGGACTCCCTGCTTCATCTCTCTCCTCACTCCATTCCATTCTCCATGCAGCTGTCAAAATGATTTTTCTAAAGTATAGGTTTAACCATTAGCCTCTCCCGCATCCACCCCACTAAAACTCTTGTGCTGCCTGGTCCTCTCCTCCCCCTCCCCCTTACTTCTAGGATTAAATATAGGGTGTTCTAAAATTCAGCGTAGTGTTAAAACTATTAAAGCTTATTAAAAATTAATAAAGCCATTAATACTTAAAACAGAGACTAAGATTTTTGGGACACCCTGTATAAACTTTTGTTTGGCATTTAAATTACTATCTTTCTAGTCTTCTAACATGTTACTCCTCCACACACTCTATGGTCCAGTCACACTGGGCTACTTTCTGTTCATTAAGCACAAAGCTCTGTTTTCCATCTCTGTGCCTTTGCACTATATCTCCCCATAGGGAATATTCTACCTCCTAACTTCAGACTCTTAGAATCTGGCTCCCTTAAGACTCAGCCCTAGTGCTTCCTCCTCCAGGAGTCTTTTCTCAGCCCTTCCAGATGCTAGTGTCTTTACCTCTGAGGTATCTTCCATCTACTCTGTATTATGTATGTATATATGTATATATATATATATATGTATATGTATGTATGTGTGTATATATATGTATATATACATATATGTGTATGCTTTCTCCTCACTAAAATGTAAGCTCCTTGAGGGCAAGAACCATTTTTCCCCCTTTTTATTAACAGTGGATAAATCCCTGAGCCAGAAGTCAGGAAGTACCTCAGGCACTTATTACCAATGTAACCCTGGGCAAGGCACTTAAGCTCTGTTTATCTCAGTTTCCTCATCTGTAAAATGGGGATAATAATAACACACCTACCTCCCAGGGCTGTTGTAAGGATCAAATGAGATTATTGTAAAGCATTTAGCACAGTGCCTGGCACATGGTAAGTGCTCCATAAATAGCAACTATTATAGCTGCTATTATAGCACAGTGCCAGGCACCACAATAAATGTGTGAATTGAATCACTGTGCCAAGGCAATTAAAGGGCTATCCCAAAATCCTATGGTGAAGCCTCAGTGCCCCCTTGTTCTCTGTGTTTCAGATTTTATCACCCTTGTACATTTTTCCATCTTGTCTCTGGAGACAGAATACCCCACCCAAAAACACTACTAGCAAGACCAAAGAGCTTTTTATTTGTGACTCTTTTTATGGCAGTGGTATTCCCCATTTAACTGGATTTTCAATTAGGTACCATCAACAGGTCTCTAGCACTGAATAGCAATAAAAGTCTTAGAACCACTTTAAACAGATATCTCATTTTGCAGGACTCCACAATTATTCCTGTAAGAGAAATTGTCTGCAACACTGTTTAAGTATTTAAATATGTTTAAGAGATGTGTGATTTCATCAGAGAGGGTCTTCCTTCACTAACACAGATCATAGCCCCTCTATGCCAGAGCAGACATCTTCATGAATTGCTTTGGTCAGAAAAAAATCATCACCTGGTGGCCAAACTTCTTGTCATGAGCCTCTCTGAACTTAATAAGGCTGGTCCCATATTCAATGCCTTCCAGCTTGGGAGGACAAGCCAGAGCTTATGCTTCACTGGCACAGTCTCAGAGAACCCTGGGTCACCTCCACACCATAATGAGGCATCAAAGAAGGACTTTTGAGTAATAGCAAATATAAAATGCTATGAAAACTGGATGCACTGTAAAAACAAAAAACCCAAAGTAGGATTAAACATTTGTGTTTTCAATGTAATTGGCATTATAATGCTGTATTAGGATTATTTCAAATTTATGGGGATCTTGTTGAGTTATTTTAAATCATTTTTATGTCACAATACCTCAATACAGGTGATCAGGGTGACAGAGGAGACAAAGGAGCTATTGGTGTAGGTATTGATGGGCCTGATGGAGATCAAGGACCTCAAGGTATGAGAACGCTGCATCTTTATACAGTCTATATTGCTTTATTGTCAGCATTCCAGTTTCCTGACAGAGTATTTAAATGAAACATTTGTTTGAAATTTAGTTATTTATGAGAAAAATATTGTCTTCAGCAAAGCATAGGTAGAATTCTTAAAGGCAAAAATAATATCATTCCTAGATTAAAATCTTAACTCCCTTGACCTTCCTCTTGACCATTTTGAAAAGATAAAAATAAACAATTTTATTAAAGATTTTAATAACCATTTTTAACACTATGAAACAATTATCTAACAACATAGGTCCTTACCAAAGGTCTTCCTTCTGTATGTAAGCATAAATTCCTTCCTACCTGGGAACCTTTCTACTGACCCTAGAATCTGATTGTCAAACATGAGTTGGCATTTAAATGTGAATGAGAAAACATGTTTTTTAATCTATGGAGTGGTTGTAGCCAGTTCTGAATAAGACATGAGCAAGGCAAAGACAGAGGTTCAACAGCAGGAATAAAATAACTAGTTACTGAGCTATGTTTTAAAAATAAAAGCTAAATACTACCCAACTGATAATGTAAGAACTGTATCCAAACTCTACCTAACTTTTTCTCCTTGCAATCTTTCTTAAGGACCTCAAGGCGTTCCTGGAACTAGTAAAGATGGTCGAGATGGTGCCCATGGTGAGCCTGGGTTTCCAGGTGATCCTGGCATTCCTGGTGCAATTGGTGCTCAGGGAACTCCAGGGATTTGTGATACCTCAGCCTGTCAAGGAGCTGTTATAGGAGGAGGGGGAGAAAAATCTGGCCCTAGAAGCTCATAAATGTAACTTAAAGAAATGGACCAGTGACTGAATATTTGAGTAAACATTGAATTATGAAAAGACAAATTGTCCCACAGATAGACAGTATTCCCTTATTAATTTTAATGAATTCAAAGTTGTACATGGTAATTCAGCTCAATGAAGCACTATAACAAAAGCATTTTCAATACCTTATATATGCCCTTCTTTAAAAAAAAAAAAGCTTAACCTATTTCCTTCAACACCTTTTAATGGCAACAAACTCCTACTTGCAGAAGGGCTTTATTCTTTTTAGTATCTTTTCTCTCTACACATAATTGTCTGTTTGTGTACAAGAATTAAACTTGATTTCATACCTCAACTTGCCATAAGCAATAAACTTAAAACATTTCTAAGGGGATTTAATGTATGTAAATAAAATTTTCAGAGGAGAATTTTTGTATATTTCCATAAGATGACAAAGGATATTCAACAACAAGATCATACCAAACTTCACTTTTTCACAAATACTGTGCACATAACCAAAGGTTATGATAGAATCCCAGTTAAAAAAAAAAAAAAAGGAAGTTAATTGAATCCAGTAAAACTGGTAATAGTATTATTAAAAATAAAAGGAAATTTTAAAAAAACTTGTGATATCCTATACACACAAAGCTCTAGCCAGATTTACCTCTTAAACACTTATTTTTGTCTGAAAATAAATTGCTACAAATTTGTGAATATCTGTGATTTTACAGTATTTATTTTAGGTGACTTTGTATGTATTTTAAAGCCTGTTGGTGTCATCTGTTGTAATAAATAAAGCCACTCAAATCTGAAAGTATTTTAGTTCAAAACACTGTAGTTTATTATCACATAGAGCAATTACTCTCAATATGAAAATATTCTGTGCATATAAGTAATCCATTGTTTACAGCATACCATTTATGGGCAAAAGCAGCTTAGAGAAACTTTTGGAAAGCTTGTGATAAAATAGTTTAAAATAGTACTGTATTTTGCAAACAATGCAAACAAACAGTACTGTATGACTGAAAATATAATTCCAAGGGGGACAGATAATTGGCAAATTAACTCAAATACAGTATCATTTCCAAACTACTTATAGTCAAGAACAATTTAACTTTGTTCCAATTGCTAAGTGGGCATATTTGAAATATAAATAAAATAAAAGCAATGTACCTTTTAATAAGGATAAACACAAATCAAATAGATTGTTCAGATATTTTTTATAACATATCATGTTAGAAAAACATGATGGATTTCATTGATAATTGAAGAATTACTTACTAATTATTGTCAAGATGCTTTCTTGCTGCTGCTGGTCCCCCAAAGGTCCAAGAGGACACTGATGAACAAATATTTAATGTTCTAGATATATATTTTTACAAAATGTATTTTGCCAGTAAGTCGCTACTACTGGAATCCCATTAACAAATGTTGTCAATATAAAATTAGACCATGAGAGTAGAATTCCAGAATTGTAGAAAATAGATATGGATCATCCCTGGATAGCCATATATTTAGTAAAAATACTAAGTATTCAGTTCAAACTACTTGATCTCCATAGCGGGGCTATTCTGTAGATTTTCCTGCACTGGACATGTTACTAATGAGTCTGGTCTGGTCAGCTTTAGCCTTCTGCCCGTTTTACCACAAAATACACTTTCAAATTCCTAAAGTCAAAAAATGATAATTAATTTAATATATTGAATTTGTGCAAGTTGCATTCAGATACAAAACTACTAAGCTTCAAATTAATAACAGTATAAACATTTAGGCTGTTTACAAAAATGTTATTTTAATATTCACATAAATTACACATGAAATTGTCTTTTAACAGAGCTTATTATATAGTTTTTCAAATAAATGCTCACATAAATGAGAAGTAAATTATAATTCTCAAACTATGGTTAGCTTTTAGTTCAAACTTTAGAATGAATAAAAAATTAAAGCCATTTTACCTATTCAGAAAAAGTAATTTATATTTTTTCAAAAATATAAGTTTTTTTATTTATTCGCTGATTTTTAGGAAAAGTATCACATTACTACTTCACTATGCAATTACTATAATTACTTAATAACACTGGTAGGCAGGACTACAGTAGCAATATTAAACACTGGTATAAAATTCTTAGTTAATACAATTAATGTAGATTATATGTACCACTGTTTTGTATTTTAGAAGGCATTTTTATTTTTTAAATCCATCTTCTTTCAAAAAACTAGACACCCAAACATATTCATTACAGCTTATACTCTAAGTATAAATTCTTTTTATACTTTTCTCTGAATGTAAAGTGCTTCAGAAGTTTGCTGCAATTCAAGACGAGGCATATTATTTCACACTTTATCTCCTAAGACATGTTACTAAAATTATTCCTCCATGTAAAATGGCATGCGTCTGAAGGTTGAAATGGCAGCTAATGAACAAAACTGAATATTGCTGGGGAGAGCGGGGAGAATTTGCAAGGAGACATTATGAAAGAATCCTAGACTGGGAGTCAGAAGGCGTGGATTCAAGTCTTTACTCTATCATTAACAAGCAATCTGGCCCTTGGATAAGTCCTGAGTTTGGATGAGCCTTAGTTTAGTCATCTGTGAAACACGAAGGTCAGAGCAGACAGACGGTATCCCAAATGTCTTGTCTCAGTATTAAAATTCTAAAATGATAAGGTGCTTTTATCTTATTTGAACTACTTGACAGGTACTTAAAAACAAACAAAAAACAAAAAAACCCTGGAGACCAAAACACATAGATGGTCCACTAACCATAGTCTACAGACACATATTCTGGGAAGACAGTACAGTGCTTAGGATTAAATAAAAACATCAAATAAAGGAAAATAGTAATTTCTTCTAAATATGAAAAAGTACTATGTAGTAAAGTTAAATTTTTTTCATAAATGAAAAAGCTATTGCTGATCTACTCTTAATAAAGCATGCATCTTAAATGCTTTTTCTAGTGGTGATAATGAGTGGTAAATTTATGTATACATGTACTGAGCTCACTCCATACCCCACCCCAACCCACCATGATGAAAAAAGTCATGCATTTTTACAATATAGGTTAGGGAGTGTAGGTCAGAGTAAAGCCAACAGATCTCATAACCCTAACCAACCGAATGAACCAAGCATATAGCTATGGATATTTACTGATATTTCCCCATTTAATTTCTCTTCTTTCTCTTTCACTAATAAGTATAAGCTCATATGCAATGTAAAAATACAATTAATGGAAGCATATTTTCATTCTTTAAGAAAGATGCCATATGACCAAAGCTGATATTCACATTTTGTAATTATCATACTCATGCCCACAACTAAAGTCAAATTCCAAGTAGGCAAAGAAGAACATTCAGATTTATTACCTTATATTTATCAGTACAAAGAACTGGCAAACAGATTAGCTATGGCTCATGCACAATCCCATATTAACAAAGTATATTTGCCCTAATGTACTAATGTTCACTGTAAGCCAAAATACCATAAAACACTCACTTGAAGTACAAACATACCTTTATTTTTATAATCATGTTTTTATTCTGATTAACCCTGTCAATTAAATGGCTCATCTATTAGACGATTTTTCTTATTTAGACTGAATCTGACGATCAATGTCTGATATGACATTAATGCAGGGTTCTTCATACATATCAACAGAGATAATACATATCTATGCTTTAGTAGTATAAATGGTATGTTATTTCATCAATGTAGTTAGTACTCCTTTTGCTGGTAACAAACTGAAACCTCTCCATGCTTCAGTAGAGAATTTCATGTGTGATCAAGGAAAATCATCACCTGGGGGTCCACCTTCTGGTGATGAACCTCTACAAATTTAGCTGGTATGGTCCTCAGACAACACAGAGTCTGTCACCATGTCCATACATATCTATATAACAGAAAATGTAAATGTAGAATATTTATTCCTACTTTGATAATACTTTATTTCATATGTAGGAGACAGATAAACTAAACTACCTTTATCTGATTAAAGAAACTAAATGACAGAATTACGTCTTCTTTCTCGAATTATACAGTCAGGCTGAAGTATTATAAGAATCCCAGTATCATTCTTAGTTTCTACCTTCTTAGTCTACTTAGAATTTCAACATCAGCTGTTGGTAATACTTTGAATAATTATGGGAACTGGGTCAAATAAGATCTTTGGCCATGTGACATTTTCTAATCTCAATTCATGCAAATCCCTTGGAATTCCTACTAGGGGGAAGGGGGGAGGATGAAATGGTTATTAAGACTGTGACCAAAGACATGTATTTTTATTTATGTTTTAATTCCTAAAGAGCCATTGCTAACTAGCTAATCGTTTTTGCTGGTCAAATTTAAGGATAATATTACCTAGAAGCAATAATATGAGGACTCCAATAAAAAGGTGGGCAAAGGATATGAACAGTGTTCAGAAGAAATGCAAATGGCAAAAAACATATGAAAGGCTGTTCCATTTCAAAAACAGAAAGGGGAAAAATGTAAACTTAAAGCTCATACCTACCAAATTAGCAAAAATGATAAAAAACAGAAATAGTCAATGTTAGACAGGTTTACTAACACACTATTAGTAGAACCAAGAATTGATGAAAATTTTCCTGTAAATTAATTTAGAATTTATGAAAGTAAAGCCACTAAATTGCTTAAACCTTTGATCAAATGATGCTCCAACACACTCTAAGGAAACTTCAACCCTTTGACCAAGTGATTGCCATACTGAGCAGGAAGTTGATGACAGAAAAAGGTCCTATAATATAAAACAAAATATACCTAACAGCACAATTTAGTAGCAAAAAACTGGAAACAAAAGGACTGCCCATTAATTGGGAACAGATATCTATATTGCAGTACATGAATGTAATAGAATAAGAGTAAGAAACAAGTATGAGAAACTTAAGTATGAGAAATATGGTAGGCATTGCAAAAAGTGATTCAGTGAAAAACCAAGAGAACGATATACACAATGACCATAATGATGTAAATAACCCTAAAAAGTACTTAATCTTTAATGAATTGTAATGAATAATCTGGGACAAAGAAAACTGAAAAGGAAACATTACTTCTTCTTCAGTGGAGAGGTAGGTACTACATTCAAATAATGTGGTATATGTTGTGAAATGCTATCGCTGTGTCAGTTGATTCTGCTTAACTGTTTTCTTTAAATAAGGAAAGGTTCAGTAAAAGGAGAATATGGAAACAACTGGTTAAAAAAAGAGGCAAAAATAAAACTTTTTTTTTTTAAACAAGCTATGAAGAGATGGATGTATGTGTCCAATGCCATATATTTGGGAAGTTTATACATATTACCAAATTATAAGCTAGTAATGACCTAGTTCCCATTTCTATTAAAAA
Source organism: Notamacropus eugenii (assembly GCF_028372415.1). Taxonomy (NCBI): domain Eukaryota; kingdom Metazoa; phylum Chordata; class Mammalia; order Diprotodontia; family Macropodidae; genus Notamacropus; species Notamacropus eugenii. The sequence continues at coordinate 499,113,804 of NC_092872.1, read as the reverse complement.
CAAGCAAGAATCCCATATCCATTATATAGGTAGTAAGAGTATCTGGTAGATTTGCAAAGCTGAACACCAAAAAGTTTATTAAACTGATAAAAGTCAAATTTCAAAAGGATTAAAAACTTCACTTAATTAAAAATAAACATAAATCAATATGCTACAACATAAGATAAGCCACAGTATAAATTAGGATGACACTTCACACAGACATAAATCCAACATAACTGATTCATAATATAGTTAAGTATGTCAACTCTAAAGACAAAAACCAGGAAATGGATGAAATGGTGTGATTCATGAGATTTGTGCATTAATGTAAACAATATAAAAGGGAGGATGAAGAAGAAACAAACTTGGTATCACCCCAAGCAAGCACTGTCTAAGAGAGGGATGCCCTATCTGTTGGTGGTTTCTCTGTAGCCTGGACATGTATAGACCCTGTAGTGGGAAAGGGGGATCTATCAGGCTTTATTATGATCCAATTAGAAATATCTTTAACATTTTCAATTTCATATTTGCTAATTAAATGTCTAATTTTAGTTACTAAATCAAATTCTGATGCGAAAGTGGTGTCCAGTAGTGATTAGTAGCTTAAATTATTTCCTTCAATGTAAAGTAATAAATTTGTATTCTATTTTATAAATCACTGTCCTGTATATGTGGTCTGTCAGGGCCCATCCTTTGTATGACTGACAATCATATTCCCAGAGTAGCAGAAGCAAATAATCAAAATCTATAGTCAATGTAACCATCCCAAAGCATAGCACAGTCAAAATAAAACCATCTCAGCAAACATAATTTTAGAATGAAACATCAAGGGGCTGACATAACTGTCCAATACAAACTTTAGCATTCAAACATTGTTTTTGAGGATCCAAATTCAATAATTGTGAAATATCATGTATATAATAAATGCTACAGCTAAAGCACATATAATATATACATTTGTGATTCATACTTCATTGAAGCCTTTCCAGATTGCTCTAAAAGAGATTACACAAATCTCTTCCCCCAGGGAGAATTTACTGCCTGTACCACTTTGATATTTAATAATTGTTTGATACATAACAATTATCACCTTCTTTAGTTAATTTTTTCTATGTATACATGTCTCACATCCATACAGGTTTCAAATTCTTTTAGGGCAATGACCAACATACTGTAAATTTGGGATGCCAGTCTGATGTATTGTTAGCTACATATTATTAGCTAGCTACAATTCTTATTTCATTTTTAATAAATATTAAGTAACAACATTATTAATGTGTATTTATTTCCTGATATTATACCTACTATCCTGATGGCAATATTTAAGAAAATAATAAAGGACCCCAGTATGAAAATAATTTTTAAAACAAAAGCCAAGCACTTTTAATTATTTGTGGGCTTTTAAAGTGAAATTCTGAAAATTTACTTTGGCCTAATTACTAACCTTCTTCAGAGAATCTCCATGTCTTTCCTGAATATATTTTAGGAATGCTGTTGTCCACTGCAAAGTTGTTGCCTTATCAGTCTCAGCATTGCAGAATGGAACTAGAAGATTCAATTCATCACAACAAATCCGAATTCTGCGCCTGCATTCAAAACCCAAAGTAGTCATGAAAGAAACTAAATAAAACTAGCCATCTAAAATGATGTTTCTTTTAAAATTTTTTTTTATTATAAACTTAACACTCTCAACAAATACAAACAAATCATTTTGAAGTCAAAGCCAAAACTATATACATTTTCATTGAAAAAAGCATAATTTTAAAAAACAATAATGTATTTTTTCTATAGCTCTTTAATCTATTTGTATACTTAAAGTTCTCTTTATTATTTTTTTTGATGATATCAGTGTGTATGTTGTTGTTCTTATTGTGTTGACTTTGCTTTGCTTCACTTCATATAAATCTTTCCATTTTCTTTTTATTCTTCAAACTTATTTTTATGGCACAATAATACTCAGTTGCATTAATATTTCATGATTTACTCAGATATTCTCCATTTGTTGCATATATATGAGTACAAATAAATCATCTATAAATATTTTTTGTACAGATTATTTTTTCTTTTAATGGCATCTTTTGGATATTCCCAGAAATGAGAACACTGAGGACCAGCTGTCTCAAAGATCACTTTTGTGGCTCTATATTTCGCCAAATTTTTCCTTCCATAAAACACCACCAATCTAGTCATACCAACAATGTAGCACAGTGCCTGTTTCCCTACAACTCACCAACACTGCATTTTCAATTATTTTTGCAAGAGTGCTAGTTGTAAGTTAATATTTTAAAGTTGCATTAATTTGTATTTCTCTGATATTAGAGTTCATGTGCTTTTTAATATTCTAAACTTTTAAACAATTTATAAACTAGTTTTCAAAGACTGATATTTAAATACTATAATACTTCATCAGCACCCAGCAAACAAGAGGCATTCAATAAATGTTTGTTGGGTTGGGTTAGATTAATCCATATAAAATTTGAAGAAAGTCAGAATTTATGGATTAATAAAGTACTTTCAAAATTGTCCATTTTTTAGAGGTTAATTATGCTTTCAGGTCAATGGGGTAATATATAATGGTACTAAGGTACTATACAGCAATCCAACTATGTTAAGTGTAGACCTGAAGTATTAGTTTATCTTTAAAGATTATTTCACATTACAGACTAGGAGGAATGTAGGATATCCACAGTCCACAGAAATAGACTTATTTATAGTATCATGTAGTAGAAGCAAAGTTCAATTAACTTGCACTGTATCTCTAGACTACATTGTAACTTCCAAATTTTTGGTTCCTCAGTATCCAGTCTTAAGGATGCAGGTACTGTGAAAATACATACAACGTGGCCCCATTTGCCAATCTGCATATTCCTAACCATATCCATAAGAAGCAAGTGAGCAATTCATTTGATGCTAGAGGCACAACTGTATAACTGAGGTTCAATTGGATACTCAGGTAGGAAAAAGTTTTTTTTTTTAAAGTTGAGACCTGTGATTGCATCAGTGCTTGGCACTCCCAGTGTGGAAATTCCTTCCACTGATGCAGGTCATCAACTCTTTTGCAACTTCTTGTATAATAAAATTGCCCAGGGAATTGAGAGGTTAAGTGACTTGCCCATGGTCACACTGACAGTATAGGTCAAAGGGAAGACTTGAACCCAGGTCTTCCTGACTCCAAGGCCAGCCCTCTATTCACTATGACACACTGCCTCTCAAATGATACATTTGCAATTACTTATACAAAACTTGTAGTTTACTGAAGCCCTGAAGTGATTACTATAAGCTTGTGCCCTATATGGCTTCATGATGTCCTCAATGTGGGTACTCCATTCACCAGTGCATACATTTTGGGTGGCTCTTGTTCATACAACTTTCTATAAATCCACCATGGAAGATTTGCACAAAACACCAGAGATCTTCTTCTAGGTCTTAACTTCTTATGGGTACCAGTGTTGTACATGAACCAACAAGCTGGATAACCCACGCTTGCTGTAAGACAACCCCACCTCCTTTTCCAAGTATATATTTTGTAGATGATATTTTACTGTACTTCTTGTAGGCAAGATATCATTGCTAATATGCATAGCCTACCTACACACCCACTGTGAAGCTCTCTGATGCCCTCTGGATCACTCATAAATATTATTCTTTAGAGACTGAGGTATTTCATCATTCACAGTCACATAACATCACCTTGAGAATATTGGTATTTAAAAAAACATGGGTCTGTCTGTCAGGGAACAGCTTGGGTTCCTGGAAAGCATTGTATAATTTCCCAAATGCAGCTAAGCACATGCTCTTTCTTCTATTCAGTTATGGACCCAGAAAATTATCCATGTAGTGTCTTATCCAAGATATAAATGGTAACTGACTTAATAACTGATCATCCACCTATATGCTATGACCTGGGCAGTATGTATTCTTTATCCACTTGGCTTATCCTATGGAGATTCCTTTGTCAATCTCTTTTGCAGCTATGAATCTCATTGTGGAAAGCCTGTAATATTCTGGGGCTTGGTACAATCAGTTTAATATCATCCACAGAGATTCAATCTTCTTTTTGGAATTTGTTCAGGACATCCTCAATGATGGTAGTAAAAACCTTTGGCAAGTGCATTTTCCCTTGTTTTATGTTACACTTAATCATTGTTTCACTAAACAAAATTACCTTAGTGTTATATCTATCAAGGAATTGCATATGATTTTAATACATACTTTATGTAGAATTTTAAAATCTGTGTTTTGTTCTACCAAGAAAAATTATTTTTGTAATAAGATGCAGTTGGATCTTGTATTCTCTACACCATTCAATCAGTTGTATGAACGAAAGAATAATATTCTAGAAAATGTTCTGTGAGTCCTCCTGTCCCCCTTTCAAACTTTTATCAAGGTTTCACTCTCAAAAAGATTTCATCAAATTAACAAAGTAGGAAAATGGGTTAGTCAGTAGCTGTTGATACTTTTGTCTTCTCTTGGTAATAGTACCATAAATGATTTTTTCCCACTCCTTTGTTATCTTTCCCCATTTTGTGAATCTTGAAAATTCTTCAGTTGCCTCCAAAACTGTGTTGCCTTGACCAGATTTCTTCTGTGTCTGCTTCAGCAAACCCAGCCACGCTTCCCAATGATAGTTTCTCAAGTGGTAGTTCTCACTCTTCAACAAGTACTAAGATGCAACAAGTCCAAATGTAATGGGTTCTACTACAGTCAGACCACAATAGAATGTCTGACAAATCTGTTGCTTTTTCAAATTTGTTATCTTCCTTCTAGTTTCATCTATAAATGCTATTAGGATGAACTGGTGTAACTGGGTCTCATGCCCAGCTTTCTGAAGACTCATTTTCCCTTTTTCTACTTTTAACAGTTTTATGAGGCAATGATATAGGTAACCTCCCCCATGCTTTGTATATAAAGTTCTGTAGTTAAGCTTGTACTGAAAAGTCATGTTTCCTGTGGCTGCTATGATTCTGCTTTCCTAGGTCATCTAACATATTCACTCAATGAGACAATTTTAGGACTTAACAAAACAACCAAACCTCTTAATATATTTATAGTGTTTGGCCTTTCTCTAAGATAATCTTTATCTTTAGTCACTTCTCATTTTTCAGAGGCAAAATCTTGTTTAAACAGGTTGGGTTTCAGTTGCTGTAACTGCATATAGTGCTGTCTTAGCTCTATCCTTTTTTTCAATTTGATGTTGACTTTGATCTTTGCTGTAACTGATAGTTCACCTCTACAAAGAGCACAAATTCAGAAATGACTCAGTCAGTGCTATAAAATACTGGTCAATTTCATTATCTGTGAAGTTCTTTCATGTACTGTACCTCTTAAATCTTTCCCTATAGAAATATAGGGAAATTTTGTTGAAACACAGACTGAATGCTTTGGAATTATTTTTGAGACTTTAGACTTTCTTAATTCCAAACAATTTGTTGCAAAACATTTTGCAACCCTTCCCTGTGCCCACCTTCATAATGAAGTCATTGAGCATTATGACAAACATGCATATTTATACATATGTATGTACATATGTTTGTATACATATACATATAGTGACTTGGTTTACAAGTCTTTTGTCATGTTCTTTACTTCTTTGTTCTCTGGGAAACTCTTTATCCAATGATTTATTAAAGTTCAAGGATATTCTAAGTTCTTAAAGAGTATATCACTGAAGTGCAAACTCTGACAGATTCCACCAAGCTGGAAAGGTTTCAAATACGATACTATGACAGATCACTCTTACTGTCAAAGGACCAGCTTAGCTAAGGACACAAAAGGCTCAACATCAGCTGACTGTTTATTAGGTCATTAATTCTTTGGCCATGACCAGTCATGAAACAAAGAAGAAGCAAAATAGTCCTCAGTCCTGGGGAGCCTCTTCCCAATTCCAAATGACAGAAAAGGGAATACAGGGTGTTAAGAATCACACAATTTTCATGCCATCTATAAACATCAACTTAACTACTGTTATCATCAGTACAAGATCTTTGATCATCAAGTATAGGACTGCAGGAATTAAACACATCCATATTGTCATTCTTAATGTCATAAAACCAGAATATATAAAGAAGTTGAAGCTAAACGAAATTTGAGACAGCTTCACTGCATATTCATAGGCAAGAAGAAACATGTCATGAGACACTTGGTGTGTTTGTGAAAGCAAAAGTACAGTAACTAACATGAAAATAACTATAGCTTATGTGCACCTGATATAGCTCTCCTTTATAATGGAAGTAACTTGCTTTAATTAAGCATTAAAACAAGAAGATTCAGCTTTGAAATTGTGATGATTTTTATACATCTATGTCTTCATATAGGGATGGCAATGTGATGGAATGGCGAGCAAATCTGAAATCAGGAATGACCTAGGTTCAAATCCCACCTCCAACATTTACTGGCTGTGTAAACCTAAGTAAGTCACAACCTATTTGAGTATCAGTTTCCTCTTCAGTAAAATAATGATGATAATAATTGCAGTACTATCTTACAGGATTGGTGTGAGGATCAAACGAGATAATATGTTAAAAGTCCTTTGTAAACCTTTAAGTGCTATCTGTAGGCAGTTATTTTTATATGTTAAAATACTAAACAAGGCTACTTGAAGGATCTGTGATCGTCAGTGTGGCTACTGCCTCCACCAATGCAAACTGTAATCACTCTACCAATCAATCAGTCAACAAACATTTATTAGGCCCCTTCTATATAACAGGCACTATGCTAGGCACTGGGGATACAAAGACAAAAATGAATCAGTATCTGCTCCCAAGGAGCTTACATTCTACCAAGGGAGAAAACATGTATATATACAAGTACATACAAGATAAATACAAATTTGAAAGAAGTCAGCACTAGCAGTTAGAGAGATTAGGATAATTTCATGGTAGAAGGTAGTGTTTGAGTTGAGCTTTGAAGGAATCAAGTGATTTTAAGAAACAAAGGAGAGAATGCATTTCAGGCATGAGGGCAGTCAATCAAAGGCCCTTAAGATTTAATATCATATGTGAGGTATAATAAAAAGGCTATTTTGGCTGGACCATTTGGGAGGGGGGGGTGGTTATTATATATTAAAGCTGAAAAAGTGAGTGACAGCAAAGCCATGAAGGGTTTTAAATACTGGATGAGTTCACATGTTATCATAAAGGCAATAGGGAGTCAATGAAGTTTATTCCATAGGAAAATTACATGGGTAGATCTATACTTTGGCATCTATGTGGCTGATGGACTGAGAGTGGAAAGATTTGAGGTAGATACAATTAAGAAGGTTATTGTAAGAGTACAGGCAAAAGGTAATGAGGGTATGAACTGAAGTAGTGGCTATGTGAATAAAGGGATGGATCTAAAAGATGTGAAAACTGAAGCAACAACTTAATGGATATGTGAGGTGAGACAGTAAGAAGCCTAGAAAGTATAATTCCAATGTTTTGAACCTGGATGACTGAAAAGATGGTGGCACTTTTGATGCAGACAAGGAATTTCAGAAGATATGCAAGTTTTTGGGACAGGTTGAGTCTGAAATGCTCAATAAGCAGTTGGAGACATAGGACTGGAAGTTAAGAGAGAGTATGAGTAGATTTACAATTCTGTGGGACAGCTAAATAAAAAGGATATTTAAACCTATTTAAACCTATGAGGTCATTAAATGAGAGAAAAGAGAGTCCAGGACAAATACTTGAAGTATACTCATGAGTAACGAGGCATAATATAAACTAAATCAGCAAAGGAGACTGAGAAGTCGGGATTAAAGTAAGTAGGAGGAGAATCAAGAGAGCAGTGTCACAGGAAGTCTATGAGTTGCGATCAATTAAAAAACACTTAATAAGCTCTTATTATGTACTAAGCATTGTGCTAGGTGTTGGGCATACAAAGACAATATTCCTTCCTCAAGGAACTTACATTCTGCATGTACACATATAAATGTATACAATATATACACACATTAAGTACAAAGTTAAATCAGGAGTGGGGGGAGGACATTAGAGGGCAGGAAAAGCCTAATGAAGAATGTGGCATATGAGGTGAACTATAGTCAAAAATGTAATTATTCCACAGTCATCTGGTGATGAGTTTCTCCACACTTAACTAGGCTTGTCCTCAGACAAGAAATGGTTATCAGAAGCAGAACCAAAGTTCTGGGTTTCAAGTTTTGAAGGATTTGCCAGAGCTTGTGTGAAGGATTTGCATAGCCTTTGAGAACTCAGAGCCACTGCCATTTTAGAATGACACATTGGAATCAAACTTCAGTGAAGAATATAAGTACAATTTTGAAAATCAATTAAAACAGCCAACTCTTGATGATGGGAGGTAGAGGGTCATAAGGAAGATGAAAGGGATAAGAATATGAATAATACAGATGGGTTTATTTAATCTATGAATTTACTTTACCAATATTCCAGCCATTAGTTTCAACCTTATCCCTTACCATTTTATCAAAACTACTATTAAATAACAAAATATTATTGCCTACCCTTTAGTTAAGGTCCTAATAAACAAAAAATGGTTCAGAAGCTCTTTGATTATGAGGAACCAATGCTTTTAAAATAATTTGTGAACAAAATCTACTAAATTATATTACTTACCTTCTATCTCTTTCCATTCGATTGTGCCTCTCCCTGCGCTGAGAGCGTCCACCCTGCTGCCCACTTTGTGTCTGGTCGCCTAGGCTTGATTGCGTGGATTCTGTAGATTGCCAAGCACCCTGTGAAGTTGTGGTGCTTTGGCTTTCTCCTACATTTTGAATTTCACCAAGAGCTCTTCTTTCTACATTTGTGTCCAACTGACGCATTCGACTGCGATTTCTTTTATTTATTGCTTGTTTACATAACGCTTCTTCTTTGCAAAACAAGAAAAAAGTAGTACTTTAATTTTTTATTCTCCTTTTAAATGAATTCCTAATACATTAATCTTTGATTTTTCTGCATTATTAGATTCTGTATTATGTACAAAACAGAAAAAATTAATGTTTTGTAGTTTGAATATAACTTAAAGCAAAACTAAAAAATTAACCTAAAACTTAACTACTCTACTTCTATAGTAAAAATGCTACTCCCTTTTAGCTGGCTGCCCAGCATTAAATCTGAAGTCTATTTTATAATACTATATTTGGAATGTTTTTGGAATATCTTTGCATTACACTTTCTATTTTTAAAAGAATCTTTAGGTACTTATCATACATAAGCTGGAATTGTTCACATTTTCTGGTGTTCAAAGTAAATAAAAAATTGTTTTCTCCAAAAAAGAAAAACATTTTCTCTTCCCTTCGTTAAAGCACAATATAAAATTATTATACTTGCTATTCTTACTGCAGTTTTTAGAAAAGAGAATAAAAACCTAAAGGGCATGTGATGTAATACCTTCTTACCCTAAAGGATATCTTACTACAAACTAATTAGAAACAGATGTTGAATTTATACTTATTCCTTAGAAACCAGTATAGTCTCATTATAATGAATTCCATAGGATTATTTCCCCTCTACTACAACAAACTCAGCCTTTCAGTGGTTCTTATTTGATAATAGTAAAAGCAAGAGGTGGCATGGCAAACACCTTTATCCTATCACTTTCCCTAAAAGCTCTAGAAATTTTGTTTTATTGGATAGCTTTTATAGTTTTAAGTTCCGCCTCTCCCTTTCCCATTGCCCCACATGATGAAAAATGCTTGAGGTATCAAAGGCTGAAGAATAGGACTGACCCTAGACAAAACTTCAAGAGGCCAAATTTGTCTTGACATTACCTTATGTCCCTTTCTGAGCTTTCTTTCATCATGATTCTCAAGTGCTCCATGTCTGCATGTCCAAACTGTACCAAGTTATAAAATTTCTTTAACTTATCCCCAATAACAACTCCCTTTCTCTTAGTATGAATCTCAATTTCTTATTAGAAAGCATTCTGATTAACCTAATTCACACTAAGATTTGAAAGACTGATAACCACTTAAAACATTTCGTAGGGATTTATATTTCATAAGATGAAGCATAAATGAATCTCTAAGTGGTAGACTTTCATGCCCTGTGGCAAAATGAAGTGAAGAATTTCAGGATCATAATTTTAGAAGACAGGTCCCTGGCAAAAGAAATTCTTTACTAGTACAAATGTTGCCAAATGGCAAAAGAAGAGTTGCAAACAATTCAGCTATAACTCAGTAGCTATTAACTATAATTCAAAGAATATTTACTCGTGCTTTCATTAGTTCTTTGTTCTACTGAACTGTCACAGAAAATTTGTTGGAAGTAGAACCCCAAACCATTGTTAAAGGTCAATCACTTGTGATTTGGAAAAAAAAAAAACTTTTTTATACTAAATACCTCATTGTAGTATCTGCTATAATGGCAATTTACCTGTAGAGGATTTTAGACTCCTCAATTAGAGATGGAGAGAAAACTAAAAAGGAAGAACTATAATGTGCTTGAAGCAACTTGAAAATAAAAACTATTATCACAAAAAATGATTATTAGCTATTTACTAAATTCACTATTTAAAAGGAAAAAGTCCAATAGCTTAATATACTGCTACACTAGGCAAGCACAATTCAAATGTTCAAGCTTGAGAAGGAATGCTCAAAAAATGAAATATGATCACTTCAGGGGCATGGGGAAGGTAGGGAAAAGAGGGACAGGAATCACTGATAAATGTCTAAAAAGGTCTCCCAGTAACGGGAAATTGTTGCATGACAAAACTGATGTCTAATGCAATTTTTTACAAGGTCTACTACATAGCCTATCCAAAGAAAGAAACTCTGTTATCTTATGTCATATATCTTACCTCCTACTTTAATCCAAACCTGCTCAGGTAAAGGCTTGTTTCTACTGCCTAAAGTCTGTTTAGTAGATTCAATTTCTTGCTGGTAACAGAAAGAAAATGCTCTGGGTAACCCAATATCTTGATGTTTGGCAGCTTCAAGTATAGAACATGAGTTACTAGAACTCTGGAATATAATGAAGGAATAGCAATATAATTAATTTTATTATCAATATGCATCTTAATCTCCTCTCTGCTGCCACAAGTAAAATGTACTTTAACATGACGTAAATACTAATAACAGCACTTATGTATATACAACTTTGAGACTTTAAATTTGCAAACTAAATATTGTAGAGTCTAAAATATTCCCTAAGTACCTTCATTAAAAAGTTATTTATCAGATCCAGTGAAAAGAATACAATCCATGAGGTCTAATTAAGACAATGATTAATAAAGTCCATCAAAAGTTCCTTCACAAAAATCCTATTCTAATGTCTTATTCTGGCATAGACATGACCCTGGGTACTTCAGGAGTACATGAGTGGAGCACAAGCTCTGGCAGTTTCTACCAAGCTGGAAAGGCTTGGAACATGAACCTAGCAATAGAGTGTCTGCTGTTCAAAGGCCAGCCCTGTTAAATGTGGAAAGGCTCATCGCTAGTAGGTTGGCCACCTTAGGTGAATTCTTTGGCCATGGCAACCCATCAAAAGTTAGTACTTCAGAGCTTCACTAATCATTTTCCCTACCTGTGTTTGTGAAAGATTAGAATTCCCAGCAGTAGAACAGGCATTTGCAGTAAATAATGGGTATGTAAATTGCAAAGCAGTAGTAGCAGCAGCAGTTTTATTTTTCACTAATGTGGTACATTTGTTTTGCTGCTGATGAAGAGGAACATTCATTAGTTCAGATGGATGTCGAATAAGGGTTACCAAACTGCCAAAACAAAAAGGACAACCCAGAAAAAACAAATCAAGAATATGCAACTGATACTCTTCCAGACATACTTTAGCCACTGACTGACAGATCACATTTGATTTTCTAAATACAGGTCAAACAGTTACTGTTACCGACCTTAGTAATTAGCTCAGTGACTGTGCTTGCTCCCCTTACTCTCCACTAAAAGAGGCATGGCATTCCTATTTCTTATTTTAATGGTTTCAATTATTCTTCTCTTCCAAGTCAGTGCAAACAACTCAAGACATATCTGTTACCTTCATTTGCTCTATTTCTTCACTCAAACCACAGATGAAGGACTGAAGTGAACAAGGTCAGGCTTAAGTGAAAATGGGCAATGACAAGGTTAACAGCCTGGAGAACCACTGCTGACCACAAATCCTGCCCCAGCAGGTAGGCTGCTCATTTCAAGTACTATTAGAAATAGTAACTTGCATTATTATAAGATGCTTAACGAATGTTTAACTGAATTTGTTGAACATAAGACATAAATTGGACAATTTCAACTTAATAGATTTTGGATTATTTTAATCTGTGATTTCAAAAGTCTGGAAAACTCCCTTCACTGATACAAATCAGCAGTTTTAGTCTTAAGAGTTTTGCCTAGGATAGAGTTTAAGTGACTTGCCCATATCATCACCCTGCACCTATTTGAAATATATATCATATATAATATACATATTATATATACACACGCATAATATGTATGTGTATTATACATATATGTGTATATACATATATATATATGCAATGAAGAGTATGTTCATAGTTCATTTAAGCTTAATTTAATACAATAAGTTCCTCAATACTGTTTGACTAGGTCTATAGGCTGCTTTTGCCCAAGTAAAATGAATGAGAATTGAGGTAAATATTTAGGTAAAGAGAAAGGCTCATCAAAACAGTAACTCTAGTGACATATCCAAATATTTTCAGGCAAACAATTTTTTGCCAAGACCTCAATGTTTCCCTTTGTGTATTGCCACAGACTAAAGATTCAAACTACAAATGATACAGTTTTGTGTAAACTTATAATTTAAAAAAAAATACTAGAATCTGAATATACAAAACGCTTTATTTTACTATCACAATGACAAAACTACCTCTTTTGATTGTACCTTCAGCAGAATTATCTAGCTAAAACTAAGTAAAACACTGTTTTGAAACTGTTATGACACATTTTAACTAAGTTGTTAAAAATGTGTATGTCTAAAAACAAAGCAGACACCTGATTAAAGAATGGCTATACAATTTATGGTACACAGATGTAATGATCCATTACAAAACTCTAATATTAAATGGTGAGTATGAAGAATTCTTAGTAGGGGAACTCAATGAACTAACACAGCATGAAGTAAGCAGAACTAGAAAAAGCAAAACAGTGACAACTAATTTAGTGCTGTGTGACTATAATGACCAAGGTCACCCCAACAAGGTTGAGAAAATTAATATTCCTCCTCTCTTTGCAAAAATGAGAGACTGTGTGTAATTTGTTTGTACTGTTGCACACGATTACTGTGTTGGTTTTTCTAAACTTTTCTCCCCTCTTTTTCAATTTTTTGTTATAAGGGCTGGCTCACTGAAGGAGAGTAGGGAAGGAATATATTTGAAAATGAAGGTGATGCAAAAACATGATAGCAATAAAAACATGATTTTTAAAAATTATGTGTATATATACTCATACATTTATGTGAGGCTTCAGTGGTATACTGGAAAGAACATGGGACTAGGAGTGAGAAAGCTAAGGTTTAAATTACAACTCTGTCACTTCCTAAGCCTGTGAACCTAGGTAAGTCATCTCAATTCTTTGTCTTTTTCTTTATAAAATGGAGACAATAATACCTATCCTACCCATCTCACAGGAATGTGGGAGGAAATAAAAGTAAAGCATTGTGCAAAACTTAAAAATATTATACAACTATTATTATCACTATTGAGGCAACCTGGGCAAGTCACTTCAACTCTCAGTTTCTGCATCATTCAATTTTAAATTTTATTTAAATAAACAGGGAGAATTTCCCATCCCCCACAGGTAAGAGGAAGGGAATTTTAAAATGGAGATCCTTGCACTCTACCTCACAGAATTCAAGGAAGGCACTCTGTAAGCCGTAAAGCACAATGTGAGGGTAAGTAATTTTAAAATGTTATGGTACAATTACTTAAGCATGTTATTTTTAGGTGTTCTTGACATTTTTGTACTCAAATTCATGAAATCTGTTTTGAAGCAACTTTTAAAAATCTATGAAATTAAAAAAAAGAAAGATCTGAAACACACTTGTTAAGAGTAACTCCAGATTCCTGAGGCTCTTGGCACCTGGGAATTTCTGTCTGGATACTGTTGAATCTGTCTTCCAGCCGAACTCGGACTGCAGATTTAGATCTGGTTTCTGGCACGGGAGCCAGATTTTCAACAGCTATATTTTCTTTATTTGGTCCACCAACATTTTCTCCATGTTTAACTCTTACCACACTGTGGCCAGTGACCTCTACAGAGCTACTGTTGGGTGTTTTCTCTACCTGGTTGGCAACTGTCACAGGTAAATTGGATTCACTGAGCAGCATCATTCTCAGCTCTTGGAAATCAATGTGTCCCAGACACTGGTTTGAGCCCACAAAGCTGCCGTCAGAAGCCAGGCCTGACTGGCAGATGACTGGATACACGGACTGGCTCCCCGTGCTGCTGGAGGAGTAGCTGGGCTGGCTGGCGCTGCTGGAGGACTGGTACTGAGCCTGGCTCGAGGGGTTGCTTGCAGAGAAGAAGGCGGAATTCAGCCGGGTTTCCAGCTCCCCCTCATTGGCCTGGGCCTCCATGTGCGAATAGAGGATGTGCTGCAGCTGGGTGTACTCGATCTCCGTCATCTCCACCAGGTTGAGGTCGGTGGTGGTGAAGCTCAGGCCCTGCTCCCCGAACGAAGTGTCATTGGAAGGGCCCTCGGCCGCGGGGGCGGGGTCGGAAGCAGCGGCGCCGCCGACTGCAGCAGCCGAGGCCGAAGCAGCAGCAGCCGCAGCCTGGGGGGTGGACGTGTGGGGCTCTCGGGGGGCCGGACCGGACATGACTTCCAAACAAAGGGCTGACCTGGGAGTTGCGGGGCTTCCACGGGGTCGCTTTCTGCACAGGACGACCGCAACCCGGGCTGGGGAGGACCTTCACCCCGCGGTCGGAGGCGGGGAGAGGGGCGGGGCTCGTCCCAAACCCCCGCCCCCAGCTGACACGGGCGCCCCGCCCCCGGCCCCTGGTTTGGTCACCTGGACGTCCCCCGACCACAAGGCGTGGCCGCGGCGGCAAGAGCGGCGGCGGCGGCAGCAGCAACGGGAGCGAGGGGCTGAGGGGGAGGAGCCTGCGCGGGGCGGCCCGGGAGGCCCCGTTCCCCGCGTCGGGACTCACTAGGAAGAGGAGGAGGTCAGGGAGGGGGAGGGAAGGTAGAGAGAAGGAGGGAGGGAGGAAGGAGTAGCGGCTCGCGCCTGGGGGGAGAAAGAAAACGAGGGAGGGAGGGAGGGACGGCGCGCACCAAAAACCCCGGGACGGCGGCGGCGGCGAGCCGCGTGCGGGAAGCCCACTGAGGCGAGCAGAAGTTCCCGTTGGGGGAGGGAAAACCGCTCACCCTTCGCAGAGCTCAGCACGCGTGCGCACGCCCATTCTGCCCCGCCCCCTTAGCCAACGGTAACCCCTCCCCCTCGACCCTAGCAATGCCCTCCCCCTACCCCCGTTACCCGCCGACGGACTGGCCCGGGGGGCGGGGCTAACCTAGCTTCTTCCATTCCCCGCCCACCCCGGAGTGACCAACCGCCTGACCCACCAGCCCGCGACCACGACCGTTTCAGGGGACAGAAAAACGAAGGGGGAGGGGGACAAGGGTTTATGACTGGAGAGACTGGAAGAAGTATTGAAAGGCCGAGGAGGGGGCCCGGGGTAAGGGGCTGAGGGGTCTAGAGGCGGGGATAAATAGGGAATGTGCTAGCCCGGGAGAGGGGGAACCGTGTGCGCGCTGTAGTGCGTGCGCGCGCGCGTCGCCGCCGCCGGGGGTCGGCGCTGTGGGAGTAGGGAGGGAGCGGGCGCGCGCTCACAGGCCCGGGTTGCTAAGGGGAGAGGCGGGGGAGCGCGTCCGCAGGTCGAGACGGCTGAGCGTGGGTGCAAACGAGCACTGGAGGGAGAAACGCTTCTGCGCGTGATGTCTGGAAAGCGGGTCAGCACGCCCAGCCGCGCCCGGCGGCTGAGCCGCGGAAAGCTCCGCGTCCTGTGGCTGCAGGGGCGGGGGGGGCTCCGATGTCCTTCGGACCCGGGCTGTCGTTTGTTCCTGAGATGCAGCAATGGGGGCTGCTGGAGCAGGTGATTTGGGGCGAGGTGGCCTAGGAGGGTCTTCTGCCCAGTTTGCAGGAAAAAAAACACCCCCAAATCCCGAGTCGACAGCATCATTCCAGCCTCTTCTGATTTGGAAAGCCCGACGCCTTCCTCCGCCCGCTTCGCCCCTCCCCCCTCCCTTGACTTTGTTTAGAGGCAGACCTGGCATCCCCCTCCAAAACAATTTGAGTTGGCATCTCGGAGGGACGACGCGCTTCCCATGTGGGTGCCTACGTGCAAGCGCACGAGGTTCAGTCTGTGTTGTGTGGTCCTACGATCCAGTCACCTCCCCGGGGAGGGCTTCAGTTGTTTCAAAGTCCTGGTAAATTCGCTACTTAACCTGCTGCTTTCCTTTGTAAATTTCCCCTTCTACTCTTTGTCGACGAAATTCCATCTTTTGGATCTAATTTTCATCTATCATGTGTTTCCTCTTCTCTGGCTTCCTTCAAGTCCCAGCTAAAATTGTACCTTCTGCAGGAAGGCTTTCCCGATCGCTTTTCATTCTGATGCCAACCCTGTTGATTGTTTCCAATTTAACACCTATATACCTTGTTTATTGTTGTTGTGTGTGTGTGTCCCTAGAGCTTAATACAGTGTCTGATGCATAGTAGGCACAAAGTTTATTGAATGACGGGCTCCATTCCCCTTTCCTACTACTTAAGAGCTTACAACAGCAATTTTATTGTGCTAATAATACTCATCTGTACAAGGGTTTTAAATGACAATATGAAGATATTTTATTGCAACCCGAGGATAACAAAATTAATAGCAGTAATTTGTTCCTAGATTTTGTTAAATATTTTTTCGACTTTATAAGCACCTCATTACCATGTAACCACCGTATTTTGACACTTCAAGCACAAAGCTAGCATGATTACAAACTCATGTAATTGCCTAACAGTGCTTGAAAGATGACAAGGTGATACAGAGATGTAAGTATCCCCACTTTTCTTGGTTTCTTTTCTCCTCAAATCTGGAGGAAATCTCAACTAGAAAGCCCATTGTACTCACCAGTCATGGCCAAATAGATGGAGGTGGGAGAGGAGAGACATAATGACCACAAAAGAAGAGTAGTCTAGCACAGTGGAGAGCCCTCTGGTTTTGGAATCAGGGGGTCTGGCTTGAATCTCATCTCTGCCATTTACTATCCGGGTGACTTTAGGCAAATCACTTCATCTCCCTGCGTCCTAGTTTGCTCATGTGGAAAGTGAGGGCTTGCATCAGAAGTTCCCAAAGTGGATGATACCACTCCATGGGGGGTGCTGGACCAATAGCCGGGAGAAGTAGTAGCCTGGGGTGCAGCTAGGGGCTGTTGAATAAAAATAAGGAAAGAAGAGAAAAGAAGAACATTTTGAAAAACCGTTTGTACATGTTTCATCTATTGTTTAACAGTTAAAATTGTAGTGATTACATTATTTTCCAAATGAACACAAAATACAAGTTATAATTGATCAGTGGTCAAGTGTGTCAACAGATCTTAACAAGTAGACTAGTGTATCATGCGTTGTCAGGAAGTCCAGTATGCATCAGCAAGAATATGTGCATGTGATAACTTGTTTACAATACAACACTATATGGTTGCATGAGGCAGTATTGCATCACCAAAATTTCAATGCAGGAAAAAACCAAATTTACAATAAATTATTAAACTTAAGATATATAATTTAAAATTTTCATTTTTGAAAATGACATTTTAAAAAACCATTAAGGGTTAACAGAAGTAGATTTCTAGAGGGTTGCTGAGCAACTTTTTTTTTTTTTTTTTGAAAAAGATTCTGAAGGCCAAATCTCTGGGAATCTCTGGACTAGATGACCTCTAGGATCATTCCAGCCCTAAATCTATGACCCTGTAATACTGTTCAAAAACTATATGTGGCTAGTTAATTTTAATCTAGAAAGTCTTTAATGTGGAAACTTCACTGGTGCAGATTACAGCCCATGCACATTTTCTCTTCCTGTTCAGCTCTTATTTATGTCGTTTCATAAAACCTCCACAGAAGATCCACCCGATGTGCAGGGAGGCTGTGTATGATTCTCTTGACATTGCGTAGATACCAATAGAATCTGTGTACTCTCCTTCAATTATCATTTGATCATGCCAGATGACTAGTCCAATTTTTTTGTTTATATATCTAATAACATTTTATATTACCTCTGCTCTGTAATTCCCAGTTGCTGATGAATTCTAGCCTCTTTGTGTCCACCATGTACTTTTCCATTGCCCTAAATGATGACCATCAACTTTAGTCTTTTAGTGATTGGGACATTCATACTTCACAGTTGTACATCAAGATTTATGTGTTGAAAAGATGAGGGAGAAAATTAGGATCATTGGAAGTATGTACAATACTCAGCTTTTTCTTTCCTATTTCTGGCATTATGTTCAAGACACACACACATATACACACACACACATGAATTCTATGGGTTACTCAAGTGACTAGATGGTATATCTGAAGAGGAAGTACTCTTTGTATAAACAAGAAGTGTCTCTTGCTAGACCACTGAGATAGTAATGATGGAGTCCTATAGTCTAACTTCGTTACAGGTCCACTGTACCTACCTACTCCCTCAC